>NC_059542.1:11750000-12350000 GCF_905220415.1 Colias croceus | reverse complement strand
ATTCATCGGGACACCTTTAGGAATAACTGTAGTAACTTTCAAAACTACACGAATTATTCGATCTGATCGACGATTCTGAATCTAATTTGCTGTGGCTAGTAAAAATATAAAATTTTTAAACAATTTAAAAATTTTAATATTTTGTGCGAAGTTTCAACACAACTGAGACGGCACGGAGTGCGCGGGCGATATTGGCTATGTGCGAAGTGGGTGGTGGGGAACGGCAAATCGACCGTAGCGCATGACGTGGCAGAAATGTGAATTATTTCTGGGCTGTCATGTGTCAAATTGCTTTATTTTCATAACTTCCTTTATAATTTTAAGTAAAAACGTAAAAATTAGCGATATGGGTCATAGTACATGCTGTGTCGTAAATTGTAAAAACAATGAGAAAAACAGTTCCTGCAAGTTTAATTCGTTTCCAACATCAAAGTGGACATTACAGCAAAGACAAAAATGGATAGCTGCTGTGAAGAGAAAAAATTATTTTTCACGAGGAAGAAAATCGCTAAGTATAATATACACTATACTTTTTACACTATTTTTTTCAATTTCGTTGAAAAACTAGTCGAAAATCAATATCACAAAAATATCTTAATATCTAGTTGACATGATTTGACAGATGACAAATCCTGAATAGTTGCGGCCACTAGGGGCGCTGTCATCGCGCACACAACGAATACGCGGGTGGCGGGCGGTGAGGTAAGGCTCGCTCGCCACCGAGCCGGCAGCTACTTGCGACCCGTTGGAACCGGTTTACGCATCAAAACACGTCAAAACATTGAACCGAATAATTCGGCCGAATATTCGGTTCGGTAAGGTTCTAACCGAATAGTATTCGGTATTCGGTTATTCGGTGAAACTACTATTCGGCGCATCTCTAATTATCAAGATGTAATTGTAGATATTGTAGATTTAATAGAACTCTAAACGGAATTCTAAGAATTGTACCACATTTTATCTGGTATCACTTCAAACGTCCTTGAGCTGCGTAAAATAACATTAAACAAAGGCTAAATCAAAACAGATTACATTGCTGCTGCACAAGCGACAAGGCGCTGACCACTCAGTGGTTAGCCTTGAATCTACGACGCACAATGTTTACTCTCTGTTATGATTATTGAACTATGGAATGTTCTAAATTGGACAGATTTGTTTGCTCTTTTAGCTGATTTCGTTTATATTGATAACGATAAATGGGGTAATTTATTCATTGCTCGTTGGTAATAACAAGTGTAATTCAACTTTAATTGCGTAGGTTTGGTGGTAGGATACTCAATATTATAAAGCAGTTTGTTTGTTCGATAGCTTTAATCTCAGGAATTACTGGTTCGATTTTAAAAATTATTTCGCTGTTAGATATCCATTATCATTTATCGACTATCGAGGAAGGCTATAGTCTATATATCAACGCATGACACACGACCAACAGGAGCGGAGCAATGCGGGTAAAAATGTTTCTTTAAGTTTTATGTCAGTTGATGTTATTTTCAAGATCACTATCATACATAGTATAAAACAAAGTCGCTTTCTCTGTCCCTATGTCCCTTTGTATGCTTAAAGCTTTAAAACTACGCAATGGATTGTGATGCGGTTTTTTTTAATAATAGATAGAGTGAATATAGTGTATAATTCATTAGGTTTTAGACAAAGCGGGCGAAGCCGCGGGCGGGAAGCTAGTTGAAAATATTTCGTAGTTGTTATATAACTGGAATTTGAAATATTTATAAAATTTTGAAATATTCACACAAATTCACGAGTTACGTTACGCTTTCGATAAAAACGCTTAACAACAATAAAGTAAGAGGTACATCGAGTGAAATGGTTTAATTATGGTAGACATTGACAAAAATACGTTTCAGTCGGTTTAGTTCAGCAATTACGAGAGATACCGTCACGGCTTCAGGCTCTTATTGCCCTGTCTCAAACGTGAACTTTCTTTTTTGGTCAATGGGAATTTATTGACAAGTTCATACTTATCTTGATATCTAGCAATATTGTGGATACGCTTGATTGTGTGACACAAGAAGGGTCTATCAGGAGGTATGTCTAAACGGCAAAGGGTTAATTATTTAACCTTACCTTACGTATTTACCTTTAAACTAACTTGCGTGATGTCTGTGCTATTGATAAAATATGGGTATTATAAATACAAATTTCTTATTTAAATGTCATGAACTCTACATTCAAAATACCTTCATGCGAATTTTGTATTTTTTACAATAATATAAAGCCAGCACAAAATCTTTTTAAGTGAAGTTCGTCTACAAACCTTTTGAACCTGCGTTATTTCTATAGAAAAGCGTATATTTGTAGTAATTTAAAGGTAAAGCCGTGAAGTGTGAGGTTCAACGGCCTAGCTAGTGTGTGCCCGCGTGTTCACTTCAATTACAACTACATTTTTCGCCTGTCACGCCCGCTGCCTTGCTTAATGTTCGAAGCTTTTTATTAAATGTTCTTAATCTAATTTAGTACTTCAATTAAATATTTTTAATTATTTTTTTGGTCATTTTCTAAAGGTGATGGGAACAACTGACTTTGTTGTGGCGTTTTTGAGTTTTATTCGTTTTAAATGAGTCTGATGCTTTCTAGTGTAAATTTACTTCCGTAAATTAATTGCATTTTTTTCTAAATTTTACTTAATTGTTGAAGATTTGTGTTGTATATGAAACAATACCATGCATAATTATATGCTTAAATAAGCGGGAGCGTATTTTTAAAAATTTACTTATTTAGAAATAGATTTAAAATCGCTCCACGAAGTAAAAGCTCCTATAAGCTTTCGTTAATAAACAAATATAGTTCAAATAAAACGAATTTTATTTATTTATGAAAACCAATAATTGCCTGCGCAAGCTAGAGGCTAAAGGGTCGTAAATATACTTGCATGCAAACCCTTCTATGTCATCGATGGGCTATTTACTCGACTGCGTACCATAAAATATGTTATGAGCTCCCGTGCGTGGTAGCACTAATTAATTTTGCTCGCGGCGGAATCGTATCTTAGACCACGGGATTAGCGTGTTGCCTGATCTATGGGCGCAGTGGTAATGGGTTTTTATCTCGTAATATAACATTATAGATTAAAAAACTAGTCTGGGTGGTTATTTAGGAGCGTTTATAAGTACCTAAATGTTAAAAACCTGTTACCTTTTATTTAAACACTAGCTGCGCTTCGCGGTTTCACCGCGTGGCTCCGCTCTTGTTGGTCTTAGCGTAGGTAATGAGACATTATAGCCTAATAGCCTTCCTGGATAAATAATTGGCTATGATTTTTCAAATCGGACCAGTAGTTACCGAGATTAGCGCGTTCAAACAAACAAACTTCAGCTTTATAATTTTAGTATAGATATTATGTGGTAGGTATGCATGCTAGTATCTATTAATTAATAATTTCATATTTTTTTATTATTTTTTTTTGTATCACTGTCTTTGTTTCTATGTAACATTTTTACTAAACGAATTTGGAGCTTTTTTTCAATTGATAGATTAAAGTTTGGAGTAGTCATCACCTCGGATACAGAAATTAATATTTATTTTTACATAATATTAATAACGTTACGCAGTCATTTACACAAAGTCTAACTCAATAATGCAAACGACGAAGTTAGAAGTGACCGCATGCTACTACTAAACTATTTCAGCATACATTTTGTTTTTAGATAAATTTTGATATACATATTATCTTTGCTTTGTTTCGAATAATACAAAAAACAGTTCTAGAACAACTTGCTCATAAATAATACGCACTAAATTAGCCTCATGATTTAAATGTTACTACTAACAAATACAATAAATTTTGGCGTGATTCATTTTAAATACAAGTTTTCGCGAAATAAAGTTTTAATGAGATTTTTGAATAAAAAAGTTTTCTTATGTAACACAAGGCCTGGATGAGATGTAAAATTTTACGAGTTCAAATCGGTTCTTTTATGACACATTAAGTTGACGTAAAGTACGCATAACAATGGTTAATAAATTACTGTTTATTGCTTTGTGTAAGTTAATTTATAAATAATCAGCCCATTTCAATGTTTAATGGCATGTTTGAGCGGGTAATTGATTATTTTTAGCGTTTGTGGGCTTTAATACTTGTCAGTTTTAGGTAGTGTAAAAGCTGTATAGTTTTTTAAATGTTTTAAAAATGAAATTTTGAGTTGACGCAACCAAAATGTCCCGTGACGAAGTTGTGATGACGATGTATGCTCAATGATGGTAAATGATAATGTTTCAATATATCATTAGACAGGCGTAACAAAGATAGTATGTTAGGAAAATGGAAATCGATTGCTCAATATATTATATACCTAGGTACTTATCCGATTTATTTTTACTCATTACTTACTAAGCTCTTACTTTTGCTTCGATTCTTCGTTGGTTAATAATTATGATAAATGGGCGAACCTCGTAATTTGATCGAAATGTAATCAGTCAGTTAAGATTAGCAAGCCGTTGAAAACGCAACATAGCTTGAGCGTTTATTTCTTGAGTTATCAGTTTGGAACGCAATGTTTTGGAACTTTTTGTTGCATTAGTTCTAATTAAACAACGTGTACTCAGAGAGAAACCACTATATAAATCTCTGGCTAGTTACTCGGTCAGAATTAATTGGCCGTCACTGCGGCTATAAAGACCCCTAACCGTATCGACTTACCGAAAAATTGTACGCTTTCCAACTACGCGCTCAAGCTCTCTCTACCCGTGTTGAGTCGGACACAGAGCGACTCTGTGTTAACGGATACGCAGGATGGAAACGAAGAAGCCAAGTTTTGACTTTGAGAAATTAATTGGCGGAACGAGATGTTTTTAATTAGAGGTGAAGCGAACGCACTTGGCCGCTACATGAGCGTCGGCACAAGCTCTGCGGTTTGGAGACAACCATACTCTGTATTTTACATTTTACAGTTACTTAATTTCTATTCTATAATGTTAATACGGTTTTTATTCGCTAAGAGACTTTCTTTTTTTTTTAGACTTTTAAATTATTTAATTACCGTTAAATATTATTATAAACAGCCTGTATATAATTAAAGCGCAGCTTTACTCTATGTAACTTACTGTTTTAATGTAGTTTATTGTTATATTATAGATGTTTAGTCGCAATTTAAGAGTTAACGGTCGTGTTTATTTGTTATTTATTTTAATATTATGACCGCGAATATCCTCACCATGGGGTTACAAATATAAATGCCGTTAATTGGTAAATTTTTACATAAATCGGTTACCTTGGCAATCAACAAAGTATTTCTTTGTTTCTAGGAGTTATTTAAAAATTGCACAAATAAAACTAAATTTAAATGAATAAAGGAAAATAGTGTTTGTAAAACAAACCCATTTATATTGCAAATGAATTCAAGATGAAATATAGAAACTTGTTAATTATCTCGTTAGTGTGTTAAGAATCATTTAAAATTAAAAAACTTCTCATTTGAGACGACAACATTACATTAGCAATAATTATATTATAAACGTTTTGGAGATTTATGAATAATCCACAGATAAGAAATTCATTTCGAGAAAGTTGTATATGATGATAAAACAAACTATTATGTGCTTTGCTTTATTCTTAACTTTTTATCCATATAAATATTCGTAAAGTTACCTATAGGTAGCGTGACCAAAGGAAATAATCTATGTGATCCGTGTCCACTTCGCTGGAAGCAAAATAATATTTATATTTCACACTAAAATAAATTACGTATTAACTACAAATAATGTAGCTTGTAAACTAACTTTCAATCAATTCAATTCAATTTCATTTCCTTATTTACAATGATTGATGCTTGATTCTATTTCATGCACACAACCAAAGTAACAATGTATAATTAGTTCATAATAATTTAGCAAAATATATATCTACAATTCTCTTAAATAATGGCTCATATTCATTTAATTATGAAGTGATACATTGTAACGTCACATAGCGGTGACGGTGTCGCCTCGCATCCACATGGCTGCTCACACGTCGCTCTGATCTACTAACGAATTCGTAAAGCACTTATTTCTAGACACTTTCTAGTGCCTAATGAAACTTAGGATTTTTGACTGGAAAGTAGATAAGGACTAGTTTGAGTGCCGTTTTTGCTTTAGTTATGCAAATGTGTTTTTTATTAAAATTTCTTTTTTGGTTTTTGTAAGATGTGTTTTTTATTATAATTTTGCTTTGAGTTTTGGAAGTGCTTGTTAACTTTCTTTTTCAGGTGTTAGGACCGTCGAGAAAGTCGGCACTTCGAGATCAGACAAGCGTGTAAGAAATAAATACATTTTTCAACTTATCAGCAACTAGCTGTGCCCCGCAGTTTCACCCGCATTTCTCCGCTCCTGTTTGTTTTAGCGTGATGACATAATTATAGCCTATGCCTTCCTATCCTAGCTATCTAACACTGAAATAATTTTTCAAATCGGACCAGTAGTTCTTGAGATTAGCGCGTTCAAACAAACAATAAACTCTTCATCTTTATAATATTAAGTATAGATTATTCATATTGCCACTGCTCAAAAGTGATAGAAAACATCGTGAAGAAATTTGCATGTACAAAAAGAAAATTCGACGATATGTGACATCTGCCAACCCGCACTTGGCCAGAGTGGTGCATCGCCTGCAAGCTCATAGGAGGTCGGTATCACTGCAGTTGGAACATGTATGGCCGGATGATGGACCTCTCTCTGCTTCTGGTACCTGAAAGAACAAGTGTTGTTTATGGTACTTGATGTTTATGACCTTTGCATATTTCAAATTGCCATACAATAGGATATTATATCACTACATAGTATAAAACAAAGTCGCTTTTACTGTCTCTAGGTCCCTTTGTATGCTTTAATCTTTAAAACTACGCAACGGATTTTGATGTGGTTTTTTTAATAGATAGAGTGAAGCGGGGGGACCACGGGTAATGAGCCGATTTAATAGGTAGGTTTTAGTGTATAATTTATTAGGTTTGAGACAAAGCGGGCGAAGCCGCGGGCGGTAAGCTAGTACATACTAAATTGCGATTCTAATCGGAAAATTTTCTCAACTCTAAATGATTAGCTTGTGTATTGATTACATCGTTAAAAATTTAAAACAACATAGACACATCAGCTCTACGCAATCTACGAATTGTTACTTTAATTACCAAACTATACAACACCAATTATCATAACTTTTATCTCAATCATTAGCACTTTGATTTGTGCTGGAAAGCTATCAGTAAGAGTGTTTTCGCTTTCTCCAGAACAAGAAACACCCACATAGGATTAGTCCGCCATTTCGGTTTTGAAAGTCGGTAATGTAATGTAACGAAATTCCATGCACAGGTATTGCCTATGTATACCTAATATATTTGGTGCTGTAGTATTTATTATATACTATTATACGACTAGGTAGGTTCCTATGTATTTATTTCATGCTGAAGCCTTCTTGAAATTCTATCAACTGCTATTATATTTATGATTATGTCTGTCTTTTTATTATTATGAATTTATGAAGGATATCAAATCAAATCAAAATCAAAAGAGGAGGATATAGACTGTGAATTGCCACCTTTTAGAACAGTTAGACAAACTACATATTCTGGTATTTTTTGACGTACATTAATATTATTCGCTGTTAACTTGCATGATCAAAATAAGTGAGTATATCCTTAGAAGATATGGACATTTTTTCAGTAGGTATTTCAAGCATACAATGTTGCAAGTAAACTATAAATATAGATAGCTATACCTAATATCTTTGGCCTAATTTGTCATAACGCTTATGCTAATTTGGAAAAACATACCTTGCAAAATATTATGTACAACGTTTTTGCACATAGTTTACCGCCTCTATCTCTAGACCGCCTCCTTGGTACAGTGGTTGACGCGTGAGCGTAGACCGTGGGTCCTGGGTTCGATTCCCGGTGGAGACGAAGAAAAAATATGTCTCGGTCTGGAAGGACACAGAAGGCTGATCACCTACTTGTCCCTAAAGAAAATCGATCAGTGAAACAGATGTATGCATAATGCATCTGCCCCTTACCCCACTATGGGGATACGGGACTCCACTTATCTCTAAACACCGTAAGTCTCATAAGAACAGTAGTCAACATTTATAACGTATATACGTTAATACATGAATACCAGACAACCGTAGGAAGAATTTGCAAAAAACGTTAACTCGTTGCATCCATTTGTAAGCTATCAACACGAAAGCGATTCATCATGGAACATTATTTAAGAAGTTCTGTAAAATCATTGATAAAAACGCGGCAAAATGAGTCATGTACATTGAATCTGGTAAATATGTATGAAGGAATGCAAGATCATTTGTCATTCGGACCTCCGAAACAAAGTTCATGTTAATTGATGCTAATTGTTATTAATTATACATTAAATGATTTTTCTTGCGTTAAACGGAATGCTTGGGTATGTTATGGATGGTTTTGCAATTTTCTGGCGATTACTATTAGTAATAAGAATTTGTTTCTTATGGAATGAATTTGAAAAAATACAAAATATTAGAATTTGATCAACACAGCTAACAATATAGTTATTTATATTACTACTAACGTTACCAAACCATTAAAATTAAATTCTACGTAGACTGGCAGCTCTCTACGGGAATGTAGAGTTGCGATAAATAATTTTTCACTTATTGTTGGGGTATGTACTCACACTTTATTAAAATTATCTTTTTAATTAGAAAAATATTGTAATAATAGTCACATAATATGAGATTATTAGACTGGTATTATTATAAGTTCAAATTCATTAAAAATCAATTCGACAATATTTTTTTAAGGCCATTAAATACCAAAATATACTTTTTGCAAGCAAGATTAACAATCAAAATAAGCGATATTTAATGTGGATAAAACAAGGCTATAAAAATTTACGACCAATTCTTAAAAAAAATATAGGTAATATTTTTTATTTCCAATAGAAACTGATGAACCAGAATTTTGTTTAATTTATTCTTTATTACAACATACTAAATGGATTTGTCGTTAGTTCACAAAAAATAGATTCTTCCATCTTTTAATTTAATTAAAGTGGTTTTTACCATACATTATGTTTTATCTATAAGCTGGTCTTTAATAAAAACTCCGAGTGACACATATTGGCCGGTGAATGTTGGAGCCGGTTCTAAAATAAACAAGAATTTGTAATTAACTCACTATGTTTGATTATTTTATTGGTTTAGCCGTGTTTTAGAGTTGTTTGCGTTATTCTGCTCTTAGTTCTAGTACATAACCTATCTGCTATAACGTATTTATAGTCTTATCTCACTATAAATTATTTATCCTTTCAGCCGAGCCCTGTTAGAATATTTTATTGGATTTAATATATTGAAATCATGGAAGTTGTTTGATATTGATATTGTTGCAGAGTTGTAAAAACAAGTAGTGTTTATGCAATAAAAACACAATAATGTTGCTACTTTATAATATTATGATCAACTTCAATTAAAAACGCTGACTATAATTAATTATTTAATAACACAATAATTAATTAAAGTTGTTTATGGAGTGACGTTATCTCGTGCTCTGATCATAATTATTTTAAAACATACAAATTATTGTCATCACCAGAGCAAAAATGAATACATAAGTGTATCTAAAATATAAGAGAAGTAACTAGTTGGAATGCTGAACAGACAACTCTAAATATTTGCTATCGCTATTCAAATTAGCAAGCATATTAAACTATCATATAAGATGGTAATTTGCGTAAAATAAAATGGTCAAAATGAGATAAAAAACTCGAAATCCGGGCACGCGTACGGTCCGCATTTCACCATTTCTCCGTGCTACAAACGGGCTATTACCACGTCGGGCTGTCTCCGGCGCGCGAGCGCACGCGCCTCGACTCGAAAACATATTATAATGTATGCAGATACTTGCAAAAGATCCGCTTCATTTTTTGCTCTCGATTCTAGGGCAATAAGCGACGCGATACATTGAAAAAATTAAATAATATTCATGACATGTTAATTTAAAGATTTATAAGTGTTAAAGCTCGGTAATTGAGCGGCGGAACCATTAATTTGTGAGGTTTTTGTGTTTGTTTGTCTCTCGCCAATACAAACTGAGCGTGCCTGGCGTTTGAAGCTTGTTTGCGTGAGATGAGTGGAATGGTATCGCCAAACAAATGTTGCTATGGGAACATGCTTTGCTGGGTTAATGTGTTTTTTGGCTTCTAGTGACGCGTCACTATTTTGTGAGCAAAAAATTTCATCTATATCACTTTATAGCTAGTACAGTTTTTGAAAGCTCGTCAAAAAGTTCATTAGCAATTCGTTTTTAAATTTCTATGATTTTTATAAAGTGTTTTAGAAAATGCGTTTTTCGGTCAGACAAAAATTGCGTAGCTGCAAATGAAACATGATTTACACACGCATTTTTTAATTACAATATTAACTATAATGTTATTTTTAATTGTATAATTTAATAATTAAACAACGCACTGAGTATATCACAGTGCTTAAAATTTGCAAAAAATATACATTAACACTAGTTTAGGTTTAGCAAAAAAATTAGCATTTTAACTACTTGTACAAGTACTTGATAAAAAAAATAAAATTTCAATGACTTTAGAAATATACTTTTATAAAAGACTAGCTTCCGCCCGCGACTCCGTCCGCGCGGATGTCCGACTTCGCGTGGATGGTTTATTTCTCCATTTTGAGTAACTCTGACAATGACATCTTACAAAAAAAAGAATCCACTGCGGGTAACGCAACGTGTGTTCGCGGTTCTATAGAACAACGTCTATGGATAAAACTGAAAAAAAATTAAGATATTTTTTTTCTACGTATTTTTCCAGGATAAAAAGTATCCTATTTTACGCCCAGGATAATAAGGTATAATTATACCAAGTTTCATCGAAATCGAACCGTTAGTTTTCACGTGATGTCTTCACATACAGACAGACAGACAGACAGACAGACAGACAGACAGACAGACAAAATTTTTTTTAATCACATATTTGGGTTTGGTATCGATCCAGTAACACCCCCTGCTATTTATTTTTTCAATATTTTCAATGTACAGAATTGACCCTTCTACAGATTTATTATATGTATAGATTTTTTGTTAAAACCACTCTAGTATCAAAAGCCACACAACAGTTAAAAAATTCCATGCGATATGAAAAAGTGTTCACTATCCATTCACTGTTTTCCAAGTATCGCCGCATAGAACAATGTAACAAATTGAAATCGATCAGTCGAAATCGATATAAATATCTGGAGGTCCGCAGGCTGTATGCAAATGCATGCTCCCGAGTTACACGGACAGCTAATAGACCCACTTGTTGTAATTCCCACTTGCTTCTACTTCATTTTATTTCATTTTGCTTTTATTTATAACGGCCATAAACTATGCAACGTGTACGCTATTTATGTAATCGATTTTATGGATGATGCTCCATAAAAATGGGTATTAAGTATACAATTTTGCAATTTACTTTTTAATTGCTTAGCGTTTGACTCGGAATACAATCGCGGATGGGATTTTTTGTAGATTGGAAGGAAGTCGTAAAGCATTGATCATGTTTTAAATATTAAGTATATAAATGTAGGTCTATAACTTGCTTATTTTTGTAATACGTATTTTGACAAAAAGGGATATTATTTTTAGGTACATTAATTATTTTGTTGAAAGTGCGAATAATGAATATCTATGAATTTTAAAAATTCTATGTAAAGTCAGATCAATTTCATTCGCCTCTTTTGCAAATATACCTATCGTGAGTTCGTTAGTTACTATAAAAAATACTTGAAAAAAATCTTGAAACCACCGTATCCAGGAAGACATCTAGCAGCGATCATAAATATCGAAATGGTATTTTATACCCGATAAGCAATTTCGATATTCATCCAACGTAAACGGGCGTTGGCTTGTCCATACATGGCGTTGAAAAAACGTTGGTATCAAATAAAAACGCACTAATTACATAGCTTCATTTGAGCGTGATGGTGTTTTTGTCGCGTTCCGCACGGACGGGCTGGGAATCGAAATGTTATGAAGCCCTTACTGATCCCGTATAAGGCTCGGACCGGACGGCGCATGCAAACCTCGGGTGCGGAATTTTAATCGTAACTTCCCGAAAATATGCGATAGTAATTATTGCTGCTGTGCCATTTGCATAGACCTGCTTTGTTGGATTGCTGGATCGCTTTAGGAGTTTAGTTGGCTTCCAAATAAAGCGTGCTTCCAGGGTACCTATTAGGTTTAAAACTCTGAATTTGTGCTTAGGATAAAGTTGATGCTTTGGTATGTTAGAACAAGTTAATATTAGAAAAACCCGCCGGGGCCAACAGGTGTGGATCGTCAGTGAAAAATGTCGCGAAAATGAGACAAAAATTAATTTAAGATTCTCGAATCATTTCCCTCAAGTCCTCAAAAAGACAATTTCATAAAA
Organism: Colias croceus; assembly: GCF_905220415.1. NCBI lineage: Eukaryota > Metazoa > Arthropoda > Insecta > Lepidoptera > Pieridae > Colias > Colias croceus. Next base: position 12,337,619 of record NC_059542.1, on the reverse strand, counting down.
AAAGCTAGAAAAAAATATATAATACATTGATAGAGCCCACCAAAACATGTTTGTAGTGCGTAATTTGAATATTTCTGCCTACGTAGGCACTATGTTGATTTTAACAGACGACGGCGCCAATTTGAAAAAAATTATCAAACAAAAAGTAATTAATATTGGTAAGTTTAAACAAATAGAGTACCTCGAGTTTTATTATTATACGGAATTTCGAGAATAATTTAATTTCATAAAAACACAAATAATAACCATATAAGAAAATGTTTTACCATCAACTATCTATAATCTACATCCACCATTATAAAGATAGTGTAAGAAAATATTTTCAGAAAAAATTGCCTTACTGGGAGTTTATAATTAAAGCAAAATCATATTTGTTAATTTATCAGTCTCTTACATAAAGCGAGATCGCTCACAGCTCGATAAATAAATATCGATCGGTTCCAAGTAATTGCGAATCGCAAAAACTGTGTTGACTTCACGCGAGACGTGGGACACGCGATGGGCGGTAGCGATTTAATAGCTATATGAAAGATAGTTTGTTGATTGAGAATTTCTTTGTATAAACCTTACAAGTTCACAGCTTATAAATAAACCCTAAAAATCGAAGCAATTTTTTTTTTGTTTCTCACGCAATTTACGATAGTTATGAATATTGCAATCATCATCATCATGATGGTCATCAGCCCATTCGTTCCCACTACTGAGACACACCTCCTATAACTAATAAATATAAATAAAAAAGCGCAGTTTATGCCAACCCTGCTTCTTTTTTGCTGCATCCTACTTAAAAATGCCTACACTCTCTACTACCCGCTCCCTCCTGTCCCATTGAAAAATCCTGCACTTTACCGCTCCGGCCTGTCCCTTACACCACGTACAATATTTACTGATTTGGTTGCATTATCCGTTGATTTAGCACAAACAATCGATAGCTCGGATACGTCGCCCCGCGCACGCTATCCGCTCGTTGGGATATACACGATGATTTATTGCGACGAAACGCATCAATGACTTACTGTTATATTATTGGCTGATAATTCGATCACTATTCCTTTATGTTATCTAATGGTAGTTAAAAAAAGGTTATTGTATATTTATGTGATTAAGTGGTTTAAAAAATATAATCATTAATTAATAGTATGTTGATATTTCTTCTCTTTTGTAATACTCACGAGACACTTGATTAGATTCCTAATTTATTTTTCTTTTTTTAATTAATGCATTATTTATTCTTCAAATAAAATAATAAGTTTAAAAGACATTTATTTTCAATGAAGATTTGTAAAAAAAGCAGTGTTTCATACAAAACATCATTAGAAAATAATTTGCATTAAAAATAGATGACGCAAATGACTCCCTCTAATTACCCTTTTTTAAACTCTTAACTTAGTTAAACTATAAGAAAATGTTCTAAGCAAACGGTTTCCACGTTATATAATGGAAAACAAGTGATCCGAAGACAATAAATTAATGGTTGATGATCCTTTACACTGACAGATGTTTTTGTGGACGAGCGTGTGAAACGCGGCGTTTTTCTTCCACTCAATTGGTCTGAAGAGAGTCTTAAGTGTATAATCATAGTCCGTATCATAATATATTAATGCTATAAACTTTTCTAAAGGACTATCTGTATTCTTGCGACTTATATTTACTATATTCTCCAGAACGATCTTATTGTGTTAGACAAACCTATTTATACGCATACTCAAATCGTATCAAGATCCACTAAATTCCTTAGCTTGTATTCAATAAAATGCTCAAACTAAATGGATTCTGCTCTTGTGCCAGGATCGACAATTAGTTACAAGTTCATGCAGTAACTAATTGAAATCATTGCATGCTTTTAGTTCACTAGTTATTACATCCGAGTTTATACCTCCTTCAATTTTTTCATCTTAATTGATAATTTATAATCAATTTCATCGTTTAAAAATTCAAGGAAAATTGAAATCAGCATCTGAACAAAGTTACATAGTTGTTGAGAGACTGTAAAGGTTAAACTGTAAACTTAATTATAAACACAAATCAAACCCTTATTGTATAAATTAATGAAAATATAAAACGAAACGACGCTTTGTTGCATATTTTAATGAAATTGTAACTTTTTTTCACTTCTATGTTTTCTTATTGCAAATTTACTTAAGTAACTTATTTTTAAAAGTATATTAAAATAGATGTAAGAGACTTTGATTGGATTTAAATGTTTTGTCTTTAATGTAGAGCTTGAAGCATATTAGGTACATATTATAATTATTTCCATTCTAATCTTTACAGTCTGAACCCAAAAAACTGCACGAGTGTATGATGGTAACCACGGTAACCATGGTAACCACTACATCACCCTATCATAGTTCAAAATAATAAGGAAGTTATGGACGTTTAATATAGGTAGGTACCAACTACCTAGCGTTCCCCCGCTCGCTTATCACCATCGTAAACTCGCGATATTATGAAAGAAACAAGTACTTATAATTACGAGGGAAATGCAAACCCTATCTCATTGATACGAAGATAAACTAAACGTTTAATTGATGGTCGATATTATCAATTCGAATAGATACAGCTGCAGATTAAGCCTTTATTTTTGTACGCATGTTTATTGTGGCTTCTGTTAATACCTCGTTTAAGTAACTGTATTTGTTATTTATTTTATATAATATGAATATACTATTTTATAGTTATAGAGGGCTTTATATTTATATGAGATTTGTTAAACGCTTAGTTTCTAACATTACCTACGGATAAACGAACGGCATTTTTATTAAAACAATATACAGTTATTTTTTTATCAGTCGTACTATATGATAGTATGTTAATGAGATTAAATTGAATTTGTTTACCATTTAAAAACGATCAAAAGTTTTATGTTCTCTCCAAATTATAAATGCATCATAAACAGGCATTCGCTAGATTTTCGTTATCTAAAACATGTTAACATTTTTTAGGCTAAATGGCATGTTTAAAAGGTGAATAAAATCCATATACCTCGACTGATGACGTCACGTGATGGTGTTTATCACAATATATGTGACACTAATGTTTATAACATATCTATAAGTAGATAAGTGGAGTTCGAAGTTAAGTCTATGTAGCCAGCGATACAGGTCCGTTCCCACGTACCGCCAATAATTATAAAAATAACTTTTTATTACATTGTTTTTTACCGCGATAATTAGTGAAACCGGTTTCAATTAGTTTAAAACGTAAGATTTGAAAAATTGATAATACTGCAGATATATATTAATTGATAGTTTATTCGCTGTTATCGCTTCTTCCTTGATTATTAAATTATTATTTTATTTATACTTAGTATAGATATACGAGAGTGTCTTTGTGTTTGTATGTTAATTTATTATTCTTAATTGCTCAATTGGACTGGATGAACTTTGATACATGGAAAGTTTGATAACATAAAGCTAGGAGAATTTTTTTTTCATCTCATATTTTATAGAAGCTTTGAATACACTTTTTTATTAAAATTGTAAGTCTCTACATTTAAAACACTACATTTTTTTACAGCTGTTCCGGTTTGGTTAACATTTCCAATAGCACAAAAATTATAAATTGACCTATATTATAAAATACAAAGATTTTTCAATGCTGGTAATAATCCCTTTATTACACAACACACACAAGTAATAATCACCATTTAATTGAATTAAAAATAAAATAAATCAAAACATGATTGATCGTATTATATCAGTTGTCAAGAACAAGGATTAGTATTAATAAAAACAATTACCTAATATGGATGTAGGCTCAATGGCGCCTTTAATAAATACATAATTAACATAACATACATCACAAGAATTTATTTGAATTTTTACATGCATTTGCAAAGATTACAAACAGATTATAATTACACAGGTGAGTTTGTTTTATTTTCCATTTTTAATTTTAATTTGTGTAAATGTTTGTTATTAATGTAAGTACAAAAACTGTTTTAATTAAATAAAATGTACTTGGCAACAATCGCATTATTATAATGCGTATTAAAAATGATCAAACTTATTTCAAATTAGGGATAGAGCCTCTAAAAATTAAAGCAATAAAAAACAAGGAAAATGGCATAGGAAAATCTACGGACAAAAAATATAATAGCACACAAAATCATACCATTATTCATTATCTATATCTATTAATTTTATATACAAGATTATTATATTTAATATACCTATCGATTATACACATTGTAGAATTATTCTTAACACCGGTTTTTTCAATTTTTTCCAAACAATTTTTTTATAAAAAATGCATTATTTAAATTTAAATATTTTTTTTTTAAATTAAACACTCTAATCACTAATTTAGATAAACACATCAGCACTACAAATTTAAGCTCTGTATTCACTTGTTTTCCGACCAGGAATCAAAAGATCATCAAAGAATATATTAAAATGTCCCTTAATTATCCACTAACGGTACATTAGAATCGCAAACACAATTGGAAACTAACAAAAGATCTCATGAATGAACGCGTGGCAGACATGAGGCATGCTAATATCCGAAACAAACAAACAGTTTCAATTACCACGCGGTAATCCCAATTTATTTGAATTACAAATCGCACACACACAGTTTTAGCGCGTAGAATAAATAATTTGATATTATGCAAAAGATGATGGCGACCTTGACATACACCCATAAATAAGAATATCTTAGCCGCTCATACATATGGACGCTCGCACTCAAATATGGTAAGTGTTTATGAATAAATTTTATTATTTAAAACTCGGTATGTTCATTACTAAAACAAATACTAGTAAGGTGTAGTAACACAGGATGTTCTTTTCGCGAACGTGATTCTGTATGTCGGGACAAAAATGCGATCGAATACGAGTTTTTATGTAAGCGGTTAGATTGGAGCGTAGTCAAGGTGAGCGAGGCTGCGCCCACGCGCCTCCCGCCTTGCGTCAGCGATCTGGGATATTGAGACAATACGCGAGTACATGCTGGGCTGCGTGTTACCGGCTCTTACCGGTTACGCAATGCGACACCTAACATCAATGACCTATTATACTAGCCTAACATCTCCATTTTTATTGTTTGCTATTTTCTATTGCCGATTTGACAATGTTTATTGCCTAGTCTAAAATATTTCGTAACTAAGTATACAAAAATTACCTATCTATCCTTAATCTAAAAATGGAAAAGTTATGGTTTGTAGCTCTATGGTATTAAATACAATGTAAGCACACACTTTACGTAGAGAGCACGTGTACACATTTAATATGTCTTCCCAAATTATCATTTAAAACGAAATAGGAATCAGTCAGAAACACCCTGTGCTTCAAGCGAGCGAGTGCAACAATAAAAACAAAACAATCGAGTGTTGCCATTAAACAAATTCGTGAATACGTAATGCAGCTCAATGGCCGATATTAATATTTATACGTCGCACCGATTTGAATAGATCGCAGATATCGCTCGTTAGCGCTTCGCGTTTTGTCTAGCCGACACGATGTCGTGTGATGGAACCAATACGATTTTTATTAGTATTTTTATTTATTGTATTATTTATTGTAGATTCTCCTAAAATATAAATAAATAAATAAATTATGTTTAATAATTGTTCTAATTTTGTCGGTTAGTGTTGGTGTAAATATTTGCTAAATTAGTAATTTTTTGACTCTCATTTAAATCAATTAAATAAATACATACTAAAAAACGTATCAATCTGTGTGTAATTCAAGTTTGTGCTTCATGTTTTATTTATGTATTTTATAACGACCATGTGCTCATAATATAATATATCCTTATCTAAAGATTTAAATACTAAACGGAAGACAAAATTACGTATTATGCACACACATTCTACTGGTATTCTGATGATATTTTCAATACCAGATTTTGCTAATAAATAATAGATAGTAATATTATTATTTAAAATGTCGTGTCGTATGGTGTAAATCTGTCATGGGTGTGAACAAGGAGATTCTATCTCAATCTAGCGTTTCTTGTAAATATTGCCAGCAATTACCTTATCTGTTTATTTTTATATAATCTGTGCTTTATTGTACACGTGCCAATACTTAGAATTAGTGCATTACATTTAAATTAGGTCTTAACAAGATCTATAGAATGTGATACATTTATATCCGATTCAAGATATTTTATTACACATTGTGTCATCACATTTATCTTTAAGCTACATACCTAATCTTTAGACTAGTCCCAATATTATTTCACTGTAGATATTATATCATACGTAGCATCAAATAATAGAAGGAATTGCAGTTTGCTCTACAATTATAATTATTACCTACCTATTAAATAACTCGGCAGTTGCTATAGATAACTAAAAAAGTTATGGTAGTACATAAAACTTTTTTGAAAGGTTTTCCAGTAAGTGATTCGATCCTATAGGTAGATACATATACTTTCGTTTTTAAATTCGGATTAAATCTCAAAATATAAACTCATCGACGAATTGTTTCCAGTCCATTGTCCTGACTATAGCACACTTAATACCCGTATAAAACCCTGAATGAACGTCAAAAACGAATAGCGACAGACCTCGGGACAAAGAGTACGTGGCCCACAATAGCGGGGACTATATTAGCCCGCGACTACGCATCCTTTCTTTGTATTGTTTTTATAACTGTTACCGTGGATCGGCGCGTAGAATATTGATGTGATGTACATTTTCCGGTCGTCATGGCAACCGATCATACATTTCTTCGTTGTTTGAGATTATTATATACTAGCGATACGTCCGCGGCTTCGCCCGCTTTGTCTAAACCCAAAAAATTATATACTACCTTCCTCGAAAATCAATCAATCTATTACCTAAAAAAACCACATCAAAATCCGTTGTATTGTTTTCAAGATTTAAGCATACATAGGGATATGGGGACAGAGAAAGCGACTTTTTTTATACTATGAAGTGACATCTTCAGATAAAGCGTGATGCAGAAACATAAATATGAATTGCAAAATTCATTTTGCAATCTGCTCTTTCTCACACTATAGCAATCGTAAGATTAGAATTCAGGCCATAGTGCGCCCACGCTTAATTTTTCTATAACATAACCGTTTGTTTACTTAATAAACTATGTACTTTAAACTATATTGATTCCATATAAGCATGCACCCACGCTTCTGCGTCACGGATTCCGCCCGTTTAGATTTTTTATGAAAATAACAGCTCAAAGTTCAAACATCACTACATAGTATAAAACAAAGTCGCTCTCTCTGTCCCTATGTAAAACTACGCAACGGATTTTGATGCGTTTTTTTTTAAAGTATAGAGTGATTCAAGAGGAAGGTTTCAGTATATAACCTATTATGCTAAACTTTATCGTCCTTATCCCAAGGGTTATCTATGCTAACTTCATAAATAAGTAAATACACATTTTCATAGTTGCAATATTACAGCTTGTCTAACGGACACTTAAAAGTTACATAACATATTATTATGAATGCTACAAATCTTGAAATGAACACTAATGATAACTGTTACAGTAAATTTCTTAATTTAGTTTGACAAGGTCACAGCTCCGCAATACAAACTGTGTAGAAACATCCTTTTGTAACTAACCCTGAATTATTAATGTGATTTAAACACGAGCGTTTCATACGCGACGTTCTTTCTTCTTTTTAGCGTATCAAACGCGACGTTTAATAACACAATTTTTATACTTTTCTATAAATTTTCTATCGATGTGATAGTATCTATTTAATTTCTAGTCTTTTATTGAACGTCTTAGAAAACAAGCCTATTAGACCGTTAATTAAAAGCCTAGCCGTTTAAGAAAAGATCGGAATGAAAGTAAGCCTTTCAATCAAACAGTAAAACAAGGAAAACGATTTCGATATATTCCAAGTAATCACTATTGATAATTCACATAATTTAGCTTATCCTGTTGTCAACAACTTCGCATTTATTTATTTTTTGTTTTTATAGGTGTATTCCCCAAATTAATTAAATTACAAGCAGTTTAAAAACCGCTGCGTTTGTACCACTAGTTACACTAATAGATGCCAAAATAGACACAAAAATAACAACGAAAATCTTACCTTATCTTCATTACTTAAAGTTTAAATTCACGTAACGCTTGCTGAGATGCGATTCAACACGATACGATAAGAAGGCGACAATGCTGCGTATCGGTGCGACATCGCGAGTATTGTAGAGATTAGAGGTGATTGACGTAAATCGGTGTTTTTGGAATATTATATAATAAAGCTATTTTTAAAACTATAACACAGCTATAATCTATGTAAAAAGACCTTTAACTTCGATATTTGCCTCTAGGATAAATGACTGTAATTGATGTAAGGACTTATTTGGCATTAATATTGTCATTTCATCTTTATCAATCAGTAGTTTAGACATCTTTTAAATATAGTCTTTTATTACCAAAATAAGCCCTCCTAGGCTAACAGCGACATTACACAAAAAAAAATCACTATATCATGAGGACCTTAACCAACAAAAATAGTACCTTCGCATGCAAATACCTTCAAACTTCAATGATAAAGTGATAATAAGTGGCTAATTATGTCGGAAGCAGTTACCTGTCACTATCTACAACTGGAGGATAAGGTATACGTGCTGCCGCCGTGGGATCAACATGAGTAGCCTGGAGTTATATGCGTAGTGCCATAGTAGGTTGTAGTATGTATTATAGTAGTATTGTAGTATAGTAGGGGTTACTTGCATAGTAAGTTATACCTAGTATGTATACTAGATTCATGCATGGTATCATAGTATGTTATAGTATAGGAGTTACCTGTAAAGTACCGTAGTAATATGTATAGGGGCTACCTGCATAGTAAGTTATAATACGGTATATAGTTGTTACATGCATTGTATCATAGTAGGTTATAGTATAGGATTTACCTGCATAGTAGAGTTGTGGTAAAATTACTTGCATAGTATGTTATAGTATTGGTAGACGCGTGAATGTGTGAGGGAATGTAAAGAAAGGAGTGTCAATGGTTGTGATAAATAATAAATGGTATGTTATGGGTACAGTCTCCCATTCCATGTCATATGCGACTTATATTGTGCTCATAGTTGGGACGATACGTAAAATTGATTTTCGAGTTTCGAATTTTCGAGGTCAATGGTTGATATGATAGCTTGACATAGGTAATATTATTGTCCAATATAATATAGGTAGTGCATTTTCCATTGGCTCTAACAAAAATTTTACGCTATCAGTAAATCCTTTGTTAATATTTTATTATTATTAACGCGCCTCCCAATTCATTGAGTCAAAAGCTTTAGATAAGAGATGTGTAAGGTTCCCAACTAATGATTAGTAATAAACACCTAAAAATGTTACTTTTGACAAAGAATCCGAACAATAATAACAATAAATATGTACGTGGCATACGAGGTCATTGCCACGAGCACGTGGGAAAGACGAAACAATACTCCCGTCTCACGATGGAAGATAACATTTCGGTAATTATTTAACTGACGCTTCCTTTGGTTCACTTCCTAACATTTTGTTGATATTTTAATTAATAAGCTTTTAAAGGTTATGATAGTAAGAATTTTAGTAAATTTGGTGAAAGCTTTTCAATCATAATAATGTAAATCGATTTATATTCGCTTGTGATTCCTTACTGGAGAAATTGATACCTACTTTTAATAAGCAGATGATAATTATTATTGACGACGCGGTTGGCGCAGTGGTAAAGTAACTGCCTACTGAGCCGACGGTCCCGGGTTCGATCCCCGGTCAGGGCAAATATTTGTGTGATGAACTCAATTATTTATTCTTGGGTCAGGGTGTTATTATCTATATATATGTATTTATTAAATATTATATTTATCATCGCCTAGTACCCACAACACAAGCCTTAATTGAGCTTACTGTGGGACTAGGTCGATTTGTGTAATAATATCCTATAATATTTATTTATTTATTATTTATTATAATTGAGCTTTTTATAAAACTGTTATAATTAACAATTATTACGAAAGCTTAAAGTTACAGTGACGATAAAATTACACATTTGACATCCTACTTGCACATACATAGAATTAATTAGAAAATAATCCAACAAATAGACATCAATACATGGATTAAGAAATCTCTCATAAAAAGCAATGCCTAATCAGATCAGATTCCGTGTTCACAGATTAAAAAAACAGAATAAAAACATGCATACGTCTCGAAAAGGTAAATACTAAATAGATTACATTAGATCGTGTCCTCGCGCGCAAGGTATTTCCTCAAGCAGGAAAATGCGGGCCTTCCGCGGCTCCAACGTGGCCAAAACTTATCTATGCGTATTGTTTTTATTTAAGCTTCTATGTACGGTCAGCAGATGGTTTTTAGATAATGAGAAATGTTTAAAGAACAGCATTTGAATGCTATTAAAACTAAAAGTAAGTTAGAGTTTTCGTAACAGTAACGAACGGTATAGAAAATTGTATTTTATTTTGTATTATTTAATGATTGATTGATTTTTTGGTTATATTGACATGCCACTTGTTGTAATTTTTTATTGATTATTCAGATTTCGATAAGAATACATATTGAAAAAATATTATCAATTGAAACTCAAATATTTATTTATTGTTTAATAATATTTTTGAAGGATCATTTAATTAGTCATGACAATAACATACTACAGTGATATAGTCGACATGCTAAAATTATTCTGTCTGCATATTATAATCATTTGAATTTTAATATGGCGCTCTTTTCCATGTTTATCTGCGAGTGAAACCGCGCGGCACAGCTAGTAAACACATACATCAAAAGCAATCAAACACATAGATAATATAATACTATATACATACACTTTCCACAAATTATAATTAAAGAATTAAAACTCCGTACAAGGCCCGGCGTTTCCTGCGATAAACGCGGAGATAATATTTTGTTTTATTGTTACGTGTTATCCGCATAGCGCGGTTATTGTCTTGTTTTGAAGGATAGCTTTACGTTTTTTCGAAGTATTTTTTGTAAGGTGATAAAAAGTATGTGCGATGCAAGGTGTGCAAGTGAAAATATTTTGAAAGAATTAAAGCGAATGTACGAAAATTTAAGGTTAACTATTGTATTGACCATATTTTTAAATACGTACCATATTACTTACTTAAAATATTATTTACTACCTATAACATCTTAAACTTATCGTGTTTAATAATTTATATACTATTATTACAATGCAAAGTGGGACTTTGATATTATTTTACTAATTTTATTCACAAGTTGTTAATTAGAAGACCGACTAAAAATTAATGCAACATCGCACGGGCAAGGAAATTGACCTTAATCTTTAAACGTTTTAAATAGATTAGAAATAAATAGCTCTAAAATATACTTTTAATATTTTTAGCATTATATTCTACTACAATAAAACAGCAAGGGTGTATTGTGCTACGACACTAGCGATTGATGACCATCGGATTACTGATCCCTTTATAAAGGGCCAAATCTAACACAATAGTCCTCTGATAGTTACGCCTACATGCTTTACATTTCTCCGTATACATTAGTGTTGTTAAAGATAGTGATAGTAAAAGTGCAATGTATTGGTAACAAATGTTAAATGTTGTTCCTTTTTTAGTAATGATGCTTTCGATGTTAGGATGGATCTTCGTGCGTGAATTTGGACATTAGATCTCATCTATCATCTGATGATTTTGATTGATTTTAAATGTAAGGACGATAGATTTGAAGGACAAAGAAGGATATAATTGAATTAAAAAAAGACACTACTAAGTCTTGTATACCTACTCGTAAGTACTTCGTATAAGTACTACATTAAAAAAATAAGTATGTAAACTATAACATCATCATATTTTATGGAAATTAACGTCAATTGTGAAATTTTTGAAGATGCATCATCTCTATCTTACATGATTTGTTTTCCTAACTACTAAGTGACCATTATTACTAGACTAGCTAATTTTAAGTAACTATTTTCCAATAAACATAAGTGATAAGACCGAATAATTAACGAAATCTAGAGTCTTCCAGTTACAATTAACATTTCACCAATGAGCTAGACCAAACTATCACTTATCAATGAGGCACACGGCCTTTAGACAAAGTAACAATTACAAAACGATAACGAGGTTAGAAATCGCAAAAATGTATGGGATTGACATACGCCGCGTTAGATCACGTGGTCTATCTAATGTCAATCCCATACATTTTTGCGATTTCTAACTTCGTTATCGTTTTGTAATTGTTACTTTGTCTACGGCCCGCCCCAATACATACAAAAATTAATATACTTGAAACATTACACTGTATTTTAAACTACTTTAAAGCCTGCATTGCATAAAAAGGAGGTTTAGAAAAAGGGTTTATTAAAGGGAAACCAAACATGTGAAGACATCGAGCAATTATGAGGAACCGATAAGAATGTGTTGGTATCGTGACTCACTGTGCGGATGTGTGATTCATACTGAATTGTTATTGACTTTAAACTTGGTTTAAACTCCATTTTAATATTATATTCCTTCATTATATAATTTTTTATTCAATTTGATATTTTATAAGTAATCGAATGTAGGTATGCTCTATATTGCTCTATGACGTTTAATTCTTTTGAACGTACTATATCAATATCTACATTCGTAATTTCGTATACAGACAGATTTTCTGGCGTATTAAAAATATAGTTTTCTGGTGCAGTTGTTACGAATACACAATTAAACTTTTTATACAACTTTTGGCAATTTTCTCTGTTTTCTGTACCTACTCCTAAATTGCGTAAATCAACATTATTTAGAAAAGATTATTTATTACATTGTTTTTGTCATCATAGTTAAAATAATTTACAATATAAGATACGATATTTATCTAGCGCATTTCCCTGCCTTTGTTGCTCCACCACTATTATATTCACCCTTCTCTCCATACAATGTGTAGGATCTACTTTGATCCACGCTATAATAGCGATCGATCATGCGACCCCAAATATCCCATATTTGAAATCTCTTAGATTACCAGCGACGAAATTTTGTAAAAGATTAAGTTTATTAAAATATTTATTTTTGTTGAAGGTTTCCTATTTTAATTAAATTAAAATAGAGAATAAAAATTGAACAATGACCTCCGTAAAATATAATTTCTCCGACTTATTATAAATTAATATAATATTGTACTTAGTTCATTGCCGTCTACACAGCTGAAAATGATGATGAGATACAGCATTTAGGGGTATAAAACAATTATTGCAAAAACTCAATATAAAACAGCATAGCTTTTTCGACTGCCAAGTCGAGTTTCTAAAAATTCCATTAAATAAAAAGCAATAAAAGTAAATGGATGATAGATTAAATGTTATTTCCTTCACCTGGCCTTGTCTGTCAAATAGTGCTAAAATGGTTTGATACGATTAAAACGCAATAATCCATTGAAATGTGTTTGTGGGCGTGTGTGTGTGTAATTGATGCGTCTGTCACACATGCGCAAATTATGTTCTCGGTAATGCATGCTGAATTGTTGGTTTTGTTGAAAATGGTTTATTTTAAACGCAATTACGGTGGAAAGGTGGAAATAGTGGCTTGTGTTTCTTTTTGAAAAGGTTCCTCTTTCTACTAAATAGTTTAATTTTTTTTAGTTCTATAATCTATACTTATAATAATATAAAGCTGAAGAGTTTGTTTGTTTGAACGCGCTACTCTCAGGAACTACTGGTCCGATTTGAAAAATTCTTTCGGTATTAGATAGCCCATTTATCGAGGAAGGCTATAATATCATCACGCTAAGACCAACAGGAGCAGAGCCATGCGAGTGAAACCACATAGCACAGCTATACAATAAATTTTGTTCTTGATACAGTGCTCATTAGCCCCTGTTATCAGTGTATCTGTTTTTTTTTTATTTATCAAGGATATACTATTTGCATTCAAAACGACATCTACCTCAGCTATTCCTGTGTAGCATAGGTACATACATAAGGAATATACCTACTCATAGGAATTTGTGCCTAACATCTAAATTTAGCAAGTTACCGGTAGCCTTTCCACGCGCAACCTTGAGGCAAGATGTCGCGCAACATCGCCTGCGACCTACTTCAGTCTAGACCAGCTGATCTTGAGTCCACTTGGGCCTTATTTATAGCTGGCTACTGTCTTGGTATGTGATAAGAGATAACAAATATATTGTGTGGACACTTGCGTACCTATAGTTAAAGGACGCGTTTTCAATTGTAAAAGACTTACAAGAACGTATAGTCGATAACAATAAATAATTGTGAATATTATTATTTTTTATAGTCAGAATTGACTTGTGTTTTTTAAGATTCGTCGACTAAGAGCTTTAAAAAAATGAGTATGGCAGTTCTTCTATTAGCGATTATGGGAACTTTATTATATGATTATTTTCTGTAAGCAATTAAGTGATAAAAATATAAATGCACGTGGGATAAGTGTACTGCAATCTTAATCTCATTGCGAGAACTAAGTTGCGTTTAAGTACTTATTGATTGTAAAAAACAAGTAATTAAATGTTCATGTCTAATGCATCCTTCTTAAATAGTTAAATACCTTACTTTTTCAAGTATACCATATTAAAAGCATTTCTTTAGGCTATTTTAATTTTTAATAAATAATTTACCCTTATTGATTACCCTAATGAATTATGAATTATGAAGTAAACTTCTTTAGGCGCGTTACGCGGTTGAGGGTAAAATTTCAAGGTCGCGTCATGGCAATACCGTAAGGCGACGATTTTGTCTAAATCTTGCCAAAGAAGTTTCATATCTGGCACACACGCTCTTTTTTAATTACTTATATCAACTTAGTTATCTCAATGCTTACCTATTAACTACCTACCCACTATTTGATTTTTTAAAGCTCTTATGGTCATATTGTTATCCAATAAGAATGCAGACGAGCCAATCGAACGGATATCGTTAAAAATAGACATACAGAAGCCAACAAGTAAGTTAATTACAATCAGCATGGCGAGTCGAAGATCATAATCAGCTCAGCATGACGCCAGCGTCTGCCATCTAGGGACTTCCGTGATGCTATGCCTATTTCACAGTTAGCGTTATTTTTAGAATTTGCAAGCCCACACTTGTATTATAGATGATAAATAAATATTTTTGGATAACATTTTTTTTGTTTTATTTATATATTATGCATGTTTTGGTTCCAAAATATGTAACTTATAAACACAAGCCCCCATGTATTTTATTTTAGGAAATCGTACGAGTAGATACATAATATAGATGTAGATCACATACCTAAACTGGAAAATATGTATAACTAGATGTGCCCTGCGGTTTTACCCGCATTCCTCCGCTCCTATTGGTCTTAGCGTGATGATATATAGCCTTTAGCCTTCCTCGATAAATAGGCTATTTAACACTGAAATAATTTTTCAAATCAGACCAGTAGTTCCCGAGATTAGCACGTTCAAACAAACAAACAAACTCTTCAGCTTTATAATATTAGTATAGATTATTTAGACACTGAACAAACCTTGTCGTCAAGTTGGTATGGGTTTTTATAGATCTTAGATTAATAACGATGTGATAAAGTCACGATTGATCAGATAAATATGTACTATTCCAAGAATATTTTTTTATTTCTATCAATTATATAGCTTCCCATAAATAATTTTAACAAAATATAATTACTGCTGTCGTTTAAAACAATTGCCTAATAGAAGTTATCAATTGAAGGTGCCGAGATGTTTAATCGGACTTTGATAAATTGACAAGTTATAGCAAGTGACATTTGTATAGGAATTGATAGTTATTAATATTTTGAATACTAGTTTGTACTTGCGGCTTGGCACATATTTTATTGTGCAAAATTTGTTCATTATATTTTTCATTTCAGGGCATATCATACCTATTAGGGTTGATTGAGAAGGAGTCAAATTTCATTACAATCGGTTATCTAATTATTTGGCTATTAAAAACATATTTATCATAATTACCTGCACATTCATTATAGACTATTATGAATGAAAACTCAGCATCCTACATGATACACACACACAATCAACCCCACCCTCAGGTGCGAAAGCTTGTCAGTAACCATTGAACTCTAGTAGCCAATAATCACATAATAAGTATATTTATTTACTAGATTTCCTAGAAAACCCGCATAGTTCCCGTTCCCGTGGGATTTCCGGGATAAAATCTATCCTATGTGTTAATCCAAGTTACCCTCTATATGTGTGCTAAATTTCATCGTAATCGGTTCAGTAGTTTTTACGTGAAAGAGTAACAAACATCCATACATCCATACATTATTATATTATATATTAGATTTAAATAGGGGGAGTCCGGGAGACTTGCCCAGGTGGGAGAGTTGAACCACTTTGAATAACTTTTTAAATTAGGCGCCAAATTACGCCGAGTGGCAAACAAATGAACGCGCGTAACCCACCAATCACAAGCAACTCGCAATTTTGAGTAATAACCTGTAATAACAGACGCGATCAAACGTGAGTTACGAAAAAGTGTTTTCATCGTCGCGGAGTGATTTTTTTTGGATTTGTTATTTTAATTGCTATGCACGCATTTATGAAGGTATGTATCAAACACCTACGTTATTGCATTAATAGATTATCATATTTTATTGTATGTTCAGTGTTGTTCCCCAGTTGATAGTGGATTTGTTGGAAAAAATCATGATATGGCCTCGAGTTAGGTGTGGGAGAGTTGAACCAGTTTGCAGTCGGGAGACTTGAACAGTGGTTCAACTCTCCCTTTGCAGTTTGTATAGGTACTATTTAAGTTAGTTTTTGTTTTGTTTCAGAAAGAAAAAGCCTAAGGAAGGTAGTCGTCGCAGGAAACCGTTTACTAAGTCTGAGATTGAAAGTGCAGTCAGAGAAATAAAGAGTGGCAAATCTATTCGTCAAATTATCAAGTATGGGATGGTATTTACGGTATTACCTGTTAGATGAACAAAACTTAACACCTTTGCAAGACAAATTCTCCCAGATTTTTAGTGTAAATGAAGAGAAATTGCTCGTTCGTTACTACTTATTGATCTGCAGTAAAATTCACTATGATTTAACCAGAAAACAGGCAACGCAACTAGCTTTCAACTAAGCCAAATTCCTCCAAAGTGAAAGGAACACCCAAGAAGCAAATATTGAAGAAGAAGATATCAGAAGTATGAGAGTGAAACAGAATCAGAAGAAGAAATCTTTAATTACGAAGAAAGTTCTATTAACGAAGATTGGGAAGAAAATAGGGATGAGTTTTGCTTTGTTTGTCAGTCTGAAGAGATATTGGATATGCGTCTTTGTGTTTCTTGTTGAAGGTACGTCCATGAGATATGTGTCGGCCTCACAAAAAATGACGTACAAGAGTTTATTTGTCACGATTGCACTAAAATGTAACGAGTAACAAATTGAATTAAAGTTCCACTTATTAAACCTATTGTGATTTTGCATGTGCCACATTTAATCTTTGAGACTGTTTACTCTTAGCTAATAGTAAAAAATGTATTTAAATTAGTTTTGTAGATTTATATAGCATTAGATACCTCAAAACGAGTATTTAATTTATAAAAAGAAGCGAATGTTATGTTAAGGATTTGCTCTGAAAACATTTGGTTAATTATTTTCAGTAAATTAGTAAATTGCTTAGAAGGTGATTATTGTGGTGATTATGAATATTCTAGTTATTGTTAAATGTGTCTAAATAATATATAACTAATGTATAATATGCTTTATTTGCTACATTTCCCCTCTCTAAAAAGGTATGGGCAAGTGTCCCGCACCTTATGGGCAAGTGTCCCGACGGTTGGGGAGACTTGAATCAAAACTCATTTTTCATTACAACTTATTTTACTATCTTCTCCTTGCAATTTTTATTTTCAGAATAGTATAAAATCTTAGCCAGATAATAAGGCTTCCATATGGTGTAGATCTTAAAGCTCTTAAGGTCACTGATCAGATTTTATAGAGTTTTTAGTAAAAAGCGGTTCATGTCTCCCGGACTCCCCCTATTATTATAGTAAAACCAAACCATGAAAAATGTTCAAATGGCAACCTTATGACTCAAAACCATCTCTGCCAGGCAACCTTCATTCCAATGACACATCATCATCATCATTGGCCATTTACGTCTATTTCAGACGATTATTGTAGTCGGTAAGAAGATTCATTCTCATTCCAAGGACAAATCAGTTAATATAATATTGTATTACTTTTAAATGAATCTAGCATCAAACCAGCAACGCAACGTCAAAATATCTTTTGATCGCGTCCATTTTGATAAACACAAGTGACATATTGTCGTGTCTAATTCTGCTCTATCTGTAGATCTGTTTCACTTGTAATGACAGACAGACATTATTCTTTGTGATTAATAGTACTAGTTATAAACAAGCTAGGAATATAGAAAAAATATTGTTAAAACCCAACTTTTATAATTCAATGCTGTATTAAGTACCTATACGTTCTGCGAATGACCATATTTATTAGTTGCGATTTAGATACTTAATATTTTTATAGTATTTTTAATTATTAATACTTGTAAATAGTTATTTATGTCCTTGGCATAACATGTAATAAATGTAGGTACCTAAGTTCTCTTTATGAAAGACGAGAAAAACATAGTTTTCAACATTATATAATAATTTTTTCGCAGACGTTTGTACACACACTATCTGAAGCAATAATGTCGTCATTTTGTTGACATCAAAAGTGCGAAGAAACTACCTATACAATTACTGGCCCACTGAAATACAATTTAAATCCATAATATTCAAATGCTATCAATAAGTTAGAGCTTGTAAAGACATCGTGTAAATAAGAGTAAGTAAGAGACAGCTTTATTGTAGTTTGCGGTGTAATCATAAAGTTGCTTGTATTGGCATTTGATGTACGGAACTGCGTGACTCTTGTCGGTGATGTTGCTGGTAAGTGAGAGATTCGAAAATTTTGAAAATGTCTGGTTATCATTTTTAAGATATTTTTTTTTAACTAGACTTTTTTGATGAGATTTAAGATCAAATTATTTAAAAATGCATTAATTTAACTTGAATTTGAAGGAAAAGGGGTTTATTTTATTAATAAAAAAGAGAATGTGCTACTTTGAGAAAATATTATTCATTTTTTAATGCAACTATTTGTGTATAATATGTGGAAATATTTTGATTTATAGCGTGTCACATTAGACGTGGATTTTATCTAAACACCAACTAACTTGCTGGTATAGTGTGACACGAATGAAATGTTGGACCATATATCATTATATGACACATAATATATAAGATGTATGGTTATCATGTACCTTCCCATAAATTAAAGCTTAATTAACTATAAATTAATTGTAAAATATTATGAAATCTGAAAAAAGTGGCTACATTTTTTATTATTCATTAATTCTAAGCTCACAAACAAATACCTGATTTTTTTGAAAATTATACCTAGCAATATATAAAAATACCAATTTTTACGATTGATCAGTGGCATAGGTATTATCGCTAGCTGTCATACTTGTCAAGAGATTTAAATTAGGACGCTTGAAGCGAGTTGTGCTGAGCCGTTTTTGATGTCTTGTATTGGTCGAATTTTTGCAGTCGATTGAGTATGTTACACTGGTTTTATTAAAATAAGTATAGTTATTACATAGGAAATATAGACTTACCTATTACAATTTTAGGAAAATTAGGAAGGAATTAATTAATTTACATAAAATTAATAGTCAAAATAAAATCAAATATTTTTATTGAATATTCATTATGTTTGCACAGATTCGTAGTTCTATCTCATTAATTATACATTTTAATATAAAAATTTCTACCTTATAATTTATGCACATCAGTTTCTAGATTAATTAATATTATTTGTTAATAAAATTAAATAGTACAATCAGATACATAATATATTCGGTATCAAATGGTTATTTATGTTATAGGTATATAAAGGTAATAAAAAAGTTAGCGACAAGTTTTGAAACCCAATACAAGTCTGTCGGAGCCACTAATAGTGGATAGATAGTTTATGTTGTTGTTTGTTGGTCGCCTTGACGGCGCTTAGACTTAGAAAACTGGATGAGAATTTTATTGGCTAATAACTTTAGGTTATATTTAAATAATGTAAAAATATCTGTATTTTGGAATGAAGTACCTTGACTTGTGGCAGTATTATTATTATTGTAGTTTGTTATGCAGAACAAAATTGAAAATCAAACGAACTTACCAAGTGAAGTTCGATGACAATTATGTGAGCAGCTTCATTCGAAGCGATTTATATTGACGTGGTGTAGTAGCGTTCCTAGCCTGAGCCTTGCACGGGTTTTTTAAAGGTATAAGTATTATTAATTTAAATTTATACTTTTATAATTTTTAAATTAAATTTTTTTTTTTTTTGTGGCAACACTTTTTACCCCTACCATTTACCCCCATCATTTCTCAAACGGTTCGTTACGATGTGTAGGTCATTTGTTGAGAGATATTTCACATTTTGTATTTATATAGGGCAGGGAATATATTAAAATGTTATGTAATACGTTTGTTGTCGAATTAACCGTAATCTTAGGGTGGGTATCTATAAATCGCTTCGAATGAAGCTGCTCACATAATTGTCATCGAACTTCACTTGGTAAGTTCGTTTGATTTTCAATTATGTTTCGCAGCTTCATTCTTTGCGATTTATATTGACGTGGTGTAGATGTTTAGAGTAAATAAAATGTGAAATGGTGATAAAAATTGAAAAACTTATGGTAAGTTTCATATTTTTATTTGCAATAATCAATTAACTATAAATATTATAAATCACACATTATTTTCATAATTTAACCATTAATTATTTTTCTTGCAGGTTACAATCATTATTAGATAACAATGTTTTAGCGAAGCTGGTAGGATCAGTAATTACATGTCTATTGTAAAACTTAGCAAATACTGCAGAAGAATCAGACCATCCCGCAGTTTTGCGTATAACATCAATGTTGACCCCAAGTCTATTGGCAGTGGATGTGGACGCATGGCGAGTACTATGAGCACTAAATATAGAAGTATCTACTCCGCTGTTATGAAGCGTGTCCTTTATCCATTTACTGAGCGTCTGGGAGGTAACTTTTGAGTATGGTTTTTTAAAACTAATAAATAAATGATCATTATGTCGAAGTGTTGATGTTTTATTTATGTACGATTCTAGACATTTGGCTGGACAGATTTCCGAGCGACTATTGAAGTAAGGAATTCTTAAAAGAGGCTGTAACGAGTACGGCTTAGAAGTTTTAATTAAATCTGAAATCATTATTATTATTTCACTTGTGCCTCTTATATCAAGGTCCTTTAATTTAATAAGAGCAAGTGTTTGTACTCGATGCGCTGTTACCAAAGCCAATAGAGTTGCAGTCTTTTTGGAAAGAGTTTCCAAACTGAGTTCATTATTTGGCCACTGTTGGGCTAAATGTTCGAGAACTATACTCGGATCCCAGGTTATATGATATTTAGGATTTGTTGGCCTCGATTTGAAAACTCCTTTCATAAAGCGTTTTACCCTATCATCTTCTAAATTAGATAAAATTAATGATAAGGCAGACTTATAGGAGTTAATGGTACCGTATTTAGCACCTTTATTAAATAAATCGGTAAGAAAATGTAAAACTACAGGGACAGATGCAGAGATGTAGCTATAGTTGTGGGTACTGCAGTAGTTTATCCATGTCTTTATGCAGCCATCGTATTGTTTGTAGGTAGAATCAGATAACGATGATAACATTATCTGTACCGTACTTGGTGACAAGCCTTTCCTTAGTAAAGCTTGCCTGAAAGCTTCGCGGCAACCAACTTCAGAGTTCTGTGTAGGTTGTGGTTGATCCTGAAGGGAGAAGTTAATAAATTAATATCAGGTGCAAAATATATGGGCTTGGTTGTCATTAATTTCTGAAAAATTGGGAACCAGGGTCGCGTAGGCCAATACGGTACCACAACTATACCCTCTGCCTTTTCTTTTATAATCTTTTGCATTACCTTTGTTATTAAACAAAAGGGGGGAAATGCGTAAAAGAACTTATTTTTCCATGAAACCGTAAATGCATCTATCGCCCATGCATCAGGATCGTTTTTCCAAGTTACATAGGTATGACACTTTGCATTACATCTACTTGCAAACAAATCTATTTTAGGGACACCAAAATTAATAGTTATCTCATCGTATGCATTTTGGTTTAGTTCCCATTCTGTATCGTGAAATTTCTTCCGCGATAATTGCTGCTTCACAATTATCCTTTGTATTTATATAGGATGCAAAAATAGTTATTTTACGCATTTCACACCACTGCCAGATTTCTCTGGTAACCACATTAAGGTGATCATATTGAATACTACCCATTCTATTTAATTGCGGTGACATTATCAATTCTTAGCAAGATTCGAGAAGAACATAAATTCTTCGCGAAGGATTTAAGGGCAAGAAAAGCTGCTTTTAATTCTAACTCATTAATATGCAATGTTTTTTCACATTCTTTCCAGTAGCCAAAACATTTATTGTTATTACAATAGGCGCCCCAACCGGTGTTAGATGCATCTGAATAAATCTCTAAATTAAAATCTTCAATCCCGAGAGGACAATTACCTATATCTATATTACGGATCCACCAAAGCATATCCGATTTTAAATTATCTGGAATTTTAATTATCTGTTCGTAGCTAGCGTTTTTAAGCAAACACATATATTTATACTGTTCGAAAATTTTAGTATATAACCAAGCATATTGAATTGCGGGACAAGCTGAAATTAATAAACCGATAAATTGAGCAAATTCTCGTAATTTGCATTTTTTAGTATTTAAGACGGTGGAAGCTTTTTCTTTAATTTTTAACTTCTTATCGTCGGGTAGTTTTAATAACATATTATTGGAGTCGAATACAAAACCTAAAAATTTGCATTGCATCTTTGGTACTAACGAACTTTTCTCTAAGTTAATCAAAAAACCTAGTCTTTCAAAAAGTGTTTTGGTCAAAGTTATGTTTTCTTGGCATTCTAATAGTGTTCTACCAATACAAAAGACATCATCAAGATAAACGACTGATATCATACGATGAGTTTTTCTTAAAAATTCAAATATAGGTTTTAGAAGTTTTGTAAACACGAACGGTGCGGTGCATAAACCAAATGGCAAACAATTAAATTCGTAAAGGACTCCATCATACTCAAACCGTAAGTACTTTCTGTGCATTTTATTTACTGGTACTAAAAAATAAGCATCTTTTAAATCGATAGTTGCCATGAAACAGTTTGGAGTTATCAACTTTGACGCAGTACGATAATCCTCCATTTTGAAATGTTTAGTTTCAATGAACTTGTTAAGGCATTTTAAATTAAGAATAAATCTCTTGTCACCATTTGGTTTAGACACTAGGAAAATAGAGGATAAAAACTCGCCCGGTTCATGGTTACAATGCGATATGGCATTTATAGATAATAATTTCGACAGACACGTATCAAAATCTTGTCGTTCTTGTTCCGTTTTAGGATACACACTAGGCTTATCGGTTCTAAACGGATAAGACTTAAAAGGTATAGAATAACCTTTAACCCACGATAAAATGATTTGATCATTAGTTATATTACGCCAGTTATTAAAATAATGCTGGAGTCTTCCAGCATATCGCACCTGGTCGATTATTGCCTCCGCTGCGGAGCTGGTGTCTTCGAAGGCGGGTACGTCCGGTCGGGGGGTCGTCGTGCACTGTTGCTCGGAGGTGGACGCGACGCTATGTTGGGCACACGAGCGAAACGGTTGTCGTGGTGTTTGTTGTCCGCCTGGCGCTGCTGAGGAACATAGTTCAAACGGCCCTTGTTGGCTTGATTAGTTGCCACAGATACACTAGGTCTATTTTTAGGTTTTTGTATATTCTTTAAAGATTCACCTGACTGTTGGATAGACTTGGCCGCTTTAAGTTTGTCCGAGATATTCTCACCGAACAGTAACGCATCTCGTTTCGTTTCTATTAGGGCGTCTTTTAATTTGGTGTTAATCGAGGATATTACAAATTTTCTTCGTGTCCTCGTTTCAGCATGATGGCTGTCACACAGTAAACGACACGCATCACTTAAAGGCTTTAAAATTTTTTGTTTTGACGTCTCATTCGCTATGACCATTTGGGTGACTGTTGCAAGAGCCGACAGTGCAACCCCAAGTTGTTTTTGCCTGTAGCTGAGCGACGTGTCTCTTTTAATTAAAGCTTCAGGCAGTGCAGCCTTTACCTCCGGGTTGAGAGCAGGGGCCAGCAACAAATCGCAATTATTGGGAACTAGATATTCTTTGTAAAGGATATCTTTTATTTCCTTAGGAAGTCCTTTGGAAAGGATGTCCTGCCATCTGCTGGCTACATCCTTATGGATCGCAGGGCCGAGCGAGGTGTCGGTTTTTGGAGCGTCTCCTAACAATTGAAGGACGTCTTCATCCAGCTCCAGCTCTTCATTTTGTTTATCATTGTCCACCGATGTTCCCGGTTGCGGTTCAACAACCTCATCAGGTCGTGGCGAGTCGGGACGTGGCGCGATTTCTTGAGGTGACAAAGGCGGACATGGTGATAACGGTCGAGGTGCCTCATCAGTTTGGTGGTCCCTCAGTGGCGACTGGCAGTATAAAGACCCAGGGGATGGCACATCCAATGGTTCGCCTGCAAAAACATTTCTATATAGCAAATGTTTTTTAAAAACAGCGACAGTATCAGCCCAAGTATAGCAGTACGCGTCGCTTTATTTGTGATAGAAGAAACCCAAGTATGGTATCCTCGCATCACTAAGCATTGATTAATGTTGATGATAGTAACAGCCCAATTTTAGCAGTACGCATCACTAATTAATCAAAACAAAAAACCGTTGTATTTTTTAAAAATTACCAACTTACTTATCATATTTTCTTCCGACGAATCGCTTGTAGATTGATTTGCTCTTTTGGCAAGCCGATTTTCTAGTTTTTTAATCTTTCGTCTAATTTCTTCGTCCGTCTTTTCATGTTTCCTTTTCTTCCCCATATTGAGCACTAATTATTTTAATTTTTTAAAATTCAAAAATTATTTTATCGGAGACGTGCGAAGGCTTGAGCACGGAAACGCAGAATGACCTACACATCGTAACGAACCGTTTGAGAAATGATGGGGGTAAATGGTAGGGGTAAAAAGTGTTGCCACAAAAAAAAAAAAAATTTAATTTAAAAATTATAAAAGTATAAATTTAAATTAATAATACTTATACCTTTAAAAAACCCGTGCAAGGCTCAGGCTAGGAACGCTACTACACCACGTCAATATAAATCGCAAAGAATGAAGCTGCGAAACATAATAATGAAAAAAAGAGTTTTCATTAGGTTATATACAAAGGTAATAGATTATTCAGTAGCTAAAAATTTGTGATGATCTTAGAAATGTAATGAGAAGCTTGCCATCATTATAGGTAACTCTAAAATACTCGACAAAAATTAGGAAACCATTCAAAAAGATAATCCTAAAATTAAATTCAAGTTGCTACGAGAAAAAGATATTGCATATCTACATTCAAGTTTCAGTTTGAAATTAAGAGGGCTTATTCAATTTAACGCAAGTCAAAATCTCCGCGATCTATTACGATAGATCGCGGCTTGCGCTATCCTTTTACTATGAACAGCATAGGTCCACAGGAGAGCGCCGAGCAACATGTCCTCTCTCTGGAAAGACTCGCTGCCGACTGATTTTAATCGGGTCGCGCGCAGTGTTTTATAGTACTTTAAAAAAAATTGTAGAAAAATAATAGAGGTACCTTAGTTGATTTTTTAAATTTTATCTTATAAGTAATACGTTCTTTTATTACAATATGTATAAATTATATTCAACTAAGTCAAATATCTTGGTGAAAATAATCATTTTGTCGACTATAATTTCTAAAAAAATTCACATTGTACGGATTTTAATTTCGTAAGTTAGGAGTCCAAAATAAAAAAATATTTTAACTAACTATTTTAATAAGGATTTTTGCAGTTAGTTAAAAAAAAATGTGTGTTAAATCTGTCAGCAATTTCAGATATTTTTAGCTTCGAAATTGACACTAAAAGTGAAATCAAGTAATCATCGGCTCAGTTATCTTCATGGTATTCACAAATACTGTATTAATTGAAAAAAACTCTTAACTAACTATATAGACAATAAAATTTCCTAAAATTATTAGTAATTCATATGTTTGTAAGATAAGTGGTTGAAGGACAATCTGGTTTGAAAAATCACATATTTGAGCCAAACAGCGCACGGACCGCGTACACGGCCTTAAGATATATACAGAAACATACATTCATATTTATGTCTGTTCATACATTAACATTAATTTTGTACAATGTAAATATATTTGTTAAGTCCCTACTTTAAAATTTTATGAGAAAAAACTTTAAACTTTTTGCGATATCTAGTCCTAACTAAATTTATGTTCGAGATCACTTTCCGACTCCTAGCGTAGACATCTGGATCCTTTATTATCTAAATATATTTTACAGTCTATCGCTAGGAAAATTGTAGCTAGAAAATTTAGATTTCATTGATTATTTTGCATTTAAATAACGATACATTTTTAGCACTTTTTTGTAAATATATCAATATTTTTAATGAATATGGCCGTGTATACTAGTTAATTTAAAATTAAAATTATAAATTGAATGATAAGATAAACTTCCTGATGTAATATTATTATGTATTGCACCATCTAGTTCTATATATCAATGACTATAGTCACGTGTCGCCTCTATACTGTATATTGATACCGACTTTATATCAATGTATTTCTTCCTCATTCACAAATTATTTAAAAATTCTCCATTTATATTGGCTGAGAAAATGATATCGTCTCATTTGAAAATCATTTTAGCGATCGTTAGATATTGCGTCCATTCCTAATTCAATATATTTTGTTCTATATTTTTTAGAAGCGTAATATTGATAATTTCAAGTAAAATTGTAGTGTCACTTAAAAGGCCGCGGGGCAGATTCACATACCTACTATAATTCTGTTTATTTATAATGTAGTTGTTGATTTGTAGCTCTATGTGGACTGCTAATCAAGAATTTTTTTCAACCCAAACTCGATGCTGCCTTACTCAGTCACCACTAAAACTCCCTACCAACTGCAAAGAAAACAATTAATGTTGTCGATTAAGTTCTTCGTATATTTTCCGTGTAAGTCTAGAACATTTCCCGCGTCCATCAAATAGTGATAAAGCGAATAATATCGTATAAACGCTGATCGATAAATAAGGTGGATATATTGCAATTTGTAGGCAGTGGACATTCCGGGGGCCGGTTAGCATTGAGGCTTCACCGGTGAAATATAGCCCGGGTATACTTGCCCGCAAAATTGATTTGTAATCGGATGTGTGACTTTTTGTGTATATTTTAATGTGCTGATTAAGTAATTAATTTGTGACATTTATTTAAAATCTTCATTCCACAAAAGAAAATTAAAATGTAGTGAAGTTAAGAAAAATAATTCAGTCTTGGAATAAAAGTAAAAGTAATCAGGGATCAGAAATATTGATTTTTCTGCCTCTATATTTTAAAGCAAAACTACACTAGACTTTTTCTAATTCCAATAAGTTTTTGGCAACGTTGTTTAGGTCATGCTAAGTTGAAGATGTTTAAGATGACTGCCTATTACATAAATTTAAGTCATGCTAGTCAACAAAAATATGAAGAAAAAACATAAGTAAATAATTTACAATGTTGTTCGCGACAGTACGAGCCCGTCGTCCTTGCTGGGATAAAGCGCGTTAGTACGCTAATCATTTCCTTTGCCATTTTCATCTATTTAGAACGCAGAGATACAAAATACAACCAGTAATTAAATGTTTAGTGCGTAAATACTGAATGTAAAACAATAATCGAAGTTGAATGAATTTTGTACCAGACAAATTTGATGAATAAACTTCAACTTCGCTTGAGACGTTAATAAGGTAGATACAATATACATATGGCGAATATGTTATTGTTGTGA
Organism: Colias croceus; assembly: GCF_905220415.1. Lineage (NCBI taxonomy): Eukaryota > Metazoa > Arthropoda > Insecta > Lepidoptera > Pieridae > Colias > Colias croceus. Next base: position 12,309,744 of record NC_059542.1, on the reverse strand, counting down.
ACAACGTATTATATAGTTTTATAACTATTTTATCAATCACATAGTCAGACAGATCACTTCGAAGAGAGCGGAAGCTACTATTAAGTATTCCACAGTTAAGATACACGAATCAAAATCTACGAGGTATAGTTGTTTTTCAACACCACCTGACTTTGGGCTCTTATTGAAATTAAATAATAATTAATTAAATATTGTTAATTGTTGCTGAAGTAAAGCCACAACTGGCGGCAAAGAGCCATCGATCGGGCTCAGTGGCGTGCATCAGAAGAGGACTACGTCCAGTAGTGAACATCGAAAGGCTGATGATGATGATGATGATTGCTAAAGTATTTTTTTCGCTTTTATCAAGGACAACTTATATAGAATCTTCTGGGCATGCTTACGAGGGAGCTTTTGCAGCAATACAATATATTTTTAAGTTATTACTAGAAAAATCGTCGGTACCGTACGTACCTACATTTATCTATTGCGCATATCCTATAATTGCATGCCATATATTATGCACCTACTTGTTGTCTTATTGATCAAAAAATCGTTATTTATATCAAAATATGTAAAAATTATTAAAATATGCTAAAACACAAACGCTCCAAGTAATTTACTTACAACAAAATTGCCATATTTCTTAACAGAGGGTAATGTTGTGGAAAAACAAATCAATTATTTGTTGTACTGATGTGTGTAAACAGTTTGAAATTGTTTCAAATGCCAGGTTATTCTTTCCTTATTAGGTCGAGATAATAAATATACACCCGATCATCTGTAACTTGGGCAAAAACAAATAATAATATATCATGGAAATATACATAGGTACCTACATTATCTTTGAATACATTTAGAGAAGTATAAAAAACATGTTTTAAACACAACTGGACCAAAATATTTTGGAAAGTTGGACTCCATTAATACCTTTCTATAAGATAATGAAATAAATTGCTTGTAAACGACAGTGAAACAAAATCTTAACACCTGTATCGAAAAGCGGAATTAGTATGATAATAGCCCGCAAGTATGCGCTCCGGTCGAGTCTGTATAATGAGGGCATATCCAATGCCGTTTTTGTACGCAACGGTACAAATAATTGCACATATCAGGAGCAATGTAAAGCGCTAATTACATAATTGCAGCGTGTTTGTTTTGTTTAACAGTTGTATAATTGCGTGGTGATTGGTGTTATTTGAACGTTTTTGCAATGTTCGTTTAACGAATGATTGCTTTATATTTATGAAGTGCGATTTTAATTTTATCACTTTGTTTTATGTTTGACTAATTATGTTATTAAATTAAATTGTATATGAGACAAGTATGCAAATTTTGTTGTAAATTTTGCACTAATCGCTTGAAGCGAGATTTTTTGCAGCTTTCTTTCGTCATTTTAATATTATATTGATTTTAAATAAAACAAATAATTTTATTTGTCTGCATTTAAATTAATTAAAAATTTGTGTGATTAATATATATTATATCTCTATTAACAAATTTTGTAGATTTCTGTATTATAATTTACATTATATAATATATACGTAAACGTAAGTATATTATTACCTAACTATATTTATGATACCTATTACTGTTATATTTTATGTATTTCTCTGATATGCCCTTAGATGAAATAAAAAAAAAAACTCTTAGTAGGTAAGGTATTTTAACCTAGAAATAAGTTTTTACTGTCATTCGTTTCTGTCCAGTCCTTTTTTAGTTTTTGTTACTACCAAGCTATGTAATAATTATCATTAATTATTTTTTGTCATTTTCAATAATTTGAATACAATTTTTAGCTTTCAAATACCACAAATGCATTACAGGACTTTAAACTAATAATAATAATTGTATACAGGTGTTAACGAAAAAATTGTTGAATTATATTATTATAGAACCAGTTTAAGATGTTTGTTTCTCCGACTTCAAACCGTAAAGCGGAATTGAATGCAATAGTCTACATAAGTGCATAGATCATCTGACTTGAAGACAATCGTAGTAAATGGTTTTGGCAAGCAAAAGCTGCTAGCACGGTCTACATTTTTTAGACAAACGTCTGAGTAATCACGCTTTAAAAGGGCGGAAAATGAAAACTATGCATATCATTTATTATAAAATAAGGAGCTCATAATTAATCAGTCAACCAAATAGGTGGGTTGTAAATCTTTTCCCGCACATGTCCGTCACGTCGTGGTGACGTCACGCATTGTCACCGGGTCGTTCACTCGGCCATCGAAGCTGATTGATGGCGGCTACGTGCAGCAGTCTTCCTTCTTGGCAGCGACGCGATGTCGCCAACGTCTGAACGCTGACTAACTCATTTTCAATGGGAGTTCGAATTTCGAATTTTGAATTCGTTCTTTTTTTGTGATGTGCCAGGTTTAAGTTGCTACAGATTACAAAGATTCTGGTGTTCTATCTAATATTTGAATAATCATATGAGACAATAACATATTATTATTTATAGAAACGGTTAAAATCAAGCCCGTAGAGCTCGCGAGCTTTTTGATAATTTACTCTACTCGCCTTAAAAACTGGTATTATTTTCTTATATTATTTATCTACTCAGTTACATACAATATAGGTATTCTAGTGGCTGATAGATAAATAAATCGTAACACAAAATATGTATATCACAGCAATGATAAACAACGTTGAACACTCAAAATATGAGCTTTCCTATAATAACATAGGTACTATAAGGCGACTTCATTACAGGTTACACTAATTATTTAGTCTTAGACAAATAAGTAGAAAATCATCACAATCATCGATAGTCAGTATTGGCACAAAGTTGTTGAAACACAGCTTTTCAAAGCCAGCCCCTCGGAGAGGCGTGCGCAGCCGGGCGTCACGGCTAGTAGCGTTTTTTGTCGCGTGAGGGTAACCGCCACTTTCATTATTACAAACATCGCCTAATATGGCACAAAGAGCGATTCTTGCCCGTTTCGATTCATCGAGCAGTTTTTATATCGATTCGTGCAACTGAATGTTAGACCGATTGTTTCGCTGATATTTTTCTGTTTATTTTTTGCGATGTTTTATATTGTTGTCAGGTATTTCAGCTATTTGTGTTAGAGCTACATTTATACTGTTTTAATTGTAAGAAAAATCATTAAAATGTTATTATTATATTATTATTATTATATTTATCTATTTACTATCTATATTATGATTATTATATAGCAGTGGAAAGTCGAAAGCACACCCTCCAATCGGTCTTGACAGAATACCAGCGCTGGAAATGCAGTGCACACACAGTAGGTACGAAATTCTCAGCGAACATGATGTCTAATTTTATGTATCGTACTTTCTTTCTTGTTCTATTTTGTGTTTTCTTCTTGTGTGTGTACCTTTTTCTAGGAATAAATGTTTTTTCTTTCTTTCTTTCTTTCTTTCTTTCTTAAAAATAGTTGGCATAAATTGTAATAGAGCACTGAACGTGCACGTTTTTCTATCCGACAACTACACAGACTATCTATAAAATTATGTTATCTTTTTTCAATCGACCTAAGAAGCAGGTAATCATTAGATTGTATTTTTTATATTTGTATATTTTGTGTCAACCCTCAATAATAAACCAAGAAAACTTATCACTATCAACCCTACCTTTTCCACGGCCATAAACAAAACATTCAATAAATACAATGCAAAAAGATCGATACATGATTATAATGATGAATCCCACTATCCCATAAAAGGACCGTGCGTGACTCCTAGATAACTTGGCAACCAGTCACCATGCCTAATAAACTAAACTAATTAATCATGAATGGTAGAACAATAATTGTCATATTTTGAAAACAAAGTACAGGTAATTATGCAGAGATATTAGTTACGAAGTATGCATTTTATTGCACGCTTCAGAAGCTTTCTGTAAGTATATGTTCGTTATCTGTACGTATTTTTTTTTTATGGAAAACTATAATAAGTAAGTAATTATTTTTAAGGTATTCTTCAAAACGGCTTTAGAAAGGTTTCTTCATAGAGAGATTCTTAATACGAATGAATGTATGAATTTTTTTAGGGAGGTTAATTTTTATGTTAAAATAGTATCATTTTTGGATCATTAGAAATAACCTTTGCTTTGATGTAGTATTACAATATTTAATTAAATCTGCGTTACCGATTAGGCTACTATCCGGTTAAACAATTCGTATCTATTATTTATTCTGTGCTATTATTTTCTTTTACAATTAGCAGTTTATCATATTTTTAGTTTGTTTTATTTACTTTCTACAGGCGTAAACATATAGTATGACTTTGTATCAAGTCAAAATAATAAATATAGAATAAAATTATTCTATTTTAAAATGAACCAATTTTGTTCATATTTCGCGTATCTTTTATCCCTAACCACTTTAACTTGACCCGTCACCGCCCATACTCTTATCTTATACGTACGAGTACTTACATTGAGGTAAAAGTGTCAGGGGTCAAGCAAGACTGGTGAGCACGTGACAATCAGTGATGAATATGTATGCATCGGAGCAATTTGGACTTGTAATAGCGTGCAAAACAACGGGTAATGACTATGTCAGGTTTTTAGCTTAATAGTTGAGAAAATATTTAAGTTTACATAAAATGCCTTATTCTAGAGATAGATAGAAATTATAATATTTCTATAAGCTTTTCTATGAGCCTTTCTATAAGTACCTACATATAGTTTGATTTTTTAAATTTCTTAAAAAATAGTTCATTTCGTTACCATCTTACTCTCATGTTTTATTTAAGGACGTCGAAATTATTCTAATATGTGATAATGTTATATTTTTCACTTAAATAATTAAGTCAAGTAAAAACCATCAAATCATTACTGCATGTTTAAAAAAAATGTTTTTTTCAAGTCGAGCTTTTTCTGCGCTACAAAAGTTAACAAAGCTTTTAATTTTTTTTCCTTAAGAAATACAAATAAAATCATATTAAGAATGTAGTTTAACGTATAAGCTAAATATGCTGTCCATAAGCTAGAATGGTTTTCACACCTATCATAATTATAGGTATTATAATTGTTAACTTTTAAACCGTTGCTATTCGGCCACCAGATGGCGCCTCTAGGTGGCATCTGCTACAAAGGTTGTAGTTTATCATTGATTGTCAATAGCTCAGGAAACTCATTTGCAATTCAAATACGTAACGTTTGTAGCTACGTCACGGTAAAAATTGCGTGACGCACGGAAGGTGGTGGTTTGGTTCCGTATATATTTTTAATATTTGTTTATTAATAAATGTTTGAATTTTTAGATTGCCTGTTTTTAACTCACTCTACATTGATATTTTAAATAGAAATGATGCTGTTTGGGTTCGAAATACATTTCATGTAGATACAAACCAAATGTACAACAACAATTGAAATGTAACTAGACAAATATACATATACTATGTAGATACTTACACGTTGTATTTGCAGTAAAATGTATGTAATAAATATTAATTTCCTATAATATTTTGCCATTCCAATATTCCAATCTAATGAAAACCAAATAAAACTCGGCACACGCATCCCTAAATAGCGGTACAAGTCGCAGGGTTGGCATTAACATATAAATAACAAGTGATTTGAACTATCGGAGTTAAATGGATCATATTTACGGCTCGGAATTATTAGCATACAGCTCAATGCAGCTGCAGTGCTGCACTCACAATGTCACCTGAGATTCGCACTTTGCCCTTTGATTGTAATTTTGTATCGGTTATCGGTACATATAAAAAAATATTTAAAGTAAAAATAAATCAAAGTCTCTCTCTAATTACAAACTTAAACATTCATTAAATAACTGATTTTAGCATTTTATTAAAAACTAGCTTTCCGCCCGCGGCTTCGCCCGCGTTGTCAGAGAAAAACCCGCATAGTTCCCGTTCCCGTGGGATTTCCGGGATTGCGTCATTTTCCCGGGATAAAAAGTAGCCTATGTCCTTTCTCGGGTATCAAAATATCTCCATACCAAATTTCATGTAAATTGGTTCAGTAGTTTAGGCGTGATTGAGTAACAGACAGACAGACAGACAGAGTTACTTTCGCATTTATAATATTAGTATGGAGTTAAATGGATCATATTTACGGCTCGGAATTATTGGCATACAGCTCAATGCAGCTGCAGTGCTGCACTCACAATGTCACCTGAGATTCGCACTTTGCCCTTTGATTGTAATTTTGTATCGGTTATCGGTGCATATAAAAAAATATTTAAAGTAAAAATAAATCAAAGTCTCTCTCTAATTACAAACTTAAAAATTCATTAAATAACTGATTTTTTTTAAAAAAACATTTTATTAAAAATGAGAAAAAATTATGAAATATGTATGTTTGTTTTAACACTTTATATTTCTTTATCACATGAAATTGTAATGGGATCTGGTTTGATTTAATTTTTTCTTTTAGGTATATGTATCAATTTAACTAAGAAGGAAGCGGAACCACAGGATAGTACCTACCTAGATACTATTTATGTGTGCAAAACTCATCTAAATAGTCATAATAAATTAATTAACATTATATTTTATAGTTTTATTTACATGAAATTATGTATTTTGCACATAAATTACCAAACGAACAACTGATATAATTTAGTTCCTTCTCAAGTTGAGCACATATTAACACAATTCCTGTTATAAGGCAGCTGTAAATAAAACTAATAAATCGCCTTTATCCTCACACCTTTACTATTATAATGCTAATTCTAACAAAAATATAGAAATCAATAAATTCAATAAAATAATTTAAATAATTCGACAATTAATCAAAAGCGCAGTGATCAAGCTAAAATTATAAATTCAGTTTCTATTGTTGGTGTATATTTTAATTTTATATATCGTGACATTATTTACTTATTATTTTCTTTTTGTTACAAGTTCGTGATTCTTTTACTGTTTTTATTCCAATTCTTCAAAAGTATTTGACTAAAATACATTCATTAATATTATAATGTAGCAATGATTTTAAAACATTTCAATGTAAAACATTAACAAATCTGATTTAAAACAAAATCTGATAAAATCGAATAGTAAAAGTCGTATTAAAATCACATTTTTGAAGGAAGCATAAGTTGTTTACAAAATGTCCCATTTAAATTAACAAAAACTAACGGAAACGGTGTATAATTTACAGAAAATATACAGTAGCCCTTATTTTAACAGAACTATAATCAAAATAACTAACAGTTCATCTATTAACAATCAGCGGAAAAGACCTTTAGTTTATAATTTCTTATCCAACTCAAATCTAATGACGAAATTAAACGCCGTGTCAAAGGAACAACCGTTAAAATGTTTATAGTGGGACGTTCCGACTTTCCGCCTACGAATTACCGATCAAATCGAATTTTAACATGCATTACGACTACCGTTCGTCAAAAAAAGCGGCGGGCGAAACAATAAATTCGCTAAATAATAGTTATCGAAAAATAAGCTAAAACATTATTGTCATCCGGAAAACATTAAGCATTTCAAACGAGCAAGACAATAGAGCGGAGACAATAGCGCCGCAAAAAGGGACCGAGCTGGAGGTGTTTTTTTTTTTTTATAAAAAATATTGTTTTTTGCGAAAGGTCCGACAATCAGTGCGTTCGCCTTTTTTAACGTTTGTTTATTTTGTCGGTTGCTGTGTAATGTGTTTTTATATTAAAAAGCAAATCGGTGAAGTCGTAAAGATAAGAAAAATATGGAAAAAAGTTACGGCCGCTAGCTTCTGAGAACACTATGGTTCGATCGACCACGATCTACGTGTTGTGCCACAGTTTTTATATCACGTACATTTATCAATTATTATGATTACAATTATAATGATTTTCTTTTACAACACTTTATCTTCATTTACAGTAAATTATTATGTTCAATCGAGATTTAGTTTTACTCTTTTTAAGTTTTCCTCGAGTGAAACAATTATTGTGTTATATTTATTTTCAAATGTAAAAGTTTATTTGATGATATTGTAATTAGGATAGTGCACATTTCAATTTAAATATTTATGAAGGGGGTATGCCAAATTTGTTGTCACATTTGTTGTTTTTATGACAATGTTAAGTAGATGGTTAATGAATAAATTGACAATAAAAAGTGCAACAAACGAAAGGGAATGTAATGCTAATAACCTGAATATCATTAAAATGTAATTGATCTTATCTATGCCTGTTTATCTGTAAGAAAAACAGTTGCAAAATGGACGATTGATAAGTGACCACGGAAGTGCTCCTTCAAATCTCTGACCCAATTTCATAATGTTATGAAAATTACATTAAAGGAAAACTTCAAGGAAAGCTCACCTCTAAGTTACGCACTCTTAACCCAATAATCTAAATTCTGAACTTAAAAGAGCTTTTTCCATGACAAAATCGCAAGGTGTAAAGTTCAGAAAAATACAGTTAAACGTAATGCAAAAGGCGTTAAATGTGTCACGGAGTAACGGCGGGCTTCCGAAAACCGTAAAGGAAGTAATTACATATTCTAATCCAAATCCCGGTTCGTATGTCACTCCACAATAAAACTAACTAACGCAACGGTAACTCATTCTTCTTGCATGAGAAAAAATCAACCGCATTCTTAAGACCCTTCGAAAAAATTGCATACTTACCTATAATCCAGAAAAACAAAACCACGATCGCAATCCAAATCAACCCTTACTAGCAATATCTAAGAACCATATTCGATTGAACCCTCCGCCGTGTGTAACTTTAAATTTATGCACGCATTTGCATAATGTGCATAGCCCCTAAATTTTATTGAATAAAAAAATAGGATGGGTAAAACTTTTTTGCATATTCTTACAAAGGAAACGGGTTAAACCATTCAGGAAGTAAACTGTCGTGGATCTCGACTTCGCGGGTTAAAAATCAAAGTTCAAAATAAACATAATGAACTTTAACTACTGATCCTAGGGGACAAAATCGCGAAACAGAATTATTCGCATTACAACCTTTGTTAAATAATCCCTTCCGCGATGCACAATAGCCCAAAATGTACCTGACTGTAATTTATGCGAGAATATTAAGAGAAATGTACCTGCCCTTTTTGAATATTAAGTGCAACCTAACCCCTGACATTATTGAATAGGGTTAAGATACTATTTGAATGGGAATAATACAAAAATGCAAATAAACTGTCCCCACATCTATGCAAGGGTTACAGGTACGGAGCGAAAAAATCGCAACCGTATCGCGAATGCAGAAGGGACCCCATTTTTTCTATAGAAACTATCGAAGGAGCCGCGTAGTGAATGCACGCACTTGTCACCTTGCGTATAATTTGGGTGTACGGTTCTTTCTTATGCAGAGTCGGGGTCGCACAGATAGTTCGTTTTTTAATAGCGTTTTTTTATTAGGGGCCGTATGCAAAGATTTATTGTTGAGCGCCGGGATGTGCGTGAGAATATGAGATAATCGAATTTGCCTATACTCATCCACCCCAAGCAACCCTTTCGATTGAAAGGAATCATGGGAAGATGTGAATATTCAAACAAGGTGTCATCTTTGTGAATATCGATTGCCGTTGAGTCTTTTATAAGCGCATGGGAATTGATACAGTGAAAAGGAAGAGTTCGAACCTTTTTTGCATAATCTATCGGCGAAGATGCTTTGTGCCTCTAACGGAATATTTCTAAAGGGTTCAAAAATGTCGTTAAAAAATCGAGACCGTTACGTTTTTTGCCGGCTACTGTCCTCTCATTGTCGCCCGATATTTTTTTTGTTTTGACCATAACTGTTTAATGTGTACGCTTTAAGCGTTTGTCGAACAAAAGAATTTATGAATTCAAAATTAATGCAAATAAGGCTATAAATCGCTCGGAACATATTTATATCGAGATTTGTGGGCGTCACTCGCGTAGCAAAATATTTGACTAATGATTTAGATGTTACTTTATTAATATCTTCGTTAAATAGAAATATGTTTATTTTTTATAGTGTCGGGTAATTCCGCTCGGTCGGATGAGACCATATTAGTTTTTATGAGTTTTAGTGTTTTATTTGTTTGCTCTAGTTTCGGGTCGGGACAGTTTAAATAAATATTGTAGGAGAGGTAAATGTTTTGAACATTATGAGAACAAAGGGTTGGGCAAGCGTGAGCGCTCGTAAAAATAGTATTGTGGTTAGTTATATTGGACCGAGTGTAATGTGTTTTCTTTTGTATAATTTTTAAACTCCGTGTGTTAAATGATGTTAGATAAGAATATTATGTATACTAAAATTTTACTAATGTTAATCGCTTTCCGTATTTGTATTTACAAAAACGTAATATCACGATGATGCAATATAAGAAAATGTTAAGAATGTAAAACAATTTATACTAATAAAAACACTAGCGACATCTTTAATATTACCAGGAACTCATAAAAGTTAAGCGACGTTAGTAATTCCTCCCAATTATGGATAATAATTACATACTAATTGTGGAATAGTAAGAATATAACTCGATGTATCCATCTGTCGATAACTTGTAAATTCATTACACCTTTATTTTACATACATTAGCATTAATACGGGCTTCTGTGTACGTTTTAATAACAGAGGCGCGTGCGCAAGATTTTTGAATGAACGATCTTTTATTGAATGCATAATTAGTAATTTAAATGTTGTGGTTAGGGTAAATATATAAATATTTGTTACGAGTGTGATTTGTGAATGGATTTGAATATATTTTACGTTTAAGTTATGCTAAATGGTTATAAATATTATGTAAGGAGTTATTTTTTTTCGTAGTTAAAGACACAAATTATTTGATAATAGTTTAACATAGATAAAGTGATTTTGTGGTAAAATAATTTTATATTGATTAGGTTATGTAGATAATAGATCACCACGTGGTGGTCTAAATTTTTCATTACATAAGTCGAACCTTAGGAACACCAATTATTTTTTTCGGACTTACCATAGGTACACAAATTTCAGTACAAACGGTTTTTTCTCAACAGTGTTCCAATTTTTTCCGCCCCGCTTTCACCATAAAGAAATCGTCAGCAAACAGTTATAGAATTTCGCGTTTTTTGCTCCAATAAAATGGACATATTGTCCCTTCACAGTGAAGGGTTAAATTATGCAAATTGCGTATAAACAATAGTACCGGTGTTGTGTCGATTGTTCATATTGTAAGAAATGGTACTTTTTGTCAACGAAAACTTGCGTAAGCATTTTAAGTGTTAGTTTTTGTAATGCAAACAGTGAGTTACAGTTTTGGTAAAAAAAAAATATGTGTTGTTGGGAAGAAATATGTGTTTTAGGAATTGCTTTGTTTGTAGATGTTAGATCGTATTATCAAATGTCTCAAATCTAATTATTATTCATCATTTTTATGAATAAATGGCTCTATTAAAGCTTTATAAATATTGTTGAGTCATATAATCGTTATTTTTATAACTTGAGTGAACTTTAAAGGGTACCTACCTACAATCTCTCCAAAAACATTAAAAGATTTTCTCATCCAAAATTAAACATTTGCTATTAAATAATATAAGAACTGAGGTCACGGCCACTAATTATTTCTCATTACTAGAAAGAAATTTATCTACAATTTACTAGAAAGAAATTTAATTGTTCATAAAACGGTTTGTGTAATTTCACCGTAATTATTGTAACCTTTACGAGGCACCGGAGCGTTGCTCAAATGTAACATTTAATAATACGTGCTAGTAGTGGTATGTGAGACGCGAATTATGATTTATGTTTTTACTGTTGCTTGGGGCATGAGTTTTTGAACGACGTACTCGAAATCGCCTTCGTGTTTAGCTACGGAATCGAAAAATTAGCGTTAAGGCGGGAATAACGTATTTTACATGATTTAGAAATGATTATCTGAGATAGAGTTATCTTTAAAATCTTGAGATTTAATGGATTTAGTTAAAAATGCTTTTCTTAAATGGATTTCTCTTAATATAGCGTAACGTGAAAATGCCTAGGTGGAATTAGGTAATACAAAAAGTTGGAAACTTGTTTCCAAATCTCATAAGTTTCCAATAGTACAGAAGCAGCAGCAGCATAAGTGCTATCTATATTCTAAAATGAAAATTTTCAAATTTCAAGCCCCTTAATTTTAATAACAAAATGAACTAATATTATTATAAAAAGTACTTATTATTATAATAAATCTACTAATAGACTATAATATATAAATACATCCAGACAGAAAGTAGTTCTTGTCATCAGGTGAACAGCCTTTACATAAAGTAAAACATGTTTTCAACATATTCCGATAAAGTAAATGTTATCTCAATAACTTTGATAACATTTTGTATCGTTTTTCTAATGAGACGTGCAAACGTCGCAAGGGCTAGGATTTTCCGGAGTATTAGGCATTTTTGCTGTCCCAGAACGCGCGAAATATATCTCGCGCGCGCGCGTCTAAGATGAACTTGCGTGACCCCGCCGCCCGCCACAGTATAAAATATTCAGTAATATCAGTGGCTTTCATATTTATTAAATTCGAATATATTTATTAAATACGAATACATATTATTTATAGGATACAAAAATGAAATAAGGGTTATTTTAATTTTATAATTTTTTTTTTAAACATAAATAAACAAGGCGCAGGTAGGTTTTTAAGCTAAAGATTAATAGCAAACAGTGCAGTTCGCAGGTCCGTGATATGCAATGACTACGGAATGGTCGTGCCCGACATGCTCTTGGCCACTTTTTCAAAAACAACGCAAGTTAAATTAAACACAAATTCTTAAATAAGGCATGTTTTGTCAAAACATAAATTAATTAAGTATTGTCTACCTTACATGTCAGTTGTCAGTAACAGAGTGCCAGTTAAATAATTCTGCAATGCAATGCAACCAATGCAATAATTCTGCAATTTTTTATTCTATATTTATATGCCTTTTAATACTCTATCCTTTTAAAATACTCTTGAGTATTTTATTGTATATAAACACTTATGACAATAATGGCAATGTAGCTGGGTTTTAATTGGAAATCCTTTATGTTGGCCGATGATCATAGAACGTTATTGTTATATCTAAGTTCATCTTTTAAAATTCTTAAATATTTAGTTGTCGAGTTCGCAGCACCGGCTGGACATTTTGATCACCCTGGACTGGCTGAAAGTAAGTCCACACTGTGTAGACTTTCTACCCTCATCTGACAACCTACGAATTAAATATTCCATTATAATTATTTCACCCCACAAGTAGATATACAGGGTGGTTTTAGGACCTCCTGCCAAATTTAAATCAGTTGTTCAGATCAGACCATGAAACTGAACAATTTTTCCAAAGAAACATTAAAAAGTAAAAAAAAATCAGACTTCCAATACAAAACCGACCACATGATCGAGTAGTTTTCTATGGAAGGATTTTTTCTCATTTCGACTCGTGCATGTTTCTTTGTAAAAGGTGTTCAGTTTCATGGTCTGAACAACTGATTCAAATATGGCGGGAGGTCCAATAATAATCCTGTATACACACGAGTACCTCTACTGTTATTATCTATACTGTCCCTCTTTTGTCGTTTATTTACTTTTAATTTTTTAACAAAAATTCACGGCGGCGGGAGTCGGTGAGCGCACGACTCGACACAGGTCTTACCTCAACAAAGCCTCGCGGGCATTTGAAGGACCGCGCGGCCTCGATTTCGCGCGTATCTTGGTTTATTTTTTTATGTGATTTAAACTATATTCATTCTTCAATATTTTATGACACTTTGCCCTCCGTAATAGTAATACCTACCTAAATATGCATTTTCAAAATGTCTATGTTATTAAACACACCTATAAAATTGAAAAAAACGGCGCAAAACGGGTTGACTTCCCGATTTTTTTTGATCGTACAAAGTAATTGATATCGTGTTACCGACGACACTCTGCCTTCAAATAGATCTTTGTGTGTAAAATATATTTTTTCCAGTCTAAAATAATGAATATTTCATTGTTTAAAATTAATCTAAAAAAGGGCAATAATCGGAAATCCTCGCCTTAATGATGTTTTGTAGTATTTACTATTTTTGTGTTTTTTTTTTTTCTTTTATTTATATCGTAGTAACTGCAGGTTTTATTGAGTTATCTGTTAGTTATGATTTAATTTTATGTTTCTCGTAGGTTTCCATTCTTATTCATTCCCAAAATTATATGGGTTTTCAATTCAAAATATTCTTATGGTTTAAAATAGCGTTCATCTAGTTCTTATAGGAAAAAACTATATAAGCTCTCGTAAGCTTTGAAAACAGCTTTTATGTAAACTATATAAATATTAAAAATATACAGGGCATTCTAGACTTTCCAAATCACATTAGAAATCAAAAACTAAACAATGAAGTCCACGAAACATTAATTTAAAAAAATCTTCTCTATAGAGCTTCGATAGCTCAACTAGTGCCGCAGTTTCTTCTAAATAGATACTTATTTATATTTTACGTATATTATTATCAACATCTACAGACCAAATAAAAATACAGAGTACACAGATCGAACCGGACGGTAGCTCACAAACTATGTACTTTATATCGCTCACGTCAAAACATAATTGAATCTTGTTAAATACAACGTTATCGTACGAAGATAACTATAATTGCACTGCGAAAGGTTTCTGTCCGTTCGTAGGGAATTAAAAATGATGTTTATTGTTCCCTTGCTCTCGCGTGTTTTAAATTGGACTGTGTACTGTTTCAATGTCACGTGAAAATTATTTGATTTAAAATTTTTATGACCGTGTAGTATTTAAAACAAAAAAATAGTTTTGGGTACGTCTCCTCTACTGTGGAATGACGTTTGATGGTACCTACTTACCCTAATTTATTCGCATTAAAGGAAGAAGGGATATTCGGTTTAAAAAAGAGGATATTGTCATAACAATTTATATTATACTAGCGGTCCGCCCCGGCTTCGCCCGTGGTACATATTAACGTTTTCTCTACATAAGAACCATCCTCGTACTTCAAGGAATATAATAAAAAAAGAATTATCGAAATCGGTTCAGCCGTTCTCGAGTTATGGAATTACAACGAAAAGTGGCATTGATTTTTATATATTAGACTAGCGGTCCGCCCCGGCTTCGCCCGTGGTACATATTAACGTTTTCTCTACATAAGAACCATCCTCGTACTTCAAGGAATATAATAAAAAAAGAATTATCGAAATCGGTTCAGCCGTTCTCGAGTTATGGAATTACAACGAAAAGTGGCATTGATTTTTATATATTAGATATAAGGATATTGTCATGCAATAGAATACATGTAGCAATTTTAGTCATTAGGAAAAAAATCTTTTACATAGAGCAATTTCTTGGAATAATTTACTGCGGAATATAAAATTAAACCAATTCTAAAAACTAGTGAAGTTGTCTGTGAACTGCTGACAATCAAGAATAATTTTAATTTTGAATTCGAATTTGATACAACTCATTTTTATTAAGCTCTTAAATCCAGATAGCTACTAGGTATAAGTATATGAATTCTTATAAGAAAAACACAGAAAAATTAATAATAAGCATTTTTAGAATTTTCAATATAAATGACCCGGATCTTGTTTAAATTTATTAAAAGAATAGGCTATTAAAATTAAAAAGCGTGTTTTAAAAAATCTAAAAGATTAAACATCCTCAATAAAAATATCATAGATTTTATATTGCGGATTGAATTACTAGGCTATATTTTATTAAAAACAAGTAAAATTATTAATAACTAATAATTGTGAAAAAAGTAATTATGGATTTTCCCACAACGGAGCTTTTTAGTATCCAAACCCAGTTAATTTTTATTATTTTACTAAATGGTAGTAAATTATAGACTCTACTCTCTAAACTCTAAGTTCGTCTTATTTGCATGCAAAAACACACTTTTTGTGAAACTATTATTATTATTATTTATATAGATTTGATTTGATTTGATTAGATTTGATTTGCAAGAACAGTCAATACTCCTAAATAATTTGTACACAGTACACTGTTTAAAAAGATTTACAGCAGTACTTTAAAACTTAAGTAAGAAAAAGTAATAAAAAATAATCCTATCGGAAGAATAATAATTTCATACAGCCTTAAATTCACCATGTCCAAAACAAATCAGTAATGATATAGCATTAAATATTTTGTTGGCAGATTAAATAACAGTGCAAGTGAGTTATGGCCAGCGGAAGCAACGCCGGGGGAACAACTTGTATGTTTTGAGAATAATTTTAATAATTCACGGACATGTAAGGGAGGGATCGATGTACTTCTTTATTGGTGTTGTACGTATAAGATTTTAATTCTAATAAGATTTTTTATAATACGAAGGTTTTCTGTAGCATATTTTTTACAGATATTATATCATTTTAAGATAAATGCAATAAATTGAATATTCACATAAAATTAACCGGTTGGTTAACGCCTTTTTATTTATTCAAAAAGGTTTGACTCGTCTCAATTTTGAGAACATTGCTAAAGCACGTACTATAATTAATGTTAATTTATATATTTCTAAACAAAATTAATACAAAGCTAAATAAGCAATCAAGTAAGAGCATCCAAAGCATTGGAATATCGTAAATAATAAAGCGGACTTTAGAAAAATGATAATCACTAATTAGTCACGGAGGTTTCAAGACAAAATTGTAGCTATCGAGAAAAAAACACGAATGACCGCAAGCGCATCCCGATCGATACGTATAATCGATACTTATAAATCGATTCTGTTATGAGACGATAAAATCGAGTCGGATCGCCGCCGGCTACCGGGCGTCGGGCTAAGCGACGATTACTCGCCGATCGTCTTATTTCTTAAGACTGTGTTCTTGGTTGAGATTATGGAAGAGCGGGAGCGATAGCGGATTGGAAAACGCTTTATCTGACAGTGACGGTTTATAAATTGACATGTGCTGTGCTAATATGGAGATGGATTGGCTGACAGCTTGCTGACAGAGACCGTTTATAAATTGTCACAGGCGTGTTAAGCTGAAGTTCTATACTCATCGAGTGATACATTAAACTAAACGATAGAGTTAAATATTATATGCTGTTGAATTAAGTATCTCCTCCTTTTGTAACCTGTAAAAGAATACGCTTTTGCTAACTAGTCAAACTTTCACAATTATTTACTTACAAATAATTATGTGGCTCCTCTTTAAATCTCGTCTTTATTTACGAGCATAGCTTACAAGCATGCTTAATAATATTATTAAAAATCTGTTCCATAAAGTATATCTGAATAGTTTTTACATACCCATTTATCTTTATATCACTTTTTACTTTATTAAGGAAATGTTATTCGTGTAACAATAAATGGTAATGTACTCTAGGAAGAGCGAGATATTCTACCACAAGCTTATAAATGCTTAAAAGGATGTCTCAATGACTGATATAATTGTAAACATATTTGTTAACGAATAAATATTTTTGATTTTGATTTTTGATTTTGATTAAAAGCAAAATCGCTCATTTATTGCTTATGAATAAACCCAGCCTTACCAACGCAAGATTATCGATAAAATAATTAAATGGTTAGTCTCGAAATCGATTCTCGAGTGTTGTTATCGAGGAAGGGTTATTTGTTCCCTTTTTCGGCGGAATAGCGGACCTGTTTTGAAAATTGCGTGAGCGATCGAAATAATTATTCGCCTTAATTCGGTTATGAGGTTTTGTTCGGGATCATTTTAGAATAAGTGTGTATAAGAATTTATTCTTATTTTTAGTAAGCATCTGATTCTTATGTAGTTCATTGTCAGTTAAACAATCTTATTAGATTTATAAACAACTTATCTAATACTTGAAATTACTATAAGACGTTTATCCATACAACATATTATGCCCCTTACATACGAGGCAAATGAATACACAACAGAGCTTACAACAAAAAATTCAACAACGATTTTTAAAACTTTTAATAAACTTCTCAAAATTGGTCATCCATACGTCATACAGGAATAATTTCGACACCATTTTAATGGTTCTTAAATTACATCCATACGTCATTCCACACAATAAGGTGCATTAAAGACATTAAATTGTCGCATATGTAAGTCACCAACAAGTTAATTGTGTCGATGGCGACGGCTGTGATTTATAAGAGCTTTGTCGGCTTATCGGCTTCCGCTGGACCTTTGTATCTTTTATCCTTTTATGTTTTAAAACGTTAGGAATTCGTGCAAGTCGTAGAGGGTAGTAATGAAATGGACAGTACAATAATATGATTATGGCGCTTGATTAAAAGTTAGAAACGAAAAGAATAGATTACTATCCTACTAAAATCTTAGTAAAAGTAACAGAGAAGTATTTTTATTAATAAGTGTATTTGTGATAATGTTATGAACTGATTATTTACATGCACTACCTTATTACTTTTAATATAAATAAATTTTTAGGTACGATATTCAAGTTTTATTTAACAACAAAGCGTTCGCGACGATGAAGTTATTTAAATCTAGAGAAATATGTAACGAGGTCATTAAATTAATATTTCACAGTTTTAATGATTTTTTTAATCACTTTGACAGAAAAGGTCTTATCACAGATGTATAATAATAATAATCTCTCCATTGAAATAAAAACTCAATGGCGAGTCAGTACAGTCAAAACGGTCCCAATAGTTATCTCCTCAACAGGAATCATACCAAAATCACTTCACTCGAGCCTCAAAACTTTAAGCATTCATAGTAACACACATATTCTTTTACAAAAGGCCGTTATTTTAAACACGTGCCGTATAGTTCGCAAATTTTTATCTTTGGATTAATAATTAAGTTTGTCTGTTTGTCACACCCATTAAATATAAGCTTGTATAGGCATCTTTGTTTGGCCAAAAGCCCGCAAAAATGCTAGAGTCCTCGATTTTGAGAGAACTTATAAAATATAAAAAAACATAAATAATTAGGTATATCATCTACTAAAATAAAAAAACACCATAAAATAAGTCATTCGTATTTAAATATGAAAGAATCACAAATGCTTTGACAAAAGCCTCCCAAACATTTATGGCCGCCCAATGAGCAATAAAATCGCGAATATTCTTTATTATCGCTTTTGGATTTGTTTCCTGTTTAAAGCTTGGTTATGAGAGATAAAATGCTAAAATAAAAGCTGTAGGTACTATTTATGCAGTATTCAATCTTGCATAATATTTCAGCTTTTGTTTTAGCTGCATTAAAAAGTAGACTCTATATTCTAGAAGATTCTAGAAAGAATTATAATTGAGTAGTTTTCTTATAGTTGTCTAAATAAAATTATGGAAAATAAATTAGGACATTTTAATTAGACAAAATACAGAAATATTGTTGTCTCTACAAACTTACTGGATTGCTCGATTGATGATTTGATGATTGATTGATTGAAACATGCTTTCTTACATAAGATATAGATTTAAATTTTCTTACATAAAGTCAAAGAAATCACTACTAACATTTCAATCTCCAATCAGACAACATAACAATTATGCAACGAAAATGAATAACAAACAAATAATGAAAAAATAATTAATTTCCACGCGGGAACGCTCTCCAGACGTGTAGTGATGAATTGACATGTAGCCGGGCCATTAAGAGGAGATAAAAGGCATTTAACTCAATCCACGGCGCGGTGCCCGATCCGCCGACACTACCTTTGTGTACAGGGTGCTTTATTTTCATAAATCCCGGCCCTAATACGTTAGAGAAGTTATGTGATTGTTCAATCTACCGATTCAAATACATCCTAGTAATATTATAAATGCGAAAGTTTGTTTGTTTGTTAGTACTTCACCAAAAACTGCTGACCCGATTTTCATGAAATTAGGCATACAAAATCCAACGGGAACTGGACCTATGCATGCAGCTAGTACAATAAAAATCGAATATCTACTTACTACTAAATTTTAATACATCTTTAAAGAATGTACACAAATAATCACGTTAAAATTAATTAGTAGAGTTCTAGTTAATATAGAGGATTAGATACATATTCGTAACACATAATTAATGATTAAGTTAATTGTCTCGAACTTCAATTTATGATGTCCTGATGAGCAACTGGAGACGATTCTTGGCTTTCATAATAAATGATAGATAAGTCAACAAATTCATTTTAAATATCCCATTATTTTCTGTAAATCTATATAACATGAAAAATAATTACACATACATATAGTATAACAAGTTTATGACTATATACTAACAAAAATATTCGTTCTAAAAACAACACGCTGTATAAGGGCACGGCCGATAACCGCGGTTGAGCCGTTCGGTAGCTCACTAATGAACTCCCAACAGATACAACGCTACAGAGATTAGCTTATTTTTAAACCTTTTTAAACCTGCTAGTTACCTCGATAACTTACTAACGGGCTACCATTGATGTCGCCGCTGCTACTGTAACCTCAGCTTCACTAAAACACGGAAATATAAACTTCTTCTTTAGTTCGTTTTTGTTGGTGTTTAAAACTTTAAACTGATGTTTAAAGATATTGTTGACTTCCAAATACGCGAATGGCTTGGAGTATCAATAATTTCCTATTTAAATTAACTCGAAATAAATCTCTCTTCTCTCGTTCAGATGAAAAGAATTTGTATTCTGATTAGAAATAATCACCTTTTTTAACTTTCTTCTTTTATTTTAGAATGAAAAAGTGCACTCAAATCTAAAATATACATAGCAACTACGTTAACGAATCTAAGCGATTTATTTTTATTACTTAAAAAATGTAACAGTATCACATACACTATAAACTCATATATCTCAAATGTGGTACTTTAAAAAAATCATTGATAAACACACACACACTCTTAAAAAGTTGATTATTTTCAGATTGACTTATCATTGACGAGTTGATAAACACCTATAAAAGTTTACGTGATTTTTTAGATTGACTTTGATTCACCATTGACGAGACACTTCCAACTTTGAACTTAAGCCCTAATTGGCCCAATCTGTTCAATGCAGTGTGGGTAGTGCGTGATATCCTTATCAGCTGATATCGCAGCCGTTAATTAACTTGTTCATTAGAGCCCGGCCGTGCGTGTATAACACGGGAACTATTTTTGTATTTTTCCTAATTAAAATTTAATTCTTGTCTCGCATGAAGCGAAGGCTTGAGATCAGACCTAGTTTATGATACGATTGATTTTTTCTACAACTATCTGGAAAAGCAATCTAAAAATTCCCTATATAGGTATCTTACTACCTATATTATCTGGAATTGGGAACAAACCTGAGTACGTATTATTATGAAAGTGTCTTACTGGCAGTACAAAATATATCTTGGTCAGAAAGCTTTGATAAACATCGTTCAGTTAAGTTTAAAAACAAATTCCAATAAGTATTTCCAATAATAACTTATTCGATTTTATCATTTTTATTATGAACAAATAAATAACATTAATATAATATCATCAAATGTTTTTTGACACAAAAGTGACATCACACTAAGCCGCAGACTTAATCTACCATTTTCTAAGCAATAATAACGGTGCCCTAGCGTAATTAGTTATTAGCCGCTAATGCATCTTAGTCCGAGATCCAGTTGGGAAAAAATATGTTGTATCTAAAAATCAAACTGGACATGTTAATAGTAATAAAAAATTTATGAAGTTTTTTTTTTATATTTAGAATATTATTAATTACTCCTAGCTTAAATAAGTAATAGATCAATTTCTTGCAGTCACTTGATTGGTTTGAAATACACCGAAATAAATAAGGTGAACGGGCTCTCAGACAGAATTTTTGAATGTTTAACTAAGCTTGTATTATGATTGTTAGATTATAGGAAAAACTTCGTATTAGAGTCTGTGAAAAATCAAATAGATCTAGCAAAATAGCTCTCGTCTTCATAGACGAAAACGTTCATACGTTTACTAAGTGCAATCGCCAATCTTGTACAGCCTACTTCAAATGTTTAACTTCTATCTCCAATAAAAAATCTAACTACTATCTCCAATCCGTCAGCCCTATCAAATTTAATTGCAACTTCAATAATTGAATCGAACTAAAAGTGAAATAAAAACGGCCTCTGATTCACATTTAAGAAATAATCCCCAACCAGACCTCGTACTAACTCTCAAATCCATTGACCCGCCGGCTTCTTTACAATATTTTTTTGTTTTATTCGTTCACGAGATACAAGCAACACGGCATATATTAAGCTACTGAATTTGAGGACCCACGTTAAGATAAATGATGTTATTTATATGCATATTGATAACACGGAATTAGGACCTTTTAAGTAATGAACACTTTGAACTTTTATTTCTGTACTTTATAATGGACGGGTTTGATGTATGGGGTGTGATTACTAGTCTCACCCGGTTTTGCCCGTGTTGAGTTGGTAAATTAAATAATCGTATTATTCGTATAGTTCATAATATTATGTTATAAATACTTTGTTTTATATCTAAGTTTATTAAGTCTTCAATTTGCATCTAATTGCAAGAATCTAATTTGAAGTGCTTAAATGCTATTAAAATATTTATATAATTTACTTACATATATCACATCATCAAATAAATTTAGTTTTCTGTATCGATATTTTTATACTGTTTTATTTCTTCATGCGCATATATGCTTTAAAATAAATAGAATCTCTTCACTTCTTCCGCTATGAAAAATTCTAGCGTCCATCTCTATTACATAATAGATAATACTTAAATAAAAATAGATATCTGTCTTTTTTAATCTTATATATAAAAATGAATCGCAAAATGTGTTGGTAAGCGCATAACTCGAGAACGGCTGAAACGGTTTCGATAATTCTTTTTTTATTATATTTTTTGAAGTACGAGGATGGATCTTATGTTGAGAAAACAATATTTTTACTGTACAACGACATGTACCACGAACATGTACCACGGGTGAAGCCGGGGCGGACCGCTAGTTAATTATATAAAGATCAATCTTTCGGGCAAGGAAAATAATATTTCAATACTTACCTCTACGCGATGTTAGGGGCGTTCACTAGTGAATCGTGATGTATAGCACCAATCGCCAAAACCAAATTGTGGCATTTGTTCTGCGGTTTTGCGGTCCTTGTGGTTATTATTCTTATACTTTAGCACAGAATACATAATAGTAGCTAAACGCTACAGAACGGACACTCTCCACCTCCCGCCAAAATTAAACACTTACCTCACCCCGCACGATCAGACATAAAATGGTCCATATTTTTCTACAGGGACGATACGCAACGAAGATTGACAACATTAATCAAATTGACTTAAAGTAATTTTATTTTTTTGGATTTGTGATTATCGTTTTTCGTAGAAAATGGTTAGATATTGTGCTGTTTACGGATGTATTTCATCAGAAAAACGCGAATTTTTTTTTTACGCTAGTCAAAAATGTGCCAACCATAAAGCGTTAACACACACATTTGCAGTCTCTACAGTGCCAGTGTGACTGTCAAAACGATAATTTTGTATGGAGTGTCCGGGGTGTGACTTTAGTTCAACAGGTTAGTGAGAAATATGTGATAATTGTTGACAATAAAATGAGGTTTCGAAAAAAAAGGTAGTATTATCATTGGCGATATTGTAAGCTCTAGAAATAAAGAGACTGTTGTTTCCGTAATTGTATTTGTCGTAACACTTCTTTAGGCAATAAAATATTACCCTAATTCTTATAAGAAAGTTAATTTCCTAGTTAGTTTCGATGGTTATAGCAAGTTATAAGTATACCTAAAAACATTTAAATTCGTAATTAATTAAATTCGTAATTTCCCCTTGAAATTGTAAATTCTTAAGTAACTAGTTGGTATATAAATATCAAGGAAAGACCAGGAATGAATGTACTTCTTCAGTTGGAGTGTTAGGTATGTTTGCAATCGTGTTCTATCAGCGTTGGTCACGAGCCCGATAGAGATGTCCAGTAATTAGCTATATCATGAGCTTTTAGCTGCGTTTGCTTTTATAGTTTTTGAATAAATTGTGACTTAGAGAAGTGGAAAGAGCACTTCACTTTTCTATATATATATTGATTTTATTATGTAGGTATTTTGTAACAGATTCGAGTAAGTGGAAATGCATCGTATATATTATAATGTCTTGTAGGATATTGGCAGAAACATTAAATTGTAAACAAATCAGATTTAATAGATTTTCTTTTCTCTTAAACTTATCTAATAGGCAGATGTCAAGTTATGTTTCATAGCACACCAATACTACGATTATTTTATATTTCTGTAACTTGACTATTAAAATGAATGAAACAGCACACGTCCCAGATAAAACGAGGCTTTTAACGTGCAATAAAATCCAAAAGGGTTTGCAAATTGCGGCATAAACACCAATAAATACGAAATCCGTTAAAACCGTATCCCAATACGGTTTCCCATAAGTATACCGACCTTTCTAATAAGTTTAAAAGCCAAGATTACATTCCCGGATCCCGTTTTAACGAGAGCCAAGGTCGTACCTCCCGAGACTCTTATAGCATCTTATACGGTACAAGGGAAACGCATTTGAGACGGTAGCTGCAGATAGAGGTCGCTGTTGTCTTATCTAGCCGATAAACTAGATAAGCAGGTGGGAGGAAACTACGCACGGATTTATCTACCGAATTTCTTGGACTATTTCCATTTAATTTTATTGTGCTGACGACTTTAGTACTATCTATAGGACAAGTATAGTGGTGCAACAATGTAATGTATTCATTAAGAACCCGTTAGTTCCCTATCCATCCCTTACATTCCTTATAATTTTACCATCACAAAAAGGAGTAATGACTCTAGGTTCCTTTGCCATATAGGAATGTCAAAATTAATCCATATCTATCTGTTTAGCAATTCTGGTGTACAAATGATTGACAGGGAAAAATATTTTGCATTTACTTTTGCGTGCTTTTGCCTGTAGAGCGCGTTTTAAATAGGTATATGTAAATTTTATTACAACTTATGTATTTATATATTTTGTATTATTTCCGAAAATGGATGAATAAAATTAGGTAAAATTTTAAATAACAAAAAGATAATTGGAGTGACTATTTATTGAAATAATAAAAATATTTTAAATTATTTATTGTTTATGACGACAAGTTAATTTTTATGTTAAATTTATTTATATAAAAAATAGACTAGATAATAGGTATGTTATCTATGATCATAGTTAACTCCTAGACACGGTTGTAGTACCAGGCACGCACGAGTTGTGAGGAGCTTTGAGTGTCGATGGAAAAACGCAGTACTTGCACGATCTTAATGAGAGTGGACAAACTGGATGTCCAAGGGCTTATACGTTGGTTTTATATGGATACGATTATACGTAATTTTTGTACTTTGTATATATTTTCTCTGTAACATTTATTAAAATTAAATCATTTTAAGACTATTAAGGAAGAAAGTTCAGAGTGTTGTACGATTTTGAAGACTAAGTAGGTACCTAAAACGCAAATTTGTCGTCTTACTGCTTAAAATTATATAATCTATAAAATTTAGTATGGATAAGAATTCTTCGTTTTATTTTTTGCATTAGTAACATCAATTAGAATATTGTATTTTCAATAATCTTGTATACCTACTTACAGGAACACAAATTAAGATTTCGAAGTATACCATAAACACATCTGTTAATTGACATATTAAATCTAATTGTGCTATATTTTAATTGCAAGATGTCGTATCCACAGTATTTCAAGCAGGCATCATATCACGCGCCCTAAAAGGCAGTGGTATCATTACTTCGACCGGTCGCTACTGGCCACCTTCTTGGCGCGCTGCTAGCCTGGTACTTGGTCACCTAGCCTCGACTAAACCTTATTATATCGATATTTCTTTCGATAATTGTTATTTACTTAAGAAATGTATGTAAAAGTTCTTGTTTTTATTTATTTAATCAAAATAAAAATATCTATGGAATTTGATTGCGTTTACGTTCAAAGCATATTTTAGTTTTCAGTCAGTTTTATGTTACAGTTTTAATGTAAAACAAATAGGTAATATATATTCACAAATTATTGAATACACATAAATACCTAAAGCTTTGAGAAAATTGAATTCAAAATGTGATTTTTAAGCTCTCAAAAAGTTTGCCAAGTTAGGCTTGTACAAATTAGACAAATCGATTACATGCAGGGGTGTAATACACAGAAGTAATTATAAAAGTGTACTATCCCACACCCGGGTTGTTATATTTTCTCCATACATCATCGAAGAACAATATTTAACCGAAGATTAGAATTGAAAAATAACAGCTTGCATAGTGATACGCCTATAAAATATAGATAAATTCAGTAGCCAGTCTGTCATAGAAGCAAGGCTCAAAACAGGCCATTATAGGCAATTTTCAGAGCTAGCTGTCGGGTGCAATTTAGCAGCATTATACAGTAGCCGACTTGCAGGTAATTGGTTACATTTATTACGTTGTAACAGCCGATCGTTGTATGGCAACATTTAACAGGAGTTATTGATGGCTTTGGAAAAATCTGGTAAGTTTGGTAAGTAAGATGAATTTTCAGCTTATTCATATTAAGACCTAACCTTTGGTCTAAATATGCGTCTAAGAGTATTTTTTTTTATATTAGAGTGGGCAAACGGGCTTGTGGAGTGCCTGATCGTAAGCGAGTCCACCGCCCATGAATATGGGCGGTGGACTAGATGAATATCTACAGGGGTTTCTGCAGGTGCGTTGCCGACCTTTGAGATGACACGGCACTCTCTTCTTGAAGACACTCAAGTTGTAGCCATTAGGAAATGTCGCTGCGGGGAGTATGGGAGGTTTTTAGGGCCAATACAAAAGATAATCGAAAATTTATTAATGAATTAAAGTACTGGTACAGGTCTTGCTTGAAATTGCGAACACCTATATTTATTATGTATAAAATATTTATCCAAAGCGGACATTTAATACTTATTAGTTAAGGTATACCTTGGAATATAATTTTGATAAAAATAAAACAATTTTTATCAAAAAATGTAAATTTTTCGAAGAAGATAGTAAGATAAGAGTAAATATCTGGTTTGATACACAACCATGTAATGACAGGTCTCGGCCAATACGCAGTTATTTTTATTTTATATTACATCGTCATTATGGCGTCAAGAATTACGTCGAAATATATTATAATTATATCATGAGTATTAAATAAACTGTTATAATATTTAGTTTATTTTCATTCATATAATATAACATAGGACGTTATTTCAATTTTGAAATGCTGGTATAACAAAAAGCTGTCCATATTTTTGTTCGAATAAATAATAATAAATTGAGTTGAACTAAAATACGCTCAGGATAAACTCATTAAATTATTGTATTTCCCCGATACTTGATAAGTATACAAAGTATGAATTAAATCTGTCCCTTTAAAGTGTGTCATAATCAGCTCTGAAGAAGTAGGTTACAAACATACCTACAGGTGAAGCTAATAAAAACGTGTTAAAAACAATTGTATTTAATATTATTTTACTGATAGCGATTGTTGACAAACATTCTTATAAATTATTCATTCGAAATTATGAATTAATTTAAAATATAATAATATGTTGTGGTGTTATTAAACAACTTTTGAATCACTTACAAGACATTAAACATAACGGATTACAATTATTACAATAATGCGTAAATTAAATATGATGAATTAATTTGCTTTTAAATGTACATATTATAATTTACTAGCTGCGCTCCGCGGTTTCACCCGCATGACTCCGCTCCTATTGGTCTTAGGCATTAGCGTGATGATATATAATATAGCCTATATTCCAGCCTTCCTCGATAAATGGGCTATCTAATACCGAAATAATTTTTCAAATCGGACCAGATGATCCTGAGAGTAGCGCGTTCAAACAAACAAACTCTTCAGCTTTATAATATTAGTATAGACAAGTTGACTTCGTTTCAATACGTGTAGGTACATAATATTATGTAAGATGTAAAAAAAACCCACGTGTGGTCTCATAAGTTAATATTTCCGTGGTTGGTTACATTTAATACAAACAAATAAAAACAATAATTATCACACGCAGCATACAACTAATAAATACATATTATATTTGTATAATTTCTCATTGAAACGGGCGACGTGTATCGATTATCATATTTTAATACATACTATGTTACAGTTAATGCATTATATTAATTGAAGTAGAAATTTTAATTTATATTGATTTGTTGTAGTTTTTGTACGCTTTTTCGTTGAATAACTTTCTGCTGGTGGTCATGCTATTTTGTTTTTTTAATTAAAATTTAAGTATCTGGTAATATGGTACTCGTCTACGGTATCTTTGTTTTCTTTTTTCATTTATGCAGCAAAAGAATACTAAGTGTTTATACGACACCTTATTCGGAGAAGATTTTGTGTCAACGTCGACTTTTATTGTTTTTAATTTTTCTTAAAAATCTAATATTACCATTCAATAGTTGGCGAAGCTAACCTAATTAGTATATTATAACCTATGTTTAAAAAACAAATCAAGGAACGAGACTCTACCAAATTATTCAGTGAATATATATCTCTCTCTCAAACTCTATCAAACATAACTTTAACATATTCGTTCTCATAACAGAATACGCCTCTATCCATTTAGATATTTCCCAACCATTTCTTAATCTAATCGATAAACCATGAACAAAATCTTCTAGCCACATTATATCAAATCCTGCGTATCAGTAGCAGTTTAAATAATAAATGCTGACAATATATAATTGAAATTCAATTAACAATGAATATTCAATAACGTGACTAAGTTGTAGGAACTGTGTGGCCCGCGTCACGGGCGGGTCACGACGGGCGAATGATCACAACTGATTTATATTTTATTTATGTCAATTGTTTTGTACACGAGTTTATAGTGGGTTGTGTACATGAGAGATTTGTTACTAATGGAACAGGTGCTTTTATTTAAAGGTAAAGGAGAATTTAAAACAAATCAGCAGGAATACGACCTACATTTTTCTACCAGAGAATAATTAATAGCATAGCAACAGTTAGCAAATACCCATTTAATTTAGTGAATTCATCAGTTTTAGTCACTTACAACGATAAGACAAGGTTTTAGTTCAAAAAGAAATAAATGGACTAAAAGGGATCAGTACCATACTTCTCAATAGATATGCAGTTACTTGATAAGTTTTATAAATCAATAAAAATAGCTATACAGACCAAAACTCAATTCTACCAATCACATTACAAGGAATCACCATACATTACAAAATAAAAAGACATTATATCCCAAAGTAGTTCTCAAACATTCGAGCCATTTATTACAATATGATGAACCACAACACTGCTAAATCAATTTAAAATGACCACAATCTCAAAAGTGCCTCAAAGATGCCAGCTATTTATTACATGACAGTGTCACGTGTGCGCTGCTCCTTACGAACTTAATCGGCTCGTTAGCCGTCATGTATCCACGGCCATTATTTGCAAACCAGTTCCAATACGTAATATCTCTTGTTTACTTTAAAGGAATGCGATAACCGACTGCGTGTTTGTGTTATTATAGAGCCACTGTTAGATACTAGTTTATTAGGGCTATGATAAAAAATATTAAGGCATTTCTGGTCCATATTTTAGTTCTAGGAGGAAATTCTGCTCCCAAAGCAAAGCCCCTTACCGCGTCTTTATAACAGTCTGGTCCGAAATTAACTCGAAGTTGTGGTCGAATTTTCTTACAGTTAAAGTACATAGTTTTCAACCTTTGTCAATAAAAAAGTGATTCTCGAAACTTGCCAGGTTCTTGTTAGAAAAACGACGATATTTGTATTGGTTACTTCTCCACTATCTCCGATTTAGGTATACTCTTTTTTTGCTCCAAAACTAATAAAAAACAGGTTTAAAAGCTTTGCAATGTTTTCTAATACCATACCCTAACAGTGATGAAACAAAACAAATACAAGTGGTCCATAGAGCACAGTCATGAAACGAGAACCAATAAAATAACAACTCGAGATCCAAACCCAGTAGCAGGGAGCTGTCTCCACGAGCAAGTACTTATCCACCAGACAAAAAAAAAACATAAAGATTTATTGTGTATCGATCGTCAAAAGAAATCGAATGGCCAGTGCTTAGGCACGGAACAAACATGGTAAGTATTTGAATACTTTATTCGTAATACTAATGATATGAGATTTGATTGTTTGGTTTGTGGGATTGTTTGTAATAGTTAAATTCAATGAACAGGTAAATGATGTTTCATAATTAAAACCTATATTTTTTCAGAAAGGCAATATTCAACTTATCATGGATGGAGGTGCGTGCAGCAGGATAAACGATTAGTAAATTTTAAATGGCAACTGCAATGGTTCTATAGATTAGTTTAGATATATCTAAATATCATCATGATGATGATGTTGAAGTTGAACATCTACTCCTGTAATTATTTAGGATAAGGTAAAAATATCTGAACATATATGATATATCCTCCTTTTTTCAGATTGCATACGATTCGATATATTGTTCCAGTATGCTTATGATGCATCAGAATGCATCATCAACAAGTCTGAATTCGGCCTTATTTTTACGACGTGTGTGACGCACAGCAATATTATCTTTAAAGCATTTTACATTTGTCTTTCCATTTCGCTTTTATATTTTATACAATTTATAAAAATATCTTCTTGCTCGCATTCTATTACACATAAACTTTATCAAGTATTGATCTTCAAAAGCAATCGGATAGCGTGTTATGCCATCTCTTTCTGACGTATAGGTTCGTCTCGTTCCTATCAATCTATTTGATCTCTCCGTTTAAGTATGATGAATGAAATGAAAATACGATATGATTGACAGGGATATTTCGTTGTTTAATCATTGGTTAAGTAACGTTTAAGATTCTATTGTTAATATCGCTACTGGTGTTTTTTTGTTGGTTTAATAGATATTACGTCATTTTGAGTTTTATTTCTTCTAACTGACATAATTTTACATTTATACTTTTCAAATTCATTTTTATCAGTGTTATTAAAATTGATTCTTTCAATGTTATCTTCATTCTCAAGTTAATTACCATCAACATAGTACCTATCTCCTACTTCTTAATTACACTTGCAATAGCACATCTCTCGTCTGAACAGACTACATGATTTCGCGGATAATTGTATGTTTAGCTGATTAAATAACCATTTTCTGACATAAACAGACATTAATCTGCGGTTTATATAATGATAGTGTGAGCTTGTAAATTGTTGGTTGTGTACTATTTTTATTTGATGTGAAAGATCTACAATTTCACGGTACATTGATAATGTTTAAGTGCGTGCTTTAAGAGATGAAGATAATATTATTATGTCTTGTAGTTAGATTTTCTATTGACTTAAAGGTTGTATTAATAAGGATACGTAGACAAGCAAGCAGTATAAAGTTGTGTTATTTTGAAGCATTTATAATCCTGACAATCATTAATTAGTATGAAAATTATCACTTCCAGAGTATCTATATGTTAAGAGAACCATTAGACTAAAAATAACCCATAATTAACCAATAATGCACATAAAGATCTCAACGACAGCAAATTAATAGAAAACGCGTGTTATGTAAAATAGAAAATTATTAGATTCCAAGTTTTATCGAAACTAGTTGTGACCCGGACTTGCTTTCACTTAAATACATGTAATCGGTGTAAAATTAACAACTGGACATATTATTGCTAGTAATTCTGATGATTACTGTTATCTTTTAGTATGTAGGTAAGGTCCTCCTAACCGGTTCTAAACGGATCTCGATAGATTGGCGCAGGAGCAAATTTATTTAAAGGATTTGCCCTTTGAGGTACCATTTAGCAAAGGGGTGTTAAATTCATACTAGGTGTTTGAATTATTTGGAGACAAAACCTTAGATAACTGCAGGAGTTATAATTATTGCTTGGCTGCAAATAAGAGGAATTAAGTCCTAGATAGCACAAAAATTTTGGATTAAATAAGTACACATTTTTATAATGCCCTCGGCTCAGGAAGTTAGCGCTTTCATGATTCATCTCTCAAAGTGAAGCCATAGCTCATGTTATGTTTTATTTATATACCTCTATCTATAATTAAGAAGCATTTTCAGTGCAATTGGCTTTTCTTTCAAATCAAAATAGGGTCTTGAGGAATTTTGAAATATTGTGAAATATAAGTAAAAACGATTCGTCTAGTAAATATAAATACGAATGGAGACTAAAAAACCGATTACACAACACTTTCTCGAAGATGCGCAGGCGCAAGGTTATCTTTGCTAACTCGTGGTTTCTCACTAATGACTCTTACGTAACATAATATATGGCAATTATCTCAATATCTCCAATTAACGATATATCACGACTATATGAAGCCATTATTTATTGACCTTAAATAAACCGTTTCCTCTTCTATTTATTTATGTTCTTTTTATGTTGGATTGTTGTTTATCTGTTTTATACGTGATGTATTGATTGTATCGTCATTTGACCTACAATATTTATTATTATGGGTACAATGCTGTATGGCTTGGCTTTGTGATTAGTACCAAATTATTCTTCCAACAGAAAGGCAGAGACTATTTACAACTATGTTTTCATTTTTGTAGCTATGAGTAAAATATACAAATTGTTATTTACTCAACGAATGCCTTACCTACCTACCTAACGTTTTTGTTTCTCATAAAATATATATAAAAATACCATATAGGTAGCCGTCTTCATTGGTCGTATTAAAGCACTAGAACGCAAATCTTGAATACCATTTATTGATTGGGAAGATAAATAAATAAAGAATAGATCTAAATAAGTCAGTTAGTAATTAGATTGTGCAGGCGGCAGAGGTGACGTGTGAAATATTGGTGTGGAATGAATTAGAGCTGTGATAAGGCTTTATCACCCACAAGCGTTCCACAATCTCTCTGTAATAACGAAATAACCTTCAATTTATGCTCCTCTTTACGAAATACTGGGTAGCGTCAGCAAAGTCATTTGTATTAAAAATAATTGTAATTGAAATATTATGAAGGTGAAGAGCGAAAACTTTTCGTTTTTATTCATTTGTTAGTAAGTAGAGTGGCATGTTATAGTATGTTTTATGCTCATTCAAATTATGAATAGTTTAATACAGAATTTACAATAATGATGTCGTTATTTATATAATTATAAAATATGGTTGCATAATACCTACTAATATTAGGTAGTCTACACTATGACAACATTTTTGTTTGTCAAACAAAATAATATGATGTCTATTTTGACCTAGAATGGTTTGTTACTCTTATTTTTATTTTATTTATTTTATTTAACATAATATTAATTCTTAGATGATATAATTAACATTGATGCAATCATAAACTCATTCAAGTTCTTTTCTTGATTGAATTAAAGTTCGCAATAATATCATGGTGACGACAATAAATTCATAACTATTTTACAGTTCATGAATGCTTGTGTTGCTATCCGTACATAGGTCGCGATGTTAACAGCGACAGGCTAAGTTTTATTGCGCAGTAAACTGGTCGAGGTATCCGGTGACTCTCGTTCTTATAATTCCTAATCATACCACAATAATATATCCTAATACTAAGTCGTTTTAATACGTTTAGTTCGTAATATTTATATTATATTTCTTAAGCCTTCAACGGTCTATAGGCAAGAAATCTGTTGTAGGGACGATAAGTTAACCACTAATAGATTTGTGACGTCACACTTACTCAATTGTTTTATCATGTTTCGTTAAATCCTTTATAAATTTATGGTCTGCTCTATGATATTGGCATGCAAGTGAGTAATGTCATAATAAAAGCGGTTGTAACTTTATAATATAAGCTTTTAATATCAGTAAATGTATGGCCATAAAATTGGTTCATCCGTTTTAAGGATGGGGACAAACAGAGACAAATTTTGTTTCCATAGATGTAGAGTAACGAAACAGTGTTTATAGTAACACTGCACCTTGACTTTTAATTCATATTTTTAGTACATTTTATAAAAAATGTGGGTGTAGGTACTTACTTATATTATCGAAAATACCTGCTTACAATTGTATTTTTTTAAGCGTGTGCTCAAAACAGAGCGTGCGCGAGCGCTATAATTCAAAATCATTATCTTAACAAATTGTTCGTGCGTCGATCAATTACTATAACGTTGCTAATTGTTCACATTGGTTTTCGAAGATTCGCACCGCAAGGTCAAATGCTTTCCGCATCTCAGTATATTGAGGACGAACCAAATTTGGTCATCGGTTTCATGTCTAGCCTTGGGTTTAATGTGAAAAGGCACGCGATTATTAGATAACCTGAAATTACGAATGGTCAATACTTTACGTTTTAAATTTTACTGATGTTGTTGTTCTGTTTCTATTTTATGTATAGGTACCTATGTTGCAGGCATTATCAGACACCACTTAACATCAGGTGGCCCTTTGCTTGCTCAGACATAAAAAAAGATGTTGTTCTGATTGTGACGTAGATGTGCATAAATCATTTTGAATACAGATTTATATTCTTGAAATTGTCTTTCATTTAATTCACAGTAATGATAGGAGCAAATATTTCGATTAATTTCAATCATGTATCGAATCTGTTCAAAGCCTTCAAAACTATTAAACTTATACAATTTGCTTGACAAATATACA
Source organism: Colias croceus (assembly GCF_905220415.1). Classification (NCBI taxonomy): domain Eukaryota; kingdom Metazoa; phylum Arthropoda; class Insecta; order Lepidoptera; family Pieridae; genus Colias; species Colias croceus. Next base: position 12,275,400 of record NC_059542.1, on the reverse strand, counting down.
TTTATTATATGTTTTTTGACACACAAATAACAATGAAGTGAATAATATCCACATTTACAACGTATTGTATTTTTTAAAACCGTGACTCAGTGGCAAATCTCTTGACAAGTTACCAAATTTCGCACAATACTGCAAATGTATACTTACGACGAGACGATGCCCTCGGTTAAGTAATTCTAGGTCATAAAGCTAGAAGTTCTAAATTAAAACCCAATAGAGCTTTCAAAAGAAGCCTCAATCTAGCAGTGCTCAGGAGATTAGTCCTATACTTGCTCTCAAAGAAAAATCAGCAACAGATATGAAATTTTTCGGCCCTATATCCTACAAGTGCCGCGCAATTCTCCGCTTTTACCCGTAATTCTCTGCTCATATTGGTAGCGTGATGATAATATATAGCCTAAAACTATCCTCGATAAATATACTATCTTACAGTGAAATATTTATTTTAATCGGACCTGTTGTTCCTGAGATCAGCGATTCTAATGAACAAACAAATTTTTTAATGTATAGATAACAAAGGGCTTTTAAACGTAATTTCATCTAAATCGATGTTACAAAGAACAAACGTAAAAAGTTATTAACCTCGCCGGAATCTCCCAATAAAATAATTTCGTAACTAATAAGTACAAGACGAAAATATTCATCAGCATGTGGTCCAGAGATTTATGGTGCTTGGGTTATCATTGGCTGCTCACCTTACTCGCGAACGGGGTTCCAAGCAACTCATTCCCACGGTAATAGTTTGTATTTAACGTTAATTAAGTAGATAATTAAGTGGAAAAATTGCTAATGGATAGAAAAAAGATTCCAAATACTGTAATTGAAAAGGTAGAAATGTATTCATTGCTTTCGAGTTTTTTTATACCGAAGTTAATAACTAGGGTATAGGGTATATGTATTGTCCTCTTATTATAGTAATTATAAAGCCAATTCCTTTAAAATTTAGTATCTATACAGTAATTATTATTTCCAAAAAAAATCATGTTTGCATGCACCTTAATTTGCAGTACAGTAAATAACTTATCGACCGCCTCCTTGGTACAGTGGTTGAAGCGTGAGCGTAGAACTTACCCCTTACCCCACTACGGGGACACGGGACTTCACTCTCAAATAACTATAGATAAATTTATGAACGTTTTAAACTATTAGTAATATTATATAAATGCTTGTTCTGACTCCATCATTTTCTTTAATCAATAAAGTTGGTTCGGTCGTCGAGTTGGGAGTTGGAGCAAATTTCACAAGTCAACCGCATAAGTTTATTCCTAAGTTTGGAATCTAGCAGAAGTTCTAACTATGTGTTATAAGTTTTATTAATAGACCAGACCACCTAATTTAGAATTTGTGTGGAAAATAATAACGGTGAAATAATTGCATATAGTCTGTTTATTAAATCAAAATAACTGCTTGATTTTTTATTCAACTAGTAAACAAAACAACTATCACTACGTACAATTTTAATCTGAACTTTAAAAAATCATTGAGAATCATTCGATGATTTACAGATGTCTATTTTAAACAATACCCAATCAAAACAGATGAATATCTAAAACAAAACAGCGATAATCATTTGTATAATAATTATCAAAAAGATCCCATAGAGACGTTATAAATAGCTGAAATAAATCAATTGCAGAAATCGACGTTATCTCGATGAAATATGTCGATTTGCCAAAACGGTTGGCAAAAAACCTACATACTAGAGTCGTGAGACGGAAGAGATTGTCATCTCGACATAATTCAACTGGTCACGCGTGAGCTACCGAACGCCTTGTGCGTCTGACAGCCTGGTACCTCATGCTGAATGACTGACCTTGCAGAAAAAATTATCATTGTTTTTTTTTTATTTAATCACGATTAAAAGCTGTCATAAGTCAGAGTTTGTTTAACGTAAAAATCTCTCAGGTCAATAACATTTTTTTTTTAATTGATCGTGTCTAACTCGTAAAATTCGAGATAAAACTGGCAAAATAAAAAGAAGGCTTAATTTAAATTTATTGTTTTTTTTTTTGTTTATTTCAAGCCATCAACATTTAGTTTTAAAGTGAAACTTTTTTTACATCGTCTCAAACTTTTTGGTCTGTGTAGCGCATGTCGCGTGACGCACGATAATTATGGTACAAATACGAAAATTTTTAGTTAAATAAATGTCTTTATTGTGAAAAAAAGTTTCACTTTTACCGTGGTTTCCTTAGGTGGTTTCATAAAACCACACAACATTTTTTTGTGTTATGGCAATGTTATGGCAAACCTTAGTCAGTCGAAGACAAAATCTTAAAAATTAAAGCATTTATGACATTAGAATGATCTATAACTGTATGTAGAGGTATTATAATAATAATCAACAAACGTAAATACCAAGTACACATTTATTTAAAAAAACGTGCTTATTATATAAAATATTTATCCATTATGAATCATCATAAATCAATACATACACACGTCGATATAACACATAATAAGTGTAATTAAATAATGAAAAAATTTAAATAATGTTTTGGCTTCCGAAACGATAATGTATGAAAATGTATTCAAAGTCGGTCCGTAAAAATTACTCGGTTATGAATGGACGGACATAATTGTGGATTAAAATAATATTGGGTTTGTTTCTATACAATTATGGTAATTATTTCTACGGTCAGAGCGCCGCGCTGGATAGCTTCTACGTATATTACGGTATGAGAGCTATAATTGAACTTTATTTTTGGAAAACTAGACATTCTAGATATTTTTTATTTCCTACGAACACAGGAAATTCCTAGAGGTACTCAATGGTCTGCTTGTTTTTTAAGATATTTGAATGACTTATGATTGAAATGAAATTGTTAACGAACCTTATAGAATTAATATCAATTCTATAAGGTTCGTTTACAATTTCACTTATTTTCTTCGATTCTGGGAAATCACCTTTGTGTTTTATAAATACATATTCCAATCCTATATTATGTTAAACCAGAAAGTTAGACACGCGCTACAATTTACATGACGTATTTATTCATACTAATTGGTTCTCGTGCTTTCATTCATAATTATTTTAAATAATTCAGTACCAGGATAATAAGCACAATTAAATCTGGACAAATTAACGTGTTTTTATAAAACTTGGTACGACTGTATCCTGAATAAACATCATTATTTTCTACGATATGTGTTCCCTCAGGGTAAAGCCGGAGGGCACAGCTAGTTGATGGATATTAGAATAAGCTGTCGTTGTATAATGTCTCAAGTAGGATATAGTGCGCAGTAGATGCACGCGCCGATCAAGGTCGCAGACACTTCCATATGTGCGTCAAACATAGATATTACCTGTTTACGTGGGACCTAGTAATTGTTAAAGTTTGTTTTTAAGTAAAACAAGAACTCTTAACTAAGAAGAAGGTGTATTCTGGGATTCATCTTTATTGGGTGAATATTTTACAAATATTAGAACACCTGTATTATCGTAAATGCATCTGCATCATCAGCTGCCTTTGTTATGTCAGATTTAGTCTGTATTTAGATATCAGAGGTCTTGGTAGAGTCCTGTTAATATAAACCATCATAAACAGAACTAGAATCATCATAGTTCATACTAGACAAATGGTTTGGACAAGCAACAACAGCAAGCAAGTTTCAGCTAAGCATTTTGGACAGTAAGGTTTATAGTATGATAGAGTTCTATACTTCAGATTTTCCGCTTTCTACAATCCTAGTGAAGTTCAGCATAACTCTAACAATGAGTACAGTTGAAAACATGTAACACAGAGCGATTTGTGGCCAGCCAAGACATCGATTGACCGACTGGAGCGACGCGTAATCTTCGGGCGCGGCGCGAGGCGCATACAAACTAGCCGCAATCGCTCACCCCATTACATTGCGATACTTGGTGTCTAAGGTATAAGCTGAAACGATTTTGTATTGATAGAGCCTAGTTTATGGATAAAACTAAACTAAGTCTCCATATAGATTAAGTGTTCCTGCAGTGGGAATATTAAAAGTAAAGGACTTTAAAAGTAGGCTGATAAAAGTTGAGAAAACAGGATTAAGAGAAAGGTTTCTTCATACATTTAAATTCAGACTCACACATGCAACCTAAAATTAGATTAAATTAAATTACTTAGTTTATTAGCTAAAATTTGTTCTCACTGTAGAGTGAGAACAAATTTTAGCTAATAAAAATATTAAAAGGTATGGTACAATGTTATGGAATACAGCATTCAGATATTTCTTTGTTATTCTAAATTCAGTCTCAAACTTCAATTAAAACATTTATTTATTCAATTAGATTTTGTTCAGGTTTCGTACATTTCTTATTTGTTTTTGTTATTTGGAAGATGGAACTGCTATTGCTGATATCATGTACTCCGATTCTTCTTGTCTGGAAAAAAGGGTAACTAATGTTTATGTACCTATTATATTTTTTATGAAAATTTTGCACTTACTGCCAATTTCTTTCGCTTGCTCTTATGTTTTGGACCAAAACAAAACATTACTAGGATCGATGTCAGATCGAAGCGGTAATCAAGGGGCTTTCTTATTATCTACACAGTAGCAACGAAAAGCTAAGATAGCTTACAATATATTATATTGTATACGTATTATACTACGTCTTACTTGATTGGATAATCACATGATTTTCTTTTGTTATTGTTGATTTTAGAGTTGATTTAATTTTAAGTTAGTACCTGTAAAATATGTTTGGATGCATTTGACGGTTGTTTAACTCTATTTTAATATTAAGCAGTATAATATCTGAGAAAATGTGTTGAATTCTAATAAAACAAAATGCTAGTGGTCGATGATTATGTTCTTTTTCTTCCTATTATGATCATTACATAATTTCAAACTTCTTCTGCGATATTAGAAAAATAACTCTACAATTTATCAATCTACTGGCTCAAATCAAATCACTTTAATCCATCCAATCATACATTTTTACTTGCAATCTCACTGACGTTTCATTTCCCGCCAATATTTCGTCGCACAGATAACCTAGAAAAACGTTCAGAACACGGCCGTACGTGCGTAAAGCGGGGTGCACATGCAGACGTGCGTGTATCGCATTGCGTCTGGCGTCTTGTGTACGCGGGCTTATATTCATGGAGCTCGACATTGTTGAATAATATTGTTATTGAATGGAATGTATGTAGTGGTCAGTGGATGACAGTATTGTTTAAATTGAAAGTCTTAAATCCGAGATTTCATATGACTAGAGGCAACGTTTGTAGACCATAGAAGAAAACCTTCTATATGTCGATTTAGCTGAAAGTTATTACGTAGGTCTAAGCTGGGTTTAGAGATATAAATTAAATTCCAGTTACGAACATAATATACATAAAATCGTTAACGATACTGAACTTCTGCTACAGTTCAGTAGTTTTCCAAAGAATTTGTGTGATTTATAAGCCCTGCACATCTGTCAAACATAATAATTGTGCTACACCTACACGATACACTCATCAATACGGACATCATCATCGCAATAGTTCGATTAAGAGCAATTAAGTCCATCCACGTTACACACAATATAATAACAATTCCTACTCCACGTAATCGAATAAAAAATCGCAATACGAAAAATCGCTCGATCAATGAGAACAATTCGTTTTTGCCGCACTCGACTTTGTAACCTTTCAACGAACTGTGGCTGCTTTTCTTGCTAACCGATTACCAGACATCCTCGGTCTATCGGATATGAGTCGCTAATTAAAGTGACGTCACAAAAACTGGCAGCGAGTACATTGCGCGCTGGAGACATGGGATATCGTAAACAAAAAGCGCGACGCTAGTGATGGATGGTGTGTCGATGATTGTGTCGTCAATCTATATTTTAGGGATATTGTTAATGAACATTTCAATACTTAATATCAAATTGAAATGTTAAATTTTAAACTTAGCTTAAATGTTAATTTAAAATTACTTTTCTTAAATATATTGCTTATTTAATTGCATCGATTAAATAAATAGTTTTACATAATATAATCTGACATGTAAAATTGCTTTCATTATCTTGAAATAATAAAAAAAATCTTCATCTCTATCTGAGCGTACCCGTTAAACACATTTCCAATGGTCCATTAATTTTCTTGAAGATATTATCTACTAAATATCCAGCAGATACCATCTAACAGCAATAAAAAGAGCTAATATACACTCTAGATCTTACAATCTATAATAATAACTTCAATGCTGAATTTGATTTTTTATAGCATTAAAATGCGTTATAAATATTATTTCTATTATTAAAAAAAATATATAAATTAAATGGTACTGTTTACAAATTCCTCGAAAACATACTAACACATAAAATTAAATAATAAACTATCGACACGGGCACATCCCTAGCTCGGCTGTCGCTCCCTTCGCGACAGCACGTACGATCCTCATTCCTATAATTCTTTTTAAATGTGAAACGTTATTTTTTTGACAGCCCTGCTCACGGAACCCACTAAATAATTTCACTTCATTTTATGCTTGGAAAAATTCAGGCACAACATTATCTGAAGCACAATGATTGGAGAAACTGTATGTTTTTTATATGTTTATGAGTCTTGACTTTACTCGTGGTGTGTATTAAAACCGTCATTGTTACAAAGCTCTTCCTACATAAACAGTTGACTAAAGTCTGGAGCCAAATTTCTTTTGGCTCTTTCAACAGATCCCATAGGTCTATACCCACATCCAATATTGTGTCATGATCAACATGATGAACATAAATATCTATATAATATTATGTTCCTTTAAAACTACCTTTCTATGATGACATACAAAGTAGCAATAGCAGAGTGAAATACCTACCTCAGTGGCCAAATAGCCATTATAGGTACCCAATATATTATTTAATCTGTTCTCTATTCACTTTTTGAAACATGTTTTTATCTCAAGCAAAGCAAAAGGTTTCCTTTGTTTTCGGTCAAATATACTTCACAGATAAATTAGTTAAGCAACAATAATAATTACTAATTTCTTAATTATCTTCTGCCTTTTAAGTAACATCAACTTTAACACATTAATTTCTACAACCAATATATATGACAGTAATATAAATGACGAAGTACTAATTAGATTCCCAATTTATCAAAGCCTTAAGAAGACCAAAATCATACGGAGTAATCTTGAATTATAGATGCTTACCGAAAACCAAACACCCTCACAGGAAACCAGCCTTCAATCCATCAAAATAAGAAGCAAAATACTGTGCACAGTTTCCAATAAAAATCTTAAGTATATTGACGATTGTATATCTATTTTTATGACGCTCGTTCGATGGCAAGAGGTTTTTTTATGGCTGTAATATATTTGGTGGAGTTGCAGAAAGGTCCGGGTCACGGAGTTATAGATAGCTAGATGTTACTATCAAAATAAAGGGTTTTAAACGTAGTAATAACTATTATTTTATTGATTTAGTAATAATAAGTTACATAATATTATGTAGATATTACTGATAAAGCCTAAATGCAAGTAGATGATCATAATAATATGAAGCATAGGTACTACGAAATATGGTTACTGTATCAGACAAATGGCAGACTTTCTTCTTATCTGAAATGAAAAAAATAATCATTAGTACAATTTATTCTCACAATAGATGGAAAATATTTCTAATTCTGAGCTTATCCAGTGTATTAAGAACTTGAAGTCCTATGACATCTAGTCGTCCTAAATCCACGAGTAGGATTGTATTGAGAGGCTGAATACAGTTGTGTTCGCGAATTCGCATAAATACGCAGCCAATAAGCGTTATAGCTGTCCTCTTAGCTATCATAATTCTTGCTTTAGATTCCTGTTTATTGGCGTTATCTACAATAGTATGCTATAAATTATTTAGGCTGTATTTCAAAGGACAACTGTCGCTATTGCTTAATTCTGGATCGAATAAAGCTGGATAAGGATTTGATATCATTACAAATAAACAGTACAAATTCCAAAATATCCACGAATAAAAACATTCTAAGGGATCTATTTCTAGCAACATATTATACTTAAATCTCTAGCCCGTTAAGACATCGATCTAATGTAGGAAAGCAAATATTAAAAAAAAGTACAGATTTTATTATATATCTTATAAAATGCCGAGACAAGGTTATAATAATGCGAAACATAACAACATATTTTTCAGAATTAATTAGCAAAACAAAAAGATAATCGACAAAGTTGCGGATTCTACAGAACGAGTTTGTGATTCTAACGCTCAGTGACATTCCCTACCATTTACCTATCTTCCAAGTACACTTACATTTACGTACTTATGGTATTCATTAATCATTTAATTATTATGGTTCAACTATTTTAACTAAGCGCTTTTTCTTGCGAGGGAAATGTAGAATTTACGTTGACAACTGAAATGTCGATTAATTAAATCTTGGCTTTGAAAAAAATATCAACATCCAGTTAATACTTTAAATTCATTAATTTTGTTATGACTAATGGATGTTTTTGACTCTTTTATACAAAACCAGGTGATCAGATCTTAATTAAAATTGGTAATCTCATAGATTTGGTGATGAAGCAATGTAGCGAGATGAAATTAAATCTAAATGTTTATAAAGATACACCAGTTAAAATAAAATGTACAGTCAATGTCAGTGTTTTTAAACAAGTAATACGTCGATATTTAGTTCAGTTCACTGCAGTGCAATTATTGGCAGATCTAATTGAATTATTTGGGCCTACAGCGCGGGATGCGCCCGTAGCAGTTTCTGCAAATGTCAAAGAATATCTACTACGTAGGTATGACAAAAAAGGATTTAGTTCGTTTGTGTATTATTATAATTTGTGATAATTGTATTAATTATGTCATTGATCATTCATTTTCACATGTAAAAAGATAATATTCTATTACACAAAAATATTTTTATTAATATATAAATTCTTTGCTTTTAATGTGTACCTAATATTGCCGTAATATTTTATAATAGCTTTCCGCCCGCGGCTTCGCCAGGTTTTCAAAAAAAAAACCCGCATAGTTCCCGTTCCTGTGGGATTTCCGCGATAAAAACTATCCTATGTGTTAATCCAAGTTACCCTCTATATGTGTGCTAAATTTCATTGTAATCGGTTCAGTAGTTTTTACGTGAAAGAGTAACAAACATCCATACATCCATACTTACAATCTTTCGCCTTTATAATATATATTAGATATGTATTAGAATATAGATTCCTCATAACTTTTCAGCTAATTATAGCGTAATACTTTTCTGAGTCATAATTTTATTTAAGAATGCTTCAAAAAACTTCATTTTAATTTTTTTTTAATTTGTCTGTAAAGAGATAAACATGAACTCTATATCAGTTCTGTGACACTTTATCTTTGCCAGATCTCTCAGCACGTGTACCGAAGTCATGTGTTTTTATAGCTAGCCGCAGATATGCTAACGGTACATAGCTGGCGTGGATGGAATTGTGCAACCATTTTATTTTCTTATCGTTTGTGAGTTTGCTAGTATCGAGTTACTTTCGAGCGACATCATAATTATGGTAAGGAAATTATAAATAAAAAATATCAAGCAAAATCTTTATTTCACCTTTGTTCAAACAATTTTTGTTACTTATATGATAGAGTAAAACAATAGATTCTATATACTAGGATTATATTGCAGATCTAGATATCTAAGATAATATTTACTCAGAGATTCTTTATAAGTTACCGATATAATAAAATGAATGATGTTAATTAGTGACATCTAATGGATAAAAGATTTAATCTTTGATTTATAAACATGTTAGATTTACAAAGCTAAATCAATGGGACAAATTGCTTAAATTTAGTTTTTGTGGTCACCACGGGGAATCGAATCCATGTCAAACTTCCGCTCTGTAACAAAGAAATTGGCAAGCTGAAAGACCTGAAAAAAAAAATACATTCATATAAAATATAAATATCAATGACATACTCTCAATAAAAAATCTATGCATGTATGAACATTTTAGGGAAAATAATAAAATTAACTAATATTATCACATAAATTCGCACATTTAGTGCAATTTATAAACATCAACAAGTGCATATCTCTAATTTACTTCGCAAAATGGAGACTGAAGGGGTGTAACTTAATGATGGGGTTAGCGAGACTCGATTAGATTTTTAGGGGATTAAGGAACTTTGTTAATCAATCGTTAATTAAAATTATCTGCTGTAATAATGGTTATCTTTGTATTATGTGATGATAGCCTAAAGCCTTCCTCGATAAATGGGCTTTTTAACACAGAAATAATTTTTCAAATCGAACCAGTAGTTCCCGAGATTAGCGCGTTCAAACAAACAAAGAAACTCTTCAGCTTTATAATATTAGTATAGATGGGCATAAACCTACAAACAAATACCAACGATACAAAATAACACATACTTACTTACAACTGCGACATAAAAAAGTAAGATGACGAGTACACGCGTACGTGTTCCTATAATTATATATAAATAATTGTTATTGACAAACGGATAGAGTGAAAAAACAACCAGTATTGTTTTGCAACAAACTCTAATTGCGATATCCAAGGAATGTTTATAATAATAGTAATTATAGAACATTTATTCGCGATTAAGAGCTGTAAATCAATACGATGTTACATAATATCACCTGTTAGACGCCTACGTACTGGCTTTACTGAGTTCCATTGGGAATTATTTATAGCACACGATATCGTGTCGTATCGCAGTCTTCAAGTTTAAAGAGCATGTCAACTACAGTCGCTGCACAATTCATAATCAAAATAACTTATGAGATTATATAACTAAATTATATTCATTCAATGGCAAGGAACCGTTAGTAGGTCTAGGACATATGATATGGTCTACTTTGGAAAAGTCGTTTAAATTCCTTAGCTAATAAAAAATTAATTAAAATGTAGACTAGTATTATCACTTTATTCTCATAACATTTAAACAATAAACAAATCTATATTCATATTATAAAGCTTAAGAGTTTGTTTGTTTGAATGCGCTAATCTCAGGAACTACTGGTCCGATTTGCAAAATTCTTTAGATGTTAGATAGCCCCTTTATCGAGTAAGGCTATAATTATAATATCATTACGCTAAAACCAACAGGAGCGGAACACTGCGAGTGAAACCACGAAGCGCAGCTTTCATAGGTAAACAAGAAGAAGGCAAGACCTAAACCATCGTTTAAACACGAAATTTTTAAAAAAACTTTTTCATGTTCTATATTGCATTTAACAATACGCTACATTTATTCATATATTCTTAATTCTTCCTTGAATGAAATGTTTGAAGCTATTTTACATACATATATATATCGTATCTCAGAGCAAGGTTATAATTACATAGGAACCATGCCATTATATTGTAGTGTATTGTGTGGCGACATGAAGGTGTGATCGCTATGCAGCCGGCTTGGCTTCGCATTCCGAAACGTGGAAGTGACAGATAATTTTATATTGAACTAGCTGTGCCACACGGTTTCACCTGTGTGCAAAAGTAAGTATAAATATAGCTTATGTTCTGATACATAAGCATTTCTACTAATGCTTGGCGTAATACTTGGCAGAAATGCTTATGTATCAGGATCGATATCCTCACAAACTTTCGCATTTATAATATTAGTAGGAAAAGCTCAACGCCCGCATCTTCGATTGTATTGTCAGACTTATACACTTCCTCTTGAATACCTACCTAAAAAAACCTCACATCAAAAGTTTCGTAGTTTTAAATTTCAAAGGATACATAAGGACAGACAGACAGCGGGAAGTAACTTTGTTTTATATTGAATGTATAGTGATGTATGCAAGGATTAGAATAATTAACTTGTGAATGTTACTAATTCAGTATTAATTAGTTTGCATATAGATTGATTAAGTTAAGTGGGTTTTTTTAGGAATGATTTGGTTGCCTGTTTCTAGGAAGAGAAAATTTATGTGGTTTCTAATTTAAAAGCAAACTGTTAATAATTTAATGTAAATTGCAATACCTACAGTTACCTAATGAATAATTAAAAAAACAACAAATACTTTCAATTTAGCATAAGCATAAGTTAGCATTAGTTTTGAATAAGTATGTAAATTTGAATGCAATCAAATTCATGAAAATGTTTACATAGTTTTTAAACTTGTATTTTTGTGTCCTCCTTGATGAGACGGTACAGAATCAATGATACAACAAACAAAACAACCGAATACGTTATCACATTATTAATTGTTTATATGTAATTTTAAAGGTATAGGAATAGATTAAAGACACAACTTAAAAAATTATTTACTTGGACATTATTAGAAGCTCTTTTGAATCGCCATAACATATTTTACCATTTACTTTGATTCGGAAAGCAGTATCTATGAAGAAGAACCGATATAACTAGAGATAAGTTTAAAATTAAGTAATATATGTTTGCCTTCAATAAATAAACGAAACCATAATATATTATGTACGAATTAAAGAAATCCGAATTACATTTACAAGAGCAATTTGTACGAATGTCTTTACGTCTTAAATAAAGGATTTGCGAGACACGACGGTGGGCGAGCGTCTTGTTATCGCTTGTTTATTTGTTTGTCTGTCAATTAGTTTGTAACGTTTCACGGATTTATTAGATGTTTAGTTTATTGTTCGGGATAGGTAAAAACTGCGAGCTGTGAAGCTCGTAAGTTAGTAATCAACGAATTTTTAAAACAATGTATGGAGTAAGAAATACCTTGGTAAGGCACAAATTTAGATCAAAGATAACTACTTATAGATTTAATAATAATCATGATATACCAGAAATAGATGGATAAATAAGAAGATAACAAAACTTGGAAACAATTCTTAAAAATTCACTCATATTTATTATTTTAGATTCCTATATTATGAATCGTTTAATCCAATCAACCTGTAATTCATAATCAATCTACATTCAAATTATTATAAAATAACAAACGCCAGACGGTTTGATTAGTCTGTCACAAATAAAATTAAATTAACACTATCAATAGTGTAGCGAGATACAATATGGTGACAAGTTTTAGAGAATGTTGGTCGATTTAAATGTAAATCGCAAATATAACTGGGTTAAGGTTGTATTTTGTCACGAATAGACTTATGCGATTTGTGTCTTCTAAATCTAAATATTCATTAATTGCTTTTATCGCATTTTTTTGGATATTTTCTAAAAATCAGAACAATAAATAACAATTATTGCGTAGCTTAAGTGGTCTGAGTGGTTTGTTTTACGATGTTGTGATATTTCCTAAATTGAATTATATTAATGTAAGTGGATGAAATAAGATCATTTTAATTCAGCTAACGCATTCTTTAAAGCAAATACATGGCGATAAAAGTTGAAATGTGTTTTAAATCTATTGACAGTCACAACTTATTATCATAACTAGCTGTGCCCGCGACTTCGTCCGCGTGGAATAGTGACTGCATAGTAGTTACTACTTAACTTAATTATTGAGTAAAGACGGACTACCATAAATAAGTAAAAGATCTGTTTGTAAAATTTATTACTAAACTGTGCTAAACAATATAAAAAAAATAAATGCCTTATTAATTTTCTACGTAAAATTTCTTTTAAATTGTGTCATATTATTTTTAGGCACCAGGGGGGAGGGGAGCAAATTTCTTTTCCTTCCTTCCTTGTATGGATGTTTTTAACAATGTATCGTGCAGCAACTGATCAGCTTAATCGATACTCCGTTTTTATCAAATCCAAATCAGATCCTTCCTGAATCCTGTCTCACGCCTGTAGTATCTAAACTGTTTAGACCGTGCAATAAAAATTAAATTAAAAAATAAAACAACGCTACGAAGAAAAGTGCATAAATAATAAAAGGAATAAATAATTTCATAAACTTCCCGAAGATTTTTAAAAATAATTACCATTTTAAATATTTATAAAAAAAAAGAAAGTCGTCGGGGCTGCCATGCCAACATTATCATTATATATTTCATTATCAAAATAAATGGTACTTAATTTTAAAGATCGTCGGGAAGTTTGTAAAATTATTTATTCCTATCGGTTTCTTATTTTCATGTAATATTTTCAAGTGAGCGAGACCTACCTCTACCTCCATATTACATTCCTACATCATATTGATATCTATAGTTGCTCCTTGACATCTTTTAAGTTGGGCCGTAACCGTGCACAAATTGTAATGGACCACAGTGGCAAAAGAAGTGGTATATTTAGGAAAAAATATTGCCAAGGGCCAGGCCTATGTAGCTTTGAGTAGAGTTCAAAATTTCCAGGGTGTGGCTATCCTCTCGCTCCCATATCCCCTCTTCTTTCACAGACTTTCAACCCTTCCCTTTCCACCCCTAGTAAATGGGAGAACCGATTTTGATGTAAACCATATCTAATTGTACCCATATGTACACGTCATATCCTGTCATTTGATGCTCCATTTGGTTTATTTATCCCCACTGTCACCCCTAAAAAGCCCTAAATATAATAAACGGATGAACCGATTTCGATAAAATATGACTAATTATTGTAATTCACAGATTGGCCTTTCATATTTTGATATGCCGCTTGAGTATATTATTCGACCACATTCGATTTTTGTTCATTCCCACTTTTACCGCTGTAATCTAACAAATGGATAAACCGGATTGGATAAAAATATAACTAAGTGTACTTCACCCGTTATGCACTTTCATTTGATATGTCACTTGGGTATATTTGACAACATTCGTTTTTTTTCATTTCCACTTTTACCCATATATAATATATAATAAATGGATGAACCGATTTTAATTAAATATGTCTAATTATACTTTACACGTCATGCCTTTTCATTTGATATGTCACTTGAGTATATTTGACAAAATTCATTTTTTTATTACCACTTTTATACCTATATCAAATAAACGGATGAACCGATTTTGATAAAATTTGACAAATTGTTACTGATAGGTCGTTCACTTTCATTTAATATATCACGTAGGTATATTTGACAATTTTCGTTTTTCCTATAATAATATACCTAGGTATAATAAATAGATGAACCGATTTTGATACACTTTATCTAAGAACCAGCGTCGGAAAATATGCTGCCTAACAAAAAAACCGCATCTAATTTGGATTACATGTTAGCGAGCTACCGTGGCACAAACAGACACACACACACAGACACCCATAGCGGTCAAACACTTATCACCCATCTTTTTGCGTCGGGTTTTAAAAATATAATACGACACAATTTAAAGGATATTTTATGTGTGAAATTTACCTAGAAGTAAGCATAATTCTAATTTGACCCCCCACCCCCACCTTTGGGGACTTTCGATATGATCACTTGGACATTTATATAGGAATAATAATTGAAACAGATAACTTACGTTTTATCGTACAGTGTCCAATGCCTTAACAAATGTTCGCCGTGAATACTTAAATGGTCATAACTTTTTTATTTACGAACGGATTGACATGAAATAAACACTAAATGTTAAATGAAGATTACCACAATATATTAGTGAAAACCGCATTTAAATCGGATAAGCCGTTTCTGAGATTAGCGTGTTCAAACATACAGACAAACAGACAAACAGACAAACAGACAAACCGACAAACAGACAAACAGACAAAAATTTTTTTAACTACAGTTTTGGGTTTGGGATCGATTTAATAATAACACCTACTAATTTTTTTTTACATATTTTGATTGTACAGACACGACTTTTCTAGAATTTTATTATATGTATTGATGATGATGATGATGCTGATGATGATGAAAAAGTCGAAATTCAAGAGCGGGCAAAAATGTTTAGGATTTTTTTTTGGAAATGAATTGCTAGATGTGATGAGCGAATTACTGTTTTAATTTAAAAAAAAAACTGTTTTTGAAAGTCATTTCCTCAAAATTAGTTTTCCTAAGATTTAGAACAACAATCCCTAACTAGGAAAAATTGTCATCTAAAAAAAGTACTTTAGTCTCTAACTCTGCAAATTCTCATTTCTCCTAATACAATGCAGTGTGTATGGAACACAATATATTATTATAACTTTATTTTATGCCGTTTATGTTCGCATCCCCAAAGTATTGTAAGCAGTAAAATGTTAAACTTTATTATATTTAACATTGTTCGTTTATGATAGTATTGCGATTATGTGTGTTTGATTGTATATCTAAACTTTTTGTCAAGGAACAGAGTTAAAATAAGATATTTTTTATAAGACTTGGGCATCGATTTTTCTGGCTCCAGGTTTTTTACGTTTCATCGAGATAATAAACCATAAGAAATTAAATAATAATAAGTGTTATCGTTACAGTTCAGATATTTCGATATCTTCATAAGTTAACCTACTTAACTAGCTTAACGCCCGAGGCTTCGCCCGCTTTGTCTAAAACCTAATAAATTATATACTAAAACCTTCCTCTTAAATCACTCTATCTATTAAAAAAAACCGCATCAAAATCCGTTGCGTAGTTTTAAAGATTTAAGCATACAAAGGGACATAGGGACAGAGAAAGCGACTTTGTTTTATACTATGTAGTGATTAAGAAAATATAAAAATGTGTCTACGTGATTGAAGCTACAGTCCCTATAAAATACCGAAAGGATATCACGATTTAAAAATAAATAGTTTAAATTTATAAGCATGTCCAAACATAAGACTACAAATTTTCAATTGAAATAACTCTCTTTAAAAATAAGTCCATTTTATTTAACAAGGGTAATCCATACGCCTCAAGGAAAATAAACTAAATCACAAAGCCAACGTTGCATGCCAAAAAAATTACCTACAATCAATATAACTGGGGGTTTACTTTAAACTGCTTCTAAATCTTCACCCCAGTTTAATTCTTAGGGGATGTAAAAAATAACAGTTTCAAGGACAGTTAGTTTACCTCCCGCCCTTGAGGCACTTACTGGTAAAGATTAGGTAATTTGGTGAACAATCTCATAAAAATTTTGTAATGTCCTATTAAGTTCGTGTTTTCTATGTATTTGAAATTGTGTTAAATTGTCATTTTTCGGTGATTTTTGTAGGTGAGATTTAGCATCAAGTTTTAGTACTTTTTTATATGCGCAAGCTTCCCCCACCACGCTACTTTTTGGCCGAAAAGTTTGCCGGGCGCTATACTTATCCAGAAATTATTAAAAATGAATGAAATAATTTACCAAAAAAATCATATTTCAGAGTTTTTTATATATTTTTATTGAATGCGCTAGAAAAAAAAATTCATAGCAGAAATAAGATTTATTTAGCTACTAAAGAATTAATTGTAAACAATTCGGCGTCAAAATTTATCTAACCCCAATAAACGGTGAAATTATTTCCAAATTAGAGTCGTTTAAATGTATTAACTTAAATCTTTTACAGCCGAAGGAAAAACTTCCACCATCCATCATAACTTACAAATAAATAAATCAGTAATGTTAATCTTGGTGAGGCTCGAAATTTTATTTACAACCTCAGAAATGTGGATATAAAATCTACTGAACACTCCACCGCGCATTTGTTTTATTAAAACATTTGATTTCATGCTATTCTATTCCTTATTTACTAATTGATAGAGTAGAGATTGGCTTGTAAAGAAACGTCGTAAAGTATGAACCTTCCATCCGATGATACACGATAAATCACAAAGCAAAGATATGGGAGCTAGCTGTAGGCTGACGTTAATAGCGAAAATCTTTTGATTTCGTCATCTTGTTCCCACAATAATTTGTTACTTTCCTTCATTAGTTGATTGAAAAACGTGTTTTATTTATCTATAAGTTTAACCTTGGTGCAATAGCTCGAGGGTATTAACTATTAAAATAGATTTAGTATGGAGTGCAATATTGTAAGAGCAAATATTTAGCAGAAACAGAACTATGTACCTAATTGTTTTTTTTTAAGTGAAACATCTTTTGACGTTTTAGCACATTTGAAGGTCGCGTTATGGCAATACCGTCACGTCATGGAGTAAGGCAACGATTTTGATATCTTTGAATCTTGCCAAAGAAGTTTCACTTCTGGAACGTGTGTAACACTCGCTCTTTTTTTGTTATTAATTAATGTTTCGTATTTGGATAGTTTTAACAACACAAGAAAGTCGGTAGCAATACTTAACACAGACGAATTAAAGAAGAAATATATCAATAATACTTTGTTATTAACTATGTATAATATTGTACAAATTATTTGTTTTCCCGTACCATGTAACTGCCAGCTATCCCGTTTTGGTTTAAAAGATTTATAGAAGCAATAATTTGTTTCTACGAACTTAAATACAACTCTGATATATTGGTTAGGTGTTGAATTTGCATAACATCTCTTTAATTATTTTGAACGTTAAAAATAGAAACTTTATGGCGACAAGAGAAGAACATAATGTTAGGTGTAATAATTCGTTATGTTTGTCAAATAAATCAAATTTAAAAGATATTGGTGAATATAATGGCTTAGTTTATATTTATTTATTTGCTAATGTGGGTGTGTCCACATTAGTTTGAATGATAAATATCGGTGATATAAATGTTTTCAACAGCATTTTTACTTTGAATATTCTAAAACACACTGTGAAGTAAATTACTTAATACTTATCGATTTAAATTTGATATAAGTACCTACGTCTTCGTTACCTTATAATAGTAAGAATTTCTTTAAAAAGCCAATCATATTTAATCATAATCATTCAAACATATGCGTACGAGCAAAGCCGGGTGCAAGTCTAGTCGATAATAGAAAACAACACCATCAATACCTCAGAACTTCTTCAATTAAAAACGTTCAAGTT
This sequence comes from Colias croceus, assembly GCF_905220415.1. Lineage (NCBI taxonomy): Eukaryota > Metazoa > Arthropoda > Insecta > Lepidoptera > Pieridae > Colias > Colias croceus. Next base: position 12,256,756 of record NC_059542.1, on the reverse strand, counting down.
TTATTGCCTTGTACATTACAGGGAAACGTGTGCATATTGAGTCTTACTTCTAAGTACAATTTTTAGTTTGTATCTGGGGAGTCTCCAAATTGCCGTAACAGTAGGGTTCGCTTGAGGGAGACTTTTTATTTTAGAGTAATTTCCCATTACATTTTACGTGAGCCTCGATACTGTGGGGTGGAGTTTTTGTTACAAGCTAACGTTTTGTTTTCTGTCCGTTTTCATTTCGGTTCAATTTTTTGTACTAATTCTATTTGCGGGTGCAGTGATTTACTTTATGCTTTGGAATTCCAATTGCTATTTTTTTAAATGGAAAATTAACTACATGGTAACTAAATAACAGATATTATCTACATTATCCATACTAATATTATAAATGCGAAAGTAACTCTGTCTGTCTGTCTGTTACTTAATCACGCCTAAACTACTGAACCAATTTTCATGAATTTGGTATGGAGACATTTTGATACCCGAGAAAGGACAGGCTACTTTTTATCCCGGGAAAATGACGCAATCCCGGCAATCCCATGGGAACGGGAACTATGCGGGTTTTTCTTTGACTGCGCGGGCGAAGCCGCCGGCGGAAACCTAGTAAATAATATGATTTACAAGTATTCAAGTCTAAACATAAATAATGCTCTTCAGTGACTTGTAAACGTAATCACTTAAAACGTTCCAAAAGCATCGAACGTGGATTCTGAGACGTTTAATATAAAATGACGTCACGTAAGACGGAAGTATTACAGTCATACGAGCGCCCCACGACTTTAAATACATCCGATAAAAAACTAAACTTACCCCTGAGCCCACCCCACGCAAATAGAAACGTCCATAAAGGAAAATTTATCCGCAAATTAATTTGTACAGAGAAATAAAATTAAAGGCATCCGTGTCCAATTCGAACACTTTAATTTTTGCATTGAAGATGTTTGCTAAATTGAAGAAGTAATGTTATTGCGTGTTTTTGTTAAAGATGAGGTTGTTTTTAAGCGTAATAATTTTTAGGTTGGTGACAATAGTTATGTTGTTTCAATGCGGTTTATTAATCACTGCGAAGGTTAACAACGGTCTGTAGCGTCATCAATAAAAACTCAAAAACGTGTTCGGGTCAAAGATGAAACTTGCGTGAATATACTAATTAATTGTTTGTTTGTTTGGCTGATAGAAAAACAATAAATAGGTATGTAGCATGATGCAATACCTTTTACACATTGCACGATATTAAATGAAATCAAGAAACAGGGTCTTAAATCACAATATTACATATCAGATCTAGAATAATTGTATCAATAAATGTAAACAATGTAACATCTATTTCCTTTATTTTATTTACTTCGACCGATACTTTAGATGAAAGCGAAAAGCTCTCTCGTAGTTTATATATCATAACAAAACGCACACGAACTTTGTCAATCTTTTTATATAGCCCCCAACGTTTAGCTAATCCTGCAAAAAAACACAATAAGCCGTAACAACGTCATAAGAGCACTAGCAAAATTATATTGAAGTCATTTCAACCCCACGGCGATCTCAGTAAAGCGTTTGATAAAGTGGATCACAAAACGAGCACTGCAATGTAACATAAATAAAAACGGGCCCGTGAGTGTTCCTTGCGGTATGCTGAAATATTAAGCTGATTATACACGAACAAAATGTTACTCTTCAGGTGTAGTAACCCTTATTGATTTACATATCTAATATTATAATAGGTATTAGAAAGCGTCACTTATAATACATAATAATGTCAAGGTTTCAATTAATGGAGAAGTGTGATTTTATCTTTAAAAAACAATAAACATAGAGATGTTATCCAAATCTAAACTTTATCAGCGTGTTAATGTAAATTTTTATCAATTTATGTGGCCATTAAACAAAACGATAATAAATTTCCAAACTTCGCTATAAATTATGATTATATCACAAACTTTTGTGGAAAATTGTAAAGCTGTTTAAGCTTTGTCCAAAACGATCAATTTTTTTTAAAACTAAAGATTCATACTTTTCATTCATTTCTACAAACACACACACACACACACACACACAAACAACAGATATAATAAAAAAATACTATTTTAGAAAAAGAAAATTGGCCATAAAGGCGTAACGCTTTTTGGCCAATTCAGTTTATTGTTAATGTACTTATGTAAATTGTGTTAATTGAGTCATTATTGGTGTGTCTAATAAATAAATAAATAAATAAATGACGTGCGTCTTAAATTAAAAAAACCGCCGCGTTCCAACAGTTTGTAGGTACCTCGACTAACTCAGAAGTGGTTTCATGAGCTAACCGTGCGAAACGCCTCCTCAGTTGTTATGAAACGTGAATTATGAAAATAATAAAAAATAAAACTGCAGGGGTCTAACACGCGGCACGCGGCGGCACGTGCGGTACCGACGCGCCAACCAAAATATTGAAAATTTTAACCGCAAAATTGTACTTCAAATTCTTTGTGGAGCGCTCCTTTTAATATGACACGTGACGATCTTAATTTCGCCTATTATTTCGAGGTGTTGCCTTTACATCGGGTGATGGATAAATGAATTGAAAGGGCATTGATTGTGAATGCTGTAATTTATCTGGCTGTGGGTAAATATTGTTGTGATAGCAAGAGAGACGCGATGGATTCGCTCTTCTATCTTAAACAGGTACGTACGAATTTAACTCTACATGTTACAACTTTTCTTGGCAAATAACCCTACAACAATGTAATAGGCTGTTTTACTGACCTAATTTAAATTAGACAGACATAAAGCACAAAAAACGAATAGAATATTCCATTCTAGCACAAATATTTAATTCTTCAGACAAAGATATCTTGTTCTATTTATTTTATTTCATTTCGCAGATGAATCACAATCCAAAGTTATACATCACCATTGTTTTTAAATAATCTGACAACAAAATATTTTTCATTAAGTGATCACTCTTTGTTCCGTCGCGGGTCTATTTAATATTCGATTTCGCTTAATAAGGATTATCTCCGTTCTATTCATCCAATATTTATTTGCCGCCGACGCCATTGTATTAAACCAAAATTTTACAGATGTTCGACGCGATGATGATTAACTTTATCGCAAAATACATTGCGGGCCCCATCCGCCTTATTATTGGGAGCGAACAAAATGTTCCTATAAAAGTAGCAATGTATTAAACCGTATGTGATTGTACATGCAGTTGCATGTGTGACAAAAACGCTATTACTAGAAAAATTTAATACTGTTAGCGCGTACCAGCGTCGGATTATAGAGGGTGTAGTTTTTTAAATAGGGTTAGGCGCATTTTTTCGTTCGAGGGGGTCATGATAAATGACACATGCGAATTTCGAAATACCCAATTTCGGATTTAAGTCACCCCAAAGTGGCCGAAGGTGGACAATAAGGGGTAAGCTAGCGATCTTTCGCGTAATTTACACCGGCTCAAAGGGTACTGTTTACTGTATATATTGGAATGGTTATGGGGCTTAATAATGCATTTTTCTATCGTTTTCCGACAGGACAATATCGTGAATTGATGGTGGCCATAATTTGATATTTATAAATAATTTATATTTATTGTATGTGAACGCATTTGGTGACCAGCTATTACAGAAGATTATATTTTTTAAAGGACTGGATATAGATGTTCTAATACATCTTCAATAATATTGTATTGCAGTTAATAAACAAAAATTTTATGTTCCTCTACTTTTCCTAACTGTAGGTTCTGGAAATTGCAAATTTATTTGCTGAGTAAATTATATTTACTAATATTTTATCATCATAATGTTATGAATTAATTCTACAAAACACAATACAGGTATTTTATAAGACACAATTTCATTACATTACTAGCGGTCCGCCCCGGCTTCGCCCGTGGTACATATTCACGTTTTCTCTACATAAGAACCATCCTCGAACTTCTAGGAATATTATAAAAAAAGAATTAACGAAATCGGTTAAGCCGTTCTCAAGTTATGCGCTTACCAACACATTTTGGGATTCATTTTTATATTATAGGTTAATAATGCAACGTTAAAAACAATTTGAAACTATTACAGCGCGTCTAGAATAAATGACGGTTCACGGAAACTGCGCGACCCTTTGATAGTTGTTTTAGCTTGTTGGATAGCTTTTTGATTTGCTTTTCACTTGCAATATTACTTTATAGCTATAAAGTTGGAGTTTAATCTATTTAAAAGTTCATTATGGTTGGAAATCGTTTTAACTATACAATACTGCGCTGAGTAAAGTAAAATTCATCATGCACATAATTAGGTCATAGGATATAGGAAAGAATATTTCGCATGTATGGATAGTCGTTTTTCTAAGTAAGAGACAATCCAGACTGAGATTTTAATTAAAACTTTAGGTAGTCAAATCTACCTATTTTTAGAAAGGCGTGATACCGAACACTGAAAAAAAATTATAAATTTTAAAAGATTTAATATTTATAAATGTACTATGTTCGTAAAAATTAGATAGAGCAGTAGCTCTACAAAATAATGTAGCATCCGAATTCGACAATCCGGTCGCGTATTGCTCTTTCAATTTCCAATGTTTTTAATCATCATCATCATCATCATCACCAGCCCATATACGTTCCCACTGCTGGGACACGGGCCTCCTATGAGGGTACAGGCCATAATCCACCACGCTGGCCAAGTGCGGGTTGGCAGATGTCACATGTCATCGAACTTTTGATTCTACGACATGTCGGTTTCGATGTTCGAGCAGTGGTGATGTTACAACATGCGCAGATAAATTGAAAAATCAATTTGTTTCCTGCGCGCTCGCCTGGTCTCGAACGCCGGACTTATCGATTCGAAGTCCGAGGTCTCACCACTGAGCCACCACTGCTATGTTTTTAATATCTATTCGGAACTATTACATGTAAACAACATTTACCGTAGGAGTTATGGTTGTTTTTCAATTCCTATCAGAAATTATGGTTGTTTTGCTATCTTAATTGGATTAGGCATACCAAGTTACTAACAAGCTTTGTAATCATTTACGTGTTTTTACCAATTGTTTATAAAAATACAACAAAAGTACAGGTCAGTGTACAGTCAGTCACCCTTGTAGATGTAAAAAATAGTGAGGAATTCTTGAGGAACCCTTTGGGCCGTTAATAAATGTCACGGACAGACATGTTGAGGGCGTATGTATTGTTCGTTTGTTAGGAAAAACATGGTGTGGAGTTTTTTGGAATTTTTAATTGGTGGTGCAAAATGACTGGTAGAGGTTATTCTTGTTTGGAATCGTGTCTTCGAATATCAAGAACTTATTAATGTTTTGGTGATGACTTTAATTCACGTTATTTCAAAATTGGATTTTGTTTATCCGTTTTTGAGAGTTTCCCATACCTTTCCAAGATCGGTGTACATTATTGCTTTTCAAAAGTTTAAGTATTGTTGCATCATCAGTACATAGTATAAAACAAAGTCGCTTTCTCTGTCCCTATGTCCCTTTGTCCCTTTGTATGCTTAAATCTTTAAAACTTCGCAACGGATTTTGATGCGGTTTTTTCTTAATACATAGAGTGATTCAAGAGGAAGGTTTCAGTATATAATTTACTAGATTTTAGACAAAGCGGGCGAAACCGCGGGCGGTAAGCTAGTTACTAAATAAATAGAACTTATATAGATAATAAATCATACTTCTAGTCTCACAAATTATAATAAATAAGCGTAAATAATTAAATTTTACAGAGATTTTAAACAACGATACTAAATAATAAACACCTGCATACAGTTTCACGTACACGCTACAACAACAGTAAATTGCTTGTCACATAAAATTCCCAATTCTTGTACTTACGCAAAAACTCATTTAATTTCGATGTTATTAATATTTTGCGCACGACACAAGGACCTGGCTACCGAAACGTTATTTTTATATCCAAATGCACCTTTAAATTTTTTATCGTAAGACAACAAATTATTGGCAAAAAAGTTTTGGAATTGTTCGCGATGCCAATAAATTTTTATACGCATTAAGCGGCTTTTTGTTTAAAGTTACATGTTTATTATGAGGGTACTTTTATTTATTACACATAAGTTATTGATAGTTAATAGCACCCTGAGTATAAAGAGGACGATACACTGGAAGCTTCGCAAGACAAATATAGACATTGCATTCGATACCTCTAGTCTAGTCTATGCTAATATTATAACAACGCAATCATAACAACCTTATTTAACGTACCTAGTTAAGTTTAAGTTTCAGTACAAAGAATCATCATCATCATCATCCCATATTTGTTTCCACTGCTGAGACAGTAAGTAGATTAACTAAGGTGAGTGGATAATGCGTTAGTAAATTGAAAAATAATTGTATTTATGTGCACATCGCGACTTTTTGATGACAATTATTTCAGTCACCACTGCTCTTTATTCAATAAGTTTATATAGCTGCACCGCGCGGTTTCACCCGCGGAGGAACCCGGCAAAAGCACTATTTAAATATACCTAGCTAATGTATTATTCTGGTATATAAGTAATAAGTTATTTATCTACTGAGTATCATCAAAATCCGTTCAGTAGTTTTTACGTGATAGAGTAACAAACATATAGCCTGATAAGCTTTCGCATTTATAATATTAGGTAGTGGGATGATGACTTTCATGATTTAAGAACTTAATGCTAAAATTATGAAGTGCGTGTATCCATGCTTAATTGAAATTTAATGATAATCTCGTAACTAATCGCTTCACGATGTTAATTTAATTGGCGTGACATGAAATACATTTCCATTTGATTTTGTATTTTCTTATTGTTTCTTTCTCATGTAGTGTATTTTGTAATTATTTTTTATCTACTCAAGCTGTAAAAAAGTTTTTTTTTATGAGAGAGGAGGAAACAGAGCAGACGCGACGCCTGATGGTAAGTAAGCGTTCAGCGAGCGAGCGAGTGAATTCAGGGAGTGTGTTGCCGGCCTTTTAGGAAAGAATAGATACGCTCTCTTCTTAAATGGTTTACGGTAATGATAAAAAAAGTTGTAAATAAATGGTATTTAATAGAGTACTTTACTGACAGACAGACACACACACATAATTATAATATTCGTGTGTGTGATTATTATATTTTGTGATGATCATTTTATGATTTACTGATTTCATGAAACATAATTTATTCGCATCCATACTTTTATTGGAGCAGCTATTTTTTTTTGCACGTGAATAGCGCAGGTTTACCTACATTGCATTTTACCAATAATTCTGCGTGTTATTCATGAGGTTTACCCACTACTCGTTTCGATATCTGCTTTTACAAAGTCTTTACTGATTTGTAAAATTGTGTTGCTTAGATTTGTTTGAAATTATTACAACTTCCACTACTTATTATTGTTTTCTCTTTTTATAAAGCTTGCTCTACATTATTTTTCATAGCTTAAAGTGCCGACAAATACACGAATAACACGGATTTAAATAATGTTTGATTAATTGATTGACTCTCTGATTTTCTGCTTTTATAAAAAAAAATACAGATATTTTAAGGAGTTTTTAAAAAGTAATTGGCTTGAGATTGATTACATCAGTACGATAAAATAAATATTTGAATTGATTTGAAACAACCGAATTCTTATAGCTCTATACCAAAACATTTATTACACATAATTAAAAAACTGACGATATTGCCTTGCACAGTGGGTAAACCAACAAACGAATGCAGTTATTTCACAATAGAGAGAATACTGGAAGTGCGTAAATGCGTGAACGAGTTATTTGCTAACCAATAACACGCTTAATTTCACTTATTTTGTTGCTATTTTAGGTAACATGACCAAATAAATAGCTAAAAAAACATATACAGAAGATTAATATGAGCTTGAAACAAAAGTTGAAAAAAATTGATCGACTGACAGTAACGACCCATTGATGTAGTCCTATAAATTTTAATGGGTAAAAAACTATTTCACAGATTTCTAAAATTCTTTCAACAGTAGAAAAAGACAATCTTTTTTACATTTGAATTTCAGAAATCAATTTTTTTTTCCAAATATTTCTATGAGGGTCAAACCCGACGAAGCCAGTGCGAAAAGCATGAATTAATGTACCTAATTAAAAAAATAACATAAGGAATAGTCACATTCTTTTGAATCGTTACAAATCCTTTAAACTTTGACAAATAAGCTAATCATCTAACTAATCCAGTGATTTCGTCACATGTTTTCAATTCAAATAGACAGGCTAATAGGCAACAAATATAAGTTAATAAAGAAAGTGTCCAGATGCGTGGCCACTAATCAGTTGTCACGGTGTCATTACAGGCCGCAACGGTCTCTGCGCACCTTGCAGACACCTTGCGTAACGTTCGAATACTATATCAATTATTCATCCACCACACAACGGAAAAACAACCCTATATCTACAAAGTAGAGTATAAAATCCCTTGAGAGAGTGTGCACACCCTACCTGTAAATTTTATTAAGCTAAATATCGTTGTATACAGCTACGCTTGTCTCAAGAATTGGTTCTATACGTTGAGATCTTATTCGATAAGATAGGGGTGGTTGGGGTGACGGACAGATGGACTTAATTACGTAATAACTATGACGAAAGCGTGTAATGGGACTACAATTGCGTAAAGGCAAATTATTAAGTCGTTGGTTGATCAGTGATAGATAATTTGGAGGTCGAGAAATGTTAGCTTAAAGTTTGGCAAGTTCGTAGGTACGCGTTGGGTGTAGTACAGAATTTAAAGGGAAGTTTCCAGAAAAATATTTAATATGCAAGTTAATATCATTAGAAGTCAGATATTAGGTAATCAATGTTATAAGCAGTTGATCTATAATTATATGAAGTGAATAAAGAATTAAATGATGATAAATGCTAAAACTCGTGCATTTGTCTCTTGACAAAGACATGTGGCAAAGCACTTTAAATAAACTTTACTATTAATAATTCAAAATTAAAAGTAAATTAGCGTTTATCAAACGACCGTTTGAGAAACTAATAATATGGTACAAAATGAGTCAATATGTACATATTTGCAATGAATTAACGTTTTATTTCTTTCCTTATTTTAATGGCAATGACAGAGCTCAATATCCTTTAAAAATAAACAAAAAACTAGAACTCATCATCAATAATAAACACGCAAAACAACCAAAACAAGTGAACAGCACATCTCCAATAAATAACTTCTTATGCGACGTTTTGACAAAATGTAAGTTGATAAAATTTCCCTCTATCTAAGTACAAATCTCGACAATTTATGTCCGTCGTTATTCGTCGAAATACCTTGGCGATGCAGCGATAAACCGCCGGAAAACGGGATAGAAATATGGTTAGCCAAAAGTTGAGGAAATTGTTTAAGTGGTAGGTACATTTATTTTTACATTAATTATTTGTTTGGTGCAGTAGTAAACATCATTTATCTGTTAGGCTTTGGTTCGGTCCGTGGCTTGGGCGCTGGTGAAAAGAAGAAAAAATATGTAATTTGAAGAAACGTTATTGCAATTAAAAATGAAAATGCTTTAAATTATAGGTACTACTCTTTTTGATTAGCGTTCAAATATATTCGCAAATAGTCAATAAATCAATAAATTAAAAGATTTTGAATATATTTTCTGTGCAAATACATTGCACATATACTTACAAAACATAATAGCAATGTGCATATTTCAAAAGTACAGTTACTATAACATTGTAAAGCATCATTTGTTAAAAAATTCGCTTTCATTTTACGAGCAATTTCTTTAAAATATGACGAATCATTCTTCATTAATAAAACAAGATAATATAACTGGATTCGTTCATAAATCCAACTTGATGTTTATGTAAACATACGATTAGTGAGATATAATCTGCATACAAAATTAAGTGGATGTTAAAAGATGAATATGACCGTAATAACAATGACTGTTTGTGACTTGTTTTATTTCCCTTTCGAACAAATATTACCTTAAATTGTTGCGCTCTAAAAGAAAAAAAGAGGAATTGATTTGTCACGAATGTAAAAAAAAAACAATTCAACACACAGGACACAAGAAGCGAAAACTGCAATTAAAATATTAAAGTATTTAATAAATAAATCTGTATTAATTTACATATTAATCTTGTTCATATGCATACAGATAAAAACTAAAAACAAAAACATCAAATCACAAACTTATATAATCTCAAACATTCACCACTATTCGATATTTTACACCCGATCCCATAGACCCATTCCAAAGTTGGAAAGAAAAATGCCTCTTAAAGAGACTCTCGTGACATGTGACCCGTGGGGTCCGACACCACCCCGTTATCAGATGACCCCAAGCTCCTTATCAACAAATTTACTACTGTATAAGGCATTTTCTGGTGTTTATTGCGTCGTAAAAGAGAGGGTTGAAACTGTGGAGTTTTATCTCGTGTGAGATTTAAATTGAGTATTGAAGATTCTGATAATATAGGTTATAGAAGTTATTTGATTATAAACATTTTAAAATAATATTTTCAGTTAAGGGTCAATATTTTGTTATTCACAAATCCATTTATTAGTTACTAGCTGTGTCCCGCGGTTTTACCCGCAGTGCTCCGCTTCTGTTAGTCTCAGCGTGATGATATATGCATATAGCCTTCCTCGATAAATGGGCAATCTATAACCGAAAGAATTTTCAAATCGGACCAGTAGTTCCCGAGATTAGCGCATTCAAACATACAAACAAACTCTTCAGCTTTAGAAATCAGAAACATTATAGAGCACACAGCTCCTATTAAGTTATAATAAAAATCACATTTTTTACATAATACATATATGTAATTTATAAATATTTGGTGAATACTAATTCATAGATAGTAGATAGTATTTCAAAACGTTTTTCAATGAAACTCGTGAACGTCGAAAAGCTCTTGGCTCGACCACAATTTTACATTTGTGTGCTGTTTATGTAAATGAGTACACGCTAGACATGTGAAACTTTTCGATATACGACTGTTTCTAACTTCGACAAAATATTATAGTACCTACGTAATGATAATATACTTTTTGGATAAGTTTTTTGAAAAGCTTTCGATTATGAACGGATAATGTATAGGATATTAATATATTTATAACTATCGGTCCGCCCCAGCTTTGCTCGTGGTACAAATATAGCCTATAGCCTTCCTCAATAAATGGACTATCTAACACTGAAAGAATTTTTGAAATCGGACCAGTAGTTCCTGAGATTAGTGCGTTCAAACAAAAAAACAAACTCTTCACTTTTATAATATTATTAAAGTATATAGATAAGGTAAGTATGAATATTAATACAACTCTTTTAAAATAGAATGTGCATTAGAACTAGAGAAGGATTAGCTTCAAGACTTTTACAAGGATTTCAGATATTATAAAAACACTTTCTATAAAAAACTTAAAATGTTTTATTGTTATAACACACCGAAAGTCTATGTAGATATAAACGTAATTTTACAGTAAGTATTGCATGAAAATGCTTCATACACGAAGATAATCATACATCTTACACAAAAGGACACAAAGGGCCGTATAATTGTTTTATTGGTTCCGTACGTTTTTTACTTTAAATTTCAACGAAAGCCAATTATTTCTTCGCTATCTGTCATCATCGATTGTTACAAAATGACGGTGAAAGATGACTATCGTCAGCCCCCGGCGTCGCTTCACACTTTTGGTTTTTACGCACATTACATTTCACCTGTTTTGTACGCACGCAAGCTTTCGCATGATATTTTATTATGTAGCGTTAATCGTTTTCTCAATTACCTGTATTGTTGTGTTTTAATGCTTTTGGACAATTTAGTTATCCATGTTTTTGTGTATTTGTTTAATCTTATTAGTTGAATAAAATTTGCATTCATTGTTTTTCATTCGATTTTCATTCGACTGACCGGTTGGCTTGGTTAGTAGTGACCCTGCCTTCCAAGCCAGAGGTCGTGGGTTCGATTGCCACCCGGGGCAAATATTTGCGTGATGAACATAGATGTTTGCTCTGTGTCTGGGTGTTAATTATCTATATAAATATTTATTTAAAAATTATATATTTGTATGTTTATCAGCCATCTGGTTTCCATAACACAAGCGAAACCTTAGTATGGGAACAGATCGTGCCGTGTGTGAAAGTTGTCCTGAAATATTTATTTATTTATTTATTTATTTTGGCATTTTAACGATTAACTGGCTTGAACATTGAATTATGTAGATTTATTGTAGTTTATTCTATGGGTTTGCTCGCGTGAACCTAGCTGATATGTTTTTGAGATCTAGCAGAAATATATCTAATATTCATCACTTATACCAAAATTTATTGAAATAAGGCAAACGGTTTAAAATTTAAATGAAAAAGATAATGATTTCAAGCATAATATAATTTTCAAGTAAATTAATTAATGACATGAATTAAGAAAACTACCTATATTTATGACCATAATAAAAAATTAATTAGATCGTCGTTGGGGGTCCCATCAATTCGCAAATTTTGCGATATTATGAACTTCAGTTATATGTCTTTTTAATTACTTGCCATTAATGGTAATGTGCTATATCCATAAAACTCCTCTTTTGTTATTTATTATCTGTATTTTCCAAGATTTTACGCACGCGTCACATTCAAAATTTAAATTTATTTATTTATATTATATAAAGCATGCAAAACTAGATACTAGTTAAATTCGTGAAAAATGTAAAAAAAAATATTTTTTACTCTGTTATTGTCACAGTTATTTGCCCAAATAATAATGAAATCATTAAATCCTTTCTTACTTAAAAATACATTTTGAACTTTTAAACCCTTCCAAATTACTATCACAGAAGCTCTCACATTTCAAACCCTCTTTTAAACAACTAGAACCATTGTTAAGAATGTCACACAAATCGTCTTATCTCTGTATTCTTAAATTCCGCATGTCATTATACAACTGACCCTTGGCCAGTCTAAATTGGCATTGCCTGGTAAATTCGAATTATGTCCGACTAAACCCGACTTTGATTGACATCTTTAGCTTACAAGTGGAGCGTCATGTATTTGAGATGTTTTATTCATCTTTATGGGCAGAATATCTTGCTTAGTGTACCTAATAGTTGCGTACGGACGGACGTTATGTATACCAAAATCTATACCCATAGTACTATAAAACTGTAGAGTTTGTTTGTTTGCTTTAACGCGCTAATCACAGTAACCATGAGTCCGATTTAAAAGATTATTTCCCATAGATAGCCCATTTATCGAGGAAGGCAATAGGATATACATATATCATCACGCTAAGACCAATAGAAGCGGAGCATTGCGGGTAAAACTGCGGGGCGCAGCTAGTAGAAGTATAATTGTAAACATTAGCCAATTTAGCTTAAAATTTTTAATTTAAATCGAAAACTGCCCTATATACTAATACTTATAATACAATTTTTATTTCAGGTTTATATAAATTTTTCGTAAAACTAGGTAGATAACATAAATGAGTTTCTTAAATGATTACAACCATTTTAAAATGAATTACCCAAGTACATGTAACAAGGGTCTCGAGTCTCGACGCATGTAGAAACCGCAGTCGTTTGCGGCCAGGCTCTAACCGCTGTGTTTGTTTAACCGCTTCTTGTACATCATCATTTACTTTAGAACGTATCATTATGAGAACAAATGGATGTAAGGAACTGGAGTGTTATAATTTAAGGTTATTTTTGGAGTAAACGATACGAGATAAGTTTTAATAAATTAATAAAAGATAAGTCAACAACAAACTGTTTAAACCCTGCATTTTCGTATGTATGTTATTGATGAGTGGTTTCTGAAAAAATATGTTAATACTGTATATAATACAGTAGTATTACACAAACTTTACTAATTTTTTAAAACTATACTTTACCTATCCCTTTTCACTGCTATTCTACATAATATTCTGAACCATACCATATAAATGTTCTGCCCTGCCCTGCCCTCCAAAAGTTTATCAGTACAACACAACTTAAAACGGGGTCCATCGAAACTTATTCGCATAAATCATTGACCGGGGGAGATGTACCACGTACCAGCAATATGTCATTTTGTCCGGCTGCTATTTGTCTTGCAAAAATTCGGTAGACATCTTAAGAATGTCCGGTAGGAATGTCTAGGGTTAGGGGACTATTAGATGTCGACAAGTCTTGAGTTCAATACAACGGTTCGATCGTTGTTATTCGAGCTTGGAATACGGGTTGAATATTTTGGAGGCAATTTGGAATACTGCATGGAAGATGGAAAACCTTAGGCTTGTATAAATTCTAGAGTCGGTGTTATTTACGAATTAAAAAGCAGTTATAAAACAAGTGCCTATTTACTCTTATATTTTCAAAGTCAGATCCAAATAATTTTAATCGAATTATTTTTTTTTACATTGCAGAGCACTCTTAATGTATTAGTATCAAAATAACAAGAAAATAAAACATAATTATGAAGATAATATGTATTTGCATTGGAGGTTACAGCATATTTACTCAATAACTGTCTTTTTCAGCAAACTCATTTAAAATTATCTTCTTATGAATGAGCTCTAAAAACTGAGGCAGTATTCGTATTTCCCTTCACAAGTGTAATCCCGCGAGCATGAGATTCAATAATGTCACAAAAAGTGAGCATAAGGACCCGCCCAGGAGATTTCAGAACTGCCCTACGGTCACTTGACGAATCGTTTCTTTGGGAAGTGCAAAAAGAATGACCTTAGACAATGTTCTTTGAATTCTACATGAAAAAATTAATTGATTGAATGGAATTTACGGTTGTTTAGTACGATAAAAATGTAGAGTACTTGGTTGTGGGTAGTTATTAATTTAAATGCGTAGGATGTTAAATAGGTACAGGCTACGGTAGTAGAATAGGTACAGAATTCAGGTATATATGGGTAGTTAATATTTTGCTAAATATTTTAATTGAGTATGGAATTAATGATTGACTTTTAACTTTGTATACAGTTTGTAAGTTTAGGTACCTAGGTACTAGTAAAGTTGACTTAATATACAAAAAATAAAAAACAAAACGATGATATACGTAAAGTCTGATCAGGTTTAGATAAGTGGTCTGCGGAGAGCCATCTGTCTCATTTTCCATCCGAGTACATTCCTACTAAGCATATACCGGACATACAAATCCGCCCTTTGTCGGGCCACGAAAAGGGTTACACATTGATAATATAATTTAGTATTATCATGTTGCTGAGTTCATAAGCTGGTGTATGATGCACAAACATAAATAGGTAGGTACATAAAAACCAATAAATCGCTTCGCTTTTATAAGTTTATATTGGTTGATTTGAATGCTCTGCTACACAAATTTTATTGACTGTAAGACTTGTAAGGAACTTGCACATAACAAGAATCGAAAAATGTAATCAGTCTTATCTTTTAAATAGTTTTAATTTATAAATTAAACATAATAATTAAAATGAGACTAATTTAGTAAGCTATATCAATATAGCTTACTAAATTAGTCTCATATTCTTTTCTTTAATATTGAAGTGAAATGTCATGAAGTGATAAGTCTAAGGTAAGCTTTAATATGCCCTTTTATACTTACCTACTATTATCCTGATTAATATCAAAATATAATAAAAAAGTTAATAGATAAAGTTGAAATAAACGAGTTATTCGTGGCCCCGTAGCAACCGCAGTTCTTGGGCGGCAGCGGTCAGTCGCGACGTTTTATTTCGCCCTTATCTGATTTATCCCTGATTTGGGACGGTCCCACATCCGCCGGGAAACAATTACCTTATTGGAGGCTTTCCATCATTTGCCTGCGCTTGGAGATTTAGTGGTGAATGTAAAGGGTTTATTACAATTGATTGTTTTTTATTTTGGATTTACTTGAGTCGTATAGAGCAATTCTACTCAAATTGCATTGACGGATGACACAAAAGTAACATTTAAATGTGTACACGAAACTTTGCATAAAGCCTATATTTTGAATTAATGGAAAAAAATTGCGTACGGTCATCAGCTTGATATTTTAAGCTTCATTTTGCATTAGGTAAGTGTTTGATTTAACCATGCAACGTCTATTCTCAAAATCAAAAGCAATGTTATTACCATTTTTCATTACTTCTCTGCTCTACACCTGTTGGTTATTAGTTATTACGTACGCCTATAGAACCTCTATATACAAGGTGTAATCGTTAAGTGTGCACAGGATTTTTTGGATATTTCCCGTTTTATTTAAAAAAAAGTTACCTATTATTGTCATTTTACTCATTAGGTCTCATTAGGCTTTCGATATCAGTTTAAAGTTTTTTGAAATCTGCAATAGTTACGGAATAATCGCCTGTGCACACTTAACGATTACACCCTGTATAGTGTATACGTCTATAAATGAACCAGCCAACAATTCTAAATTGAGTAATTCTGGATACTCATTCACTTAACTGTTAAGTTATATATGATATTATTAATACTATAACACACGTATTCTACACCGACCTAGAACATACCGCGACATCCAGCGTGACTCAACACGAAACACAATAGCCATTGTGACGGACTCGATTGTTTTACCGACTTTCTATTAACCTTTAGCGATTGTGAAAAACTGTCAAACGCTCCTGTGAGTGTAATGAGTGTGAAGTTTTGATGAGGCCTCTGTAGTTGGTAGAATTAAGGCTGGTTTTATTGCAGTTAATATTGTAGCGTGTTCTTAATTGAGTAAGTTGTCTTGTGTTGCATTCAAATCGACCTACAAGTTGAAAAGTACACTAACTTTTCGTCTGATCTGCCAATCATTGCTGTTATAAAACTAATCTTAGATTGCCAACGAATTAAGTTATAGTCGGAATGTTTCGTTCATTTTATTTTATTTAGCAAAAAGATTACACACTTAATTTGATGCTGATGAGCTTAATTAAATTTTCAGTGAAGTTATACATAGTAATACATTGAAGATATAAATTACCATATCCAAAAGCACATAACTGCGTGTTCTTCCCGCCAATCGTAGACCTTCTGCCTCTTGCCATGGCGTGTCCTAGTTACTGCACTGTCAAACTATCAACTATTTAAAACCGTTTTTATGTAACTTCTTGTTTTTATGATGCTTTACCATTTCCTTTTTACGTTATTATAGCTATTTAATTATTATCGTAATTACCTATATATGCTGTTTGCACTATACGAAAATAAATCTGTATATTTTTATATTTAACACATCGATAATTCTATTTGATTTGATAAACGGAAATGTTTAGTTAAATTCTATCAAAAGTTTATTTTTCATCCTTACTTTTTGTATAATACTTATTTTATTTTTATTTTCAGAGTTTTAGTCATAGCATGACAGACGCCTAAATAAGTAGTTATTTAACCCTTCAGCGACAACGCTCCTAAAATTTGTTATTAAAGACTCTATAATCGCATTTTTAAATTAGCCTAAATAAATTATAATGAAAAAGTGTTTTCAAATAATAATGATAATATTATAACAACGTAAGCGTCAGTTTCGTCACTTACTGATAAAGCTACTGATACCATAACCAACACTATATCTAATAAATAATTTGTCACTTAACTGACAGATAAGCTAAACAGAACACATCCAGAACTTGAAACTGGCTATTATTCAATTACCATCATATCAATAACAGTTTTGACACATCCACTCTGTTTGTATGGAACAATACTGGACTTATGAATAATCATTTCACATAGTTCCTACCTGTGTACATGTCTGGTGTATGTCAGATGTTAGAGCTTTGTTAACAGACGAAAATAGTTTCAATTAAGATGTGTTGTATGTAAATGTATTTATTGGCTATTTTTGTGAATCCGATGTTCTATGTGATTAAATCGTTTGTTATTTCGATGCCGTGTTTCATTTCATTGTATTTAAGTGTGGTTTAATAATGCCCAGTGTCTCCTTGGTACAATGGTAAGCTAGAGACTCGAGAAATCTTGGATTTGTTCTCCATTAATTATATAATATATTTTATACACATACTTACCCGTAAAGCTAATCGAACATTTAAACAGATGTTGAATACATCTGCCCCATACCCCCAGGGAAAAGCTTTCCAAGACATCCTAAAGTACATAATAAGTTGCACATGCTAATATCCATGCGGGCAGAGCTGGTCACACTTAATTAAATTAAGTTAACCCTCGATCGGTATTTAAAAGTACCTAATAGGCCTCTATATCTTTATTAAGCAGCGAAGGGTTAAGAGGGAATTGCGCGCAATAAACTGAATGGAATAGTTAACCCTGCAGCGTTCACACTCACTTTAATTTCGTTAAATGTTCCGTTGCGCTCGGGGCCATGCAGCCGCGAAAGGGTTGCGCGGGATGGGAAGATTTGTCGATGTTTGGCTCGATAACAATCTATAGATATATTTATGGTGATGTATTGGCAGTTAATTTTGAATGTAGTTTGTGTGGATTTTATTTTTAGTAAAAAATTACCTGTCGTGTGCTGCTGGGTGTAATTTCTGATGTATACTTGAGTTAAATATGTAAAGTTGTGTTTGTAAATACTTTCTAAAAGTGTAGTCTCTTTTATGATGTAGGTAAGTAAAATTTGAGTCAATTATTTCTTTAATTACTGCTTATTTTAATCTTAATACCTACAAAATTCTTCATTACATATATGCTTAATATGTTTGTTTGTTTGAACGCGCTAATCCCAGGAACCTCTGGTTCGCGCGTTCAAACAAACAAACAAATTTTTCAGCTTTATAATATTAGTATAGATTTTGACTTACATAAATATAGGATTCATCGACAAATAATCATAATACTCAGCATCCCATCACTAGAGCTTTTCATCACCAGCTAATTTATATAGAGCTGTTGCACCCTCGCGAAAGCTTATAATCGCGCGATGAAGCCAGTTGATTAATAGACGCGCAAATATCTCCAATTGTACCAGCTTAAAGCTATAATAAGACTTATTAACTCCTTATTTTCCTGTTCCAATTTACGCGGGAATATCTGTAGGTTTGAGGGTTTGAAAATACATTTATGTGATTTCATGATCGAAAAATCCGATAATGATAATCAATAAATAATCAATAGATGAATAGTGATGCAAATTTTTGGGTATGGTACCAAGTCAGAGATCCAATAAAAAGACGAAAGAAATATACATGTAAAGTTTAAGATAGTAACAGTAAAGGATAGAAATTTCCTAGGAGTAAGTAATATGTAAATAAAATATGACGAAATAATTAACTATCAAACACTAATGTACTTGAAGAATATAGACAGTTATTCATGGAATAATGAAATTATTTTAATATCAATAAACAGGTTCAAATACAATGTACAAAAAGATAATAAGAAACATATCAACGTGCAGTCACTTAGTAGTTATTCAATGTATCTTTTTCTCCTATAAGAATTAAAAAACATCATCATTCGACCCGGTTAATATTCTAAGCGATAGCAATATCATTGTTTATGAAATATCCATTCCAAGTATCAAAGACAATTATATTTTTTACAATAAACATTCCGAACTCAATTTTATGTCACCTTCCTACTGCGAAGACCATTGTAAAGTTAGGGCGACTTTTTATAAAATTAACCTTTTAGCAAAAAAGAAAGTTAACTGGTATGTTTGAAGAAAAATGTAATTTTCTCGGGCTATAAAGAGGTATTTTAATGGTTGCAATTAAATTACATAACAATAATGAGCGCACCCGGGAGGCGAGCCTACACCTGCCGGTACTGGTTCTGTGGTAGGTTAAGCAAGGCTTACATGGCGTGTGCGAAATACTTAGTATTAAAATGAGAATGAAATTCCTATTGGATGCGTATTTGATTGCTATAACGTTTGACTTCGATTTATGCGTGCTTGCTTTCTATTATTTCTATACAAGATTAAATAATTTTCGTTCGTTTTAGTTATTGATTCGTTTCTTCTCTTCCGCCTAGCGCTTTGATTTTTTAATTCAATAAATAGTGAAAGTAGGCAGCAATTTTTCTAAATGATGCCCTCGCCACAAAATATCATTAATTAACACTGACAATAAAGTTTAAAATTAAAATGATTCAACTTTGAATTCAAAGTAATTCTACAAATGGTTATAAAATAAAACACGAATTTATTGTTTATAAAATATTTATTCATTCAACAAAGCTCCCATAAAGTTGTAATAACAATAATAAAGAACTTACCGCCTATTTGAATCAGCGAATCAGTTTTATACTACATTATGACCTACTTATATTTATTATAATTTTTGCTATAAAAGCAATATTAAGTACTATAAACTAAGCACCATGTAGCCAGTCCACGTACATAGGTATCACAACAAGCTGTATGATAAAATCAATCGATCGCAGTCACATCGCTAAGTAATGGCGGGACATAACTAGTCACTGGACGGGCCACGGGGTAATAAATCTTAAGCCAACTGTGTAAGGTGCAAAATTACATTGACAAATACCCGGATGTTGCAGCGCCATCTAGTTTTAAATAAGGACTGGACGATTTTTTTTCATCATCATCATCATCATCATCAGCCTATATATTTTCCCACTGCTGTGACACGGGCCTCCTATGAGGGTATAGGCCATAATCCACCACGCTGGCCAAGTGCGTGTTGGCGGATGACACATGTCGTCGAACTTTTTAATTCTTCGACATGTCGGTTTCCTCACGATGTTTTCCTTCACCGTTCGAGCAGTGGTGATGTTACAACATGCGCAGATAAATTGAAAAATCAATTTATTTCCTGCGCGGTCGCCTGGTCTCGAACCACGGACTTATCGATTCGAAGTCTAAGGTTTCACCACTGAGCCACCACTGCGCTGATTTTTTTTATATTTATTATATTTTATTTGAGTTGTCATACCTATTTATAATACTCAGTTAATTTTAAGTACATTCCAATTGCTATTTATCATAAAAATTATAATACTAGAGCTGTGCCGCGTGTGTTTCGCTCGCGGACGAACCCGCGTGCCCGTAAAGTATTTCTGAAGCTCATGTATTATTCTGATGTATGTATGATTCTATGTTTATTCCTTTAAAGTTTCGTCCAAATCCGTCCAGCGATTTTTGTAACATCCTTACAAACTTTAGCATTAATTTATTAGTATGATAAAACTAGCTGACCGACGCAACTTCGTATGCTTTCAAAATTAATATTTTGCAACAATTTCCATTGCCGCTGGGTTCCTATTTGTCGAAGCGTGATGTAAAAGAGCCTAAAGCATTTCTGGATAATAGGATTATCCAACACAAAAGTAATTTTTCAATTCGACCCACTAGTTCCTGAATTAGCGCGTTCAACCAAACAATAAATTCTTAATAATAATTCATTGTCATAATATAATTAGCTCGAACAATAATTTAGATCCTTTATTACATTACCATCAGTTACCATTTCAAAAAAGACTGTCCTTTAATTTCAGAAGAGGTAGATCGCTTCTTACAAAACAGGTGCATTTTCACAATTCTAAAATCAACGGATGTTCTGAATTAAAAGCATAATGAATATTTTCTTGTGTTAATTACATGCAATTACGTCAATCAACAAATCTTGAACATTTAACTTACCTTTTTAGACGTGAATATGCTCTCTCTAAAGTGTTCCAAACATCTAAAAAATATAGTAACGCAACAATTCACATTATTAAAATTTATTTAATATCAATAATTTCATAGCGTATTTTAATATGATTTACGTTAAATTCATGAAGAATTACAGTTGTTTGAAAAGCTTGGAAAATGGCATAATAACTTGAAACAGAAAGCGCACAAGTTATATATTGTTAGCGGTTTCGTCTGAAAGTCAACAGGCCGCAATACAAAGGCATTTATTGTACGAATTTCACGCTTCCACGTGGGGTTGATTATACTGCGATCTATCGTTTTGATACTTGATGTAACGCAGAATATGGAGGTATGTATTTGTTAAACGAAAAATGTACCATAATTTGATTTTTCATAGAAGACAAAAAAATTATAGAGCAATCAGTTAAAAAATATTTTTTTTTATTTGATAAAGTATTGGCTTTTTCCTTACCTATAAGTTTGAATACTGAAAAGATTTTAGATGATGTAGGTATGTAAGTTTTTTTTATACCTGTATAGGTAGCTATAGTTTTAAGAATTACAGTGACAACCTCTTTTACCATAGATATCATGGGACCTTTTAATGATTATCACATAAGATACTGCGATCAAACATACAAGTCGCAGTACACAGCATCTCTGCCGCAAACGCGGTGTGTGGAAGGGTTGCATCAATACCCCACACAATTTCGTCACGGTTGTCCCTAACCTTAACAAAAATACGTGCCACAGTATACCCTAAAACGACCACCAAAAGTTACGCTACTGCAAAAATATCGA
This sequence comes from Colias croceus, assembly GCF_905220415.1. Lineage (NCBI taxonomy): Eukaryota > Metazoa > Arthropoda > Insecta > Lepidoptera > Pieridae > Colias > Colias croceus. The sequence continues at coordinate 12,234,520 of NC_059542.1, read as the reverse complement.
TACATTGTTCGAATGTTTTTTAATCTGTGGCTCGATTACACTAGGGTGAGAACCCTTCGTCACGGCTTGAATAAAATTACTAATTTTTATTCTAACAATGCAAAAGGATAACTAGTTTCTAGTGTAAACAAATTGCTCAGAGTCGTGCTTTTTAACTTTTATTGTTGACGACGAATGCAAACGTGTCCAAATATTTCGCTTGTATTATGTAAATTTACATTACAATTACAATGAGATAATATTTTGGAAACTTTACTTGTTTAACTTATTGTATTTGAATATACATTAGAATTTAATAATGTATGGGACAACCGATCCGATTATAATTACTGTTTTTGTTAGACAATTCTTATGGAATTATCTCGTTTTATTAAATTCCATTTATTATTATATTATATTTTTTTAAGATTGTTTATATTTTAAGAATCTTACATAGGTAACACCGAGCATTCAATTAAGTCCTGTGCGCTATGCACTTCTAAAAGTCGAAACAAACAATAAAATGGCAGTCATTAGTAAGACAGTTAACTTTAATAATGTCTTTTAATAACTGTAGAACAAGAGTTCCTAATAAATTAGTAAGTACTTGATTTCACATTGCCTGGAGAGTAAGCATTTCATTCGTATATAAACTTCATTATTGCTAATGCTTTCAAATATAATCATCTGACAATCGCAACCCAAAATACACTTTAAATTACAGAATTAAGGTTTAAATTAGATAAGCTTTAATTTGGACCATTTCAAGAGATTAATTTTGAGCCCGTCAATGCATTACCTATATTGATAACTAGGTTTCCGCCCGCGGCTTCGCATGCGCAGTCAAAGAAAAACCCGCATAGTTGCCGTTCCCGTGGGATTTCCGGAATTGTGTCATTTTCCCGGGATAAAAAGTAGTCTATGTCCTTTCTCGGGTATCAAAATATCTCCATACCAAATTTCATGAAAATTGGTTCAGTAGTTAAGGCGTGATTGAGTAACAGACAGACAGACAGAGTTACTGTCGCATTTATAATATTAATATGGATTTGATATACTAGCTGCGCTCCGCGGTTTCGCCCGCGTGGCTCCGGTCCTATTGGTCTTAGCGTGATGATAATATATACATATATAGCCTAAAGCGTTCTTCCATTAATGAGCTATCTAACACCTAAAGAATTTTTCAAATCGGACCAGTAGTTCCTGAGATTAGCACGTTCAAACAAACAAACAAACTCTTCAGCTTTATAATATTAGTATAGATTATTTGTTATAATTACCTCACTAAATGTAAAGTACGTGTATACATTTTAACAATGTACCACCCAAGAACTTTTTAAATACTAATTAAAAGCCTAATTAATGAATTTTAATTACAATGCGTTCAAAATGATGAAGTCCAATATGTCGGCAGGTGGATGAACAAATAAGTTAATTACAAATGAAATACTCGATTATTCAATAAATATTTTTAGTATGAAACAACATTTTTTTTGGGTTAAACCCAAATATAGCTGCATTTTATAACTACATTTAATTATATTTTTAACATCGTTTCACATACATCAAGATGATTATATAATTCCTGAAATTGTTATACTTTCAGTATCCTCCAAGCACAAACTGTTTTTTTTTTATATTAGTAACAATAGAAATAACAATAAATCCATACATACTTCGAAATAGCAATTGAAATTACATCGCGCACATGGTATTTATTATAAAGCGTAAACTTAATAGCGAGGGGCCAGGGGTAAAATCGACATATGTGGTCAATTCCACCTCGCTTCTCTTCAGTCACATCCTATTATAGATAATCCTGCCATCATGTCAATACTTCTATGTAAAGTTAATGAGATTTTTCTATGTACAAATCTTCAAGTGGCAAATTTTTATTCACATTATTTTTAGGAGATACTTCAGATTCGTTTTTATATTTGGCATGATTACTTTCACAAAACAAAATAAAAAAGACAAAGATACGTAAAAAAACACAATGTTATATACCTAAATAGGTTTACTTAGGTTAGTAAAATATGCCGAAACAGATAAAACTTTAAAAAATTTGTGTTTATAACACACTAGCTGTACTCCGCGGTTTCACCTGCATTGCTCCGCTCCTGTTGGTCTTAGCGTGATGATATATAGCCTTCCTCGATAAATGGGTTATCTAACACTGAAAGAATTTTCCAAATCGGACCAGTAGTTCCTGAGATTAGCGCGTTCAAACAAACAAACTCTTCGGCTTTATAATATTAGTATAGATATTTTTGAACATTTTAACATGCTTAGATTTCAATAATAATATATCACACATTTTCTAAAATTATACGCCAAGAAACTTCTACCCAAAATATTGGCATATAAGCGAACAGATTTATATAATTGCATTAATACCCCCATATATCAGTAATTAAAACAATAACGGGCCGCTAATCCTATCAGCGGGGAGACTGGGGCTTATTGCAACCCTTTGTCCCTCGTCTTTCATTAAACTACTCATATTGACGAGATAGTTTTTACAGGTGCATGTAATTGAAAGTTATAGCTTAGATGTAAGGCATTTGTTGTCAGTTTGGTAAAAGAAGAAAACTTTTAGGAAACTTGAAAGTAGAAGTCGCAGACTGATTCTAATCTATACTAATATTATAAAGCTGTAGAGTTTGTTTGTTTGTTTGAACGCGCTAATCTCAAGAACTTCTGGTTTGATTTGAAAAATTATTTCGGTATTAGATAGCCCATTTATCGAGGAAGGCTTATATCATCACACTCATTATGTAAAAGACAACAATGCGGGTGAAACCGCGGAGCACAGCTAGTATAATCTATGTCTCATGCATGACGCAGTTGTAGATAAGATGTATATTATTCGGTAAAAAGGCTTTAATGAATTGAATAAATTCAAAGTTTAATTTTACGTAATGTCGACTACTTGTCGGGATTTGATTCTATCAACCCTTATCCATTTAGTCTTTATGAAACGCGTTAATACTGAAAGATCATTAGGGCTCCATCATTTGTCACATTCCTCGAATGCTGGGGTCTCCGCCCCCACTTTATAATTCGATTTGAACAAGCTGTCGCGATCTGCGGCTACCCTTATTGATATTTTGGCTTTGCAGCCGGTTCATTAGAGTTAATTAAAACTGCAGTATTTTGTTTGAGTTCGGAACTGTTTGGGTTTCGTGGTGAAGGGATTTTGTGATTTTAGTATTGTTGTAAAATCTTATTATATGGGCACCTAAAGTTATTTTTGCTACTTTAAACTACTGTGTATAAAAAATACTGTAAAAGTAAGTAATGGTACAATAAATTTATTGCAACTTAATGTACTTAACATAATCTGCAAAATCCAAAAGATCACTCGCAGTTTCGAGGCAGTCCTGAAAAAATGCATTCATCAAAAGATTTCCTATACATCAATCATAAATCGTTTGAAAATGGTAACGATGTAAAAATTAAATAGATCATAACATTTCTCGACAAAAACTTGCGATGAAAAGTTACAAATGTGTGCAATTGCATTATAAGTTGCACCAAAATAACAATACCTATTTATCCATAATGTCTTAAAAGTAACAACAAAATAACCTTTGGAACCCATCACATCACACCACAGACTCAACTCCAAACCATAACGCATCCCGCGAAAGCTTACCGAACAATTACAAGCCACAAGGGTAGACGTAACAAAGTTTCAGGGTACATCAGCTGTAATTTCATGTTTTGTCTGCGGTTTTTGTGTTCGTACTGTGGCAATTATAACTTGATTGAGGGGACTGAATTGTGTATGTAGAGCGTTGTTTCGTCATTTTGGATGTCTGTCGTTATGCAGTAAAGCTTATATCTAATGTGAGAATTTTTACTGAATAGATACTCATTAACGTATTTACACATTGAGTTGGTACTGGGCTATGTTTTTTTTTTTCAGATAATATCATCATAGAAAATATTGATTCTTTTAGATATTTGTAAAAACATCTGAAAAAAACTAATACTAACGTATTTATTCCTAATAATTCACGCAATGTAATAAACGTTTACCAGTTTTCAACGATCTCACAGTAGATATCCAGTACTGCTAATTTTTCCCAAAAATATAATTAAAATCTACCAAAGTAGATACAAGGCACATATAAGATTTTTTTTTCTATTCTGTAACATTCTCATTGATAAAGCATTTGAATGCTATAAAATTATTATATTATCAAGAATATGGCACTATCTAACTATGTTAAAAAGCTCCAATATCACTTATTGTTTTACTAATGTTATAAAGGGCCCTCCACACCGCACGTACAAAGGGATCTGTCACACGCACATGGCGCAACCGCTGACACTTGTCAAATATTACATTTGATTTTAAGATGTGGATTGAAATTGGAGAAATACGTAGGAACAGGGGGAACTAGGAAAAAGGGAACTCAATTGGAATATAGTTCTATTTAGTTCTAATAACGAATAGTGCAAATTTTTTCAGAATTGGTGATAATATTATGATCAATTTACAGCCATTGTTTGTATATTTTTTTTATTCATAATACGTACATTTATTTTTTATTAAGTAGACTTGAGATTTTTTTGTATCTTTAAAAATTTATTATTTTTTAATTGAATGCTATAAAACTAAATATCAAGGATCTTTGTAACTGAGATACGGCGTCTATAAAAAACATCAGGTATTAACTCAAAAAATATTAATATTAAAATGCTCATGGGCATTAGTAAATTCTAATTCATAGTGAGTAGTGCACAAACGAGCGATCTCGGAGCCATTAGTGGCTCTAATTGTGAACCTGCTTTCAGTGTTTGGCTGTAAAGCTTTTCTTTAGGCCGGCTATCACTAGGCGTTTATAATGTAGCGTTCAGATAAATTACTATATTTATGCATCGATTATATGAGTCTTTTAAGATTAGATTTTGATTATGATATAATTTTATGTAATTAGAAAAAAAACATGTTATGGTATTGCTATAATTAACGAAATATTGTAACGAGAAAAACATTTGTAAGAAATTTATTGAAATTATTTCATAGAAAATTAATTGTATACAAAATAGTCGCACTAACTACCACATTTCGTTTTTGTATTTTGATTCAAGTGTCATTTATCTTCATTACCACTTTCAAATTATATATAATGCGTAATGTTAGCCGCTATACTATAACCAGCCTTACCTCACCAGACAAGGAAACCTCAGTTGTCACGCAGACGGTTTATCGAGTGTGACCGACGAGATTGGCGTTCTCAAAAAAGCGCACTTTAATTTTGAACGCGGGCGGACGCTCGTGCGTGACGCCCCTTTTATTTGATTAGCTATAAAAACGTTTTAGAGAAGATTTAATGAAACTTGGAGGTGTACTCGATGACCACCATTAGTACTACATGTCTATGAGTACGTTGTGCTAAAAAGATTCTCCAAAATGGTATTCTTGGATCGCATATAATACATCAAAAATTTTGCGTAGCTACGGTTTAGTGATGATTTTTTTTAGTTTTAGGTACAACTTTTTTTATTTAAACCACGCCACTTCACACGAACAACGAATATACTAATTTATTAGATATCAGATGTTCTTCAAAATAAAACTTCAACTCAATGAAAAATTTCAAAATCTTAACCCGAGATCTTAAAAAAAGTAAACTCAACGCACAACAATGGGCACCATTAAACAAACAAACGACACTTCGCAATTTTTCTAATAACAAGGCAATTTTTCTTTTTTAATTAACAATAGTCTCCCATAGGGATGTTCTGCGAACTCCCGAAACTAATGGCCAATCGATATTGGACTTTTTTACCCTCCAGACAAATTGTCTTCGAGGAGAAATTAATTTGACAAGTCTAGGAGGTCCCAAGACGCCTGTATTAATTTATTTTGACGTAAAAATGTGGTTCTGGTCAGGGGTGTCGCGGCCGATGGGGAGACGTTATATCCGCTGTTTCACTAACGATACGGTCACTTGTATTGATGGCTGCATTTTTCATAAAGGAAATGAAGCAGAAATCTTCGAAAGAAATACATTATGTCAAAGATGTGATAAAGTATGCTGAAGAGATATTTAAGGGGTCTTGTCGTTGTTTATTTCAATGTGGTAATATCGATAGGTACGTCGTCCTTTGGACAAAGATATAATTTCAATAAATAAAGTGATTAAAATTAAAACAACGCTTTCATATCAAAAAAATACCTACTACGCATTATTAAATTATTAATACATTCCAATTCAAAAATACATTGTCAAAAGACGTATTTTTTTAAAACGATAAAAGAAATGACTTTGTTTTTACAAAAGCCTAACCACAATATAATTTTGACTATATAAAAACTAACAATACATCCTTATCAAACAAATCTAACACACAGAAAACCATCTCAAAAACTTCATTAGCAGCTTGACTCCACAACAGAGGATTTAGTTATCGTCTAAACATGGACATAATACGATCACAAGGAAATATCGATACGTAGGGGAAGTAACAAGTAGGGAGACGATTTATGACGTCCTGATGATACAATCGAATCAAATAAACTATATATAAATCAATGTTGGACGCTGAGAGGTGAGAGTTTTCCTTGTTTCTGCTTAGTTTGAGTATGGGCGAGATTTGATGTTGTGTACTAATAGACTTTCGTGTCTTGTGCGGTTCCTGAATGTCCTTATATGAAGGCAGATTCTTCGAATGAATCTTAATGAATCTTACGCATTTTGGCTTATTAAAATGAAAATTAACTTTAGTATTTACTTGATTGATGATATTGATTCATCATATACTCATTTCTGGTCACGATTTTAAGGTTATTACAAAGGTACTTTTTAAAATCTCACAAATATACTGAATTTTTTGATCAAATTATTCGCTTTGCTTTATTGACAACCCTAGAAAGCAGCTATAGTAAAATATCATATCACTTATCAACTCAAATTGAAACATTTATTCATTTAGACTTCTTCTAGAAGCACTTTTGACTCGTAACATTTTACCATTTACCACCAGTTCAAAGCCATTTCGACAGAGAAGAATATAAAATGTTTATCAACCAAAACCTCTATGACACACAATCACACAAGCACACACACACTCGATTTCAATTAACAATGTTCCGATAAGTTCGCTAATGAGTGGTTGTGTGGATTTATTGGTTGGTAACCGACAATTAAACGTCTTTGTTTGAGACGGGACAACGCCCATCGACGACCTCACAAAATGTATCCTGTACATGGAGGTACGAAAACAATTGATGATTATAATGTGCAAATTTTAATGCAATGGTTAGTGTTAAAGATCAGTAGGAGAGAATAAAGAATGAAGTAACAGTGAAAGTAGTTGTGTTTGTTATTTCCTTAATTAAAGGGAAGCTAGATTACGAATGAATATTTATAATCAGGATGTTTTAAAATTTTCAAAATTTTATTAAACAAATCCCTAAGGTTCATTCATTCAATCAATAGAACCGACTTTAAAATAGATATTGGATACATTTTTAAACGTAACTATTTACTTTGGACATCAACTACATAATGAATTCACCTATACTTTAGCAGTATTCATACATCCATGGTGCAAAGGCGCAAAAGACAAAAAGTAAGCCCTCACAAGTCGTTGTATTGTCCGCAATCTGTAGTTATGTGAACAAAGCTCTCTGTAGCCAACAAATGCGTGCTTTCAAATTGTAACCACTCATTTTAGTTTAATGAACGATTTAAAAAGCTGTATTTATCATTTTGATAACAGCCATATGTTATATTTTGTTCAACAACGATATTGAAAATAAAGTTTATCTTTTCTAACTTCCATAATGATTTTTTCTTTAACAATAAATTGAGGAACAAATTGTACGTATAGAAAATTACTAAACTTAGCTTACTATCAATATGTACTCGATAACTATTAAGTTTATTAAACAAAAGATGTGGTACTGATTTCTTATCAGCTGACTAACCTTCCCTAACAAAATTTGAGCTTGTAAGCAACACGGTGGCCTAAATATCCAAAAAAGATGCCACATTTTCGAAAATAGATAAATTACATATTCATTATTCACACACGAAACGATGTTCTTTGTAACTTTGTGACCAAAATAACAATCGCAACAAAGAGGTACCGGATCAAAATAATCCTCAACAATACAAATGTATCAAGTTCCTAATCATTACAACAACACCTTCTCCGTCAAATCTTAAATCAATTCCCAATAAATCCATTGTGCCCTGTGTAACTTATCGGGCGTCATCTTCATCTCCCTTTACATGCAATGACTAGACATCTTTAACCTCTCGTTCTTCACCAATTTGACATTTATCATCTTCATCATAAAGCCTAGTATCCCGTACACGATTATCTTAACTACAATTTCTTCAAGTATATCACGATAAGACTTTAGTTGCCCATAAGGTCGAATATGTTTTAAAATTCTGACAATGAACTAACAATGTAAGAACGTCCGTCAATTGCGTTTCTTGTCTCATTCATCGGGTAACCATTCATGTTTTGATAGTAATTCTAAATTGAATGAAGTGATGTTCATTCATGATTGTAATTAAGGTTACACGACTTTATAATGACGCGTGTTCTGTGTAGAGGTAGCCAGCCTTCAATCATTATGTCTGTAGTCTCTTTAGATTGTGACCTCATGTTTATTTCAATTCGTAATGACTATCAAGAACTTTATGGTGCCTATTTTATGCCTTATTTTAAACATTTAGTGATATTAGCTTAATAATTCGAAATTAATGTTTAACATTTTCTACAAATTGTAGTTCATTTTTTTTTTTGTATTATAAGCTTATATACAATTACCAAACGTACAAGAACTATAATATTGAAATCCTAGCTCAAACATTTTTGCTATTAGATTTTCTAAAGCATTCTTCATTAGAACGTTGAGTTTATCTTGTTTAAATACTTAAGGCAAAAATCTATTCGCAATACAGGGTTACTTGTAAACACCAGCAACCTCGCAGGACAAGATAGCTAACATCATAAGTAACAACATTTGTTCTACGACTTTTGGTAATTTGTTAGATTTTATTTTCATACAAAAATAAATATTCATTTAATTTTCCGTTTGAATATTATAAACTCTACGCGCATTCCAAAAATTACGTAAACAAGAAGCGAACGGGAGGGGAAAGGGGGCGTCGCGTCGTACTTTCGATAATGAATAGGACATAGACTTACAAATGTTAGGAGAGTACAATAAAAGCTTAAAAAATCATTTAAAAATAATTTATTGCGTTATGCCAAAAGTCGTAGAACAAATGTTGTTACTTATGATTTTAGCTATCTTGTCCTGCGAGGTTGCCGGTGTTTTACAAATAACCCTGTATACAATACCTCTAAATCATGTTCTTGCGTTCTGTCAGTATTATAATTATCCTTACCATTATCGATGTCACAACATTCATCGAGGATTTTTTCAGCCCACAGGATCTGCCTACGTGCGAAGAGACAAAGGCATTTATTACCATAACCCGGGGTTGGAGGGTGTGGTCGAATTAATCATGCGCACGAGCTCGACAAGCAAACGCTTTACTTTTGTTCCTTTTCGATCGTAATGACAGTTTCGATAATCCAGGCTCAACTGAGGAACACAATTGTTGTATGATAAATGAAAAAACAGTATTATATCATGATTTGTCCAGACAGTGTATTTTCTGTGTGATGTGTCCCATAGATCCTTTAGATTTATTTAGATTAATACCTATAGATTTAGATAAACAAATTGTGTGCGTGTATGTTATTGTAAAAATATAGTTTTAGTAAGCTTAGATGATATCTTTATAAATTGCATTGATTATAACTTTCAAAAATCTGTATATATTCCTTTTATACTTATAGCACATAATAAAAAGAACACAATAATAAAACAATTATTAATCGTTTCCGAATTTTTAAAAAATATGACAAATATTCTAAATAAATATCTATAATACCTTTAAACATAATTCTATCGCACCTTTAAAAACTTAAAAATCTCCTACAAAAACTTTATGATAGTATATAACAACAAGACAAATGCTTGTATTGTACTTAGGAATGTACAGCATTAGTAAGAATCACGTAAACCCGTCTAAAGTAAACATTTCGAGACGAGGAAATAACTAAAACAGTAAGCTCTCATTGTCAGCACAAATACGGCACATTTGCTATAATTATAGTGTGCTCCCCACACAATCCTCGGCATTAGCTTCCTCTACTTTCAACTGGACCCAGAACATTTCCTTGTACCATCCCAGCCAACTATATCGCATATTATTGTATACAATGCTCCGCGGATTGACAACAAAGACTTTTGTTATAAGCAGGAACCGTCAATGTAACGCACATCGTTGTAGAAGTCGACAAAGATTTAAATGGCATACCATGACGGGGTGTCAGACCCATGATTATAGCATTATTAACAGAAGGGCACATTTGTGGCTAAAAATGTTGCAATACAATACAATATGACGTCCCATATTTTACTGCAAAGCAATAGTTATTAGTTTAAAATTCTGAACATGGCTTATTCTATCATAGATACAGATCGCTTCGTTTAAATTAGTCAATATTAAATTGCCTGTCCGTAAAAGTTAAATTGGAGTCAATCAAACACCCTTAACAGGTGAAAAATTGCGTTACCTTCGTGGAATCGAGAGCAAAGCACTATTGCATTGTCGAGTCAATAAAACCATCTCTGATTGATGAACTTCATTTTTTTGTCAAGCCCAACACGAAAAACATCGAAACTCGTAACAATAGACGCTTTTTCTATTCGATCATCGATTACTTTTTTATTAACGAAAATATCAATAATCTGTTTACGCCCACTGTTAATTCCGACGTTAGTAAAATTGAAACTTGACACGTGTTACGAGGCAAAAATAATTTGGTGGGTGCGTGATTGTGCGCTTTTATCACTTTTGTTTGTTTCTTTTGACCGACGCCTCGCATTGTGGAGGCATTTAGTGCGTGACTAGCGCTTTTTTATTACCATTGTAATGAAAAGTGGTTGTATCATTGCCTCGAGTGCATCTCGATTGCCCCACCTGACGGTACCATTAACGGCCCATCTTTCCGAACAATCTTCAAATTGCCCTTTTTACGAACATAATTGCAATCAATTTGGCAAGGGTCAGTTCCTTCACGTATGTTATTAATGTCGGTTCAATATTTAGTGTGGAACTTAAAGCAATTTGTTTAAAACTAACAGTTACTTTTTTCCAAATAATTTCAATCCACACGTTTGAAGCAATGCGCATGTCACTAATTCAATGTGCATACGTTGAACTCTGACCAAAAAACAGATAACGTTCGAGTTCCGACATATTTTCTACATTACTATTCCCATGTGTGAGAATTGACAGCTAATTTGAATGCTTTTTTATTACCGAAAGTCGATTTGTTGGACAAACACGATAATGGGCATTAAATATCGATTTCCCACTAAGGAGCCGGAGCAACGGTATTTACGGCATGATCGGAGCGTCATAGGACGCGTTGATTGTATCAATATCATTTCAATTATCAAAAATGAGCGTTACTTTCACATATTTACTTACAGCTCGTTAGTTCATCTAGGGTTGCCGATGAAACTTACCTAATTTGGAAATTAATATTTCGTAATTGAAATTTTTCTAATTAATGATCCTTCATCTTGTTTTAATGTTATTATATTTTAAATAGATTCTCTATTGGTTTATCCCATTATATAGGAGGTATGGTTATTTATAAATTCAGACAATTGATTGTGACAGACAATCGACATATTTGAATCCAGTTAGCGGCTCGTTAGGCCCTCAGCCTAGGAAGACAGCCCTATTCTCGCGGCGGGAACCACGAAACATTCATACATCAACATAACTTATAACTCGAAAACGACCCTTCAAATTACACAAAACTGACAGCTTTAATATTTGCCCTAAGCCTCGGCCAGAACACCTCATGCTGCGCTTTTAATTTGTTCCATACATCGGTTCACGTGGTTTTTTCTGTGTTTTGTTTGTAGCCAGCGGTGATCAATCGTTCGCCTGTTTTTTATCTTGTTTAATTTTGGAAGGAGTTCGGTTTCGCCACGTCATTAGGGACGTGCTAAACGGTGGAGTTTCGAATACAGGTTAAATATTGAACGGGGTTCAAAGATTTATGCATTTGATAGAGTCCTACATTTTTTTTATACAGTTAAGATTTGGGGAAACTAAAGCCTGTGTTAGTTCAAAACTGTGTTACAGGCTTTAGAATCTTATTGGAAGGACAATGTAATACATATAATATTGTTGGATATTTTACAAATCGGAGATACGTAGAAACCGTCATTAAATATAGCGAAAGTTTTTTTTTACTGAAAATAAAAGAAGCTACATTCAAAATGATGTACCAAGAACTACAGAAAGGAACTACAGGAAGGCTCATTCCCTAAATTTGTAAAATAACTCAACTTGAAGCCTACACAATAATTTTCGGTCGCCATAACTCAAATGTGAGAGTTCGAGAATTAAAGGAAAATCGTTGTATCTTCGATAATAAATCACAAATTAATAATAACTTAACCTTTGTTCACAGTGGCGAAACTGCGCTCAATTATCTGGTATAACTCATTGACTTTCTGGATATACACGTCGCTTTCTAAATCACGTCAAGAATAAATCAATCGTTTATGAATGTTCCAGAAATTTGGTAATTTTTAAACTGAAAAAATGTTAATGTATTGGTCCATACACAAACTGGGTATGTACTGTCGGGCTTCTGTAGAAAGTATGCTATTCAAAACATTATTTTTCCATTTTTTGGTATCTTACAAGGACCTTGCATAGAATACATGGTTGGCTATGTTGCCAATTTTATTTACTTAGATATTATTTAGGTGATATCTGCAAATTATCGTCTATGTGTGTGTGACGTGCATATGCGATATGATCGTCACATATAACGTGATTATAATAAACTCCTCTGTTACTGATATAACAATCATATAAGATAAATAAAGCAAGGTTTTCAAGTAAGCATAAAATTAAAAAAGCAAGACATTTTAGCAATTCCCCGGAGCGGTTGGTGTCATTGAGTTGTCGTCGGGACTCGTAAAGTTGCTTGTGAAAATTTTACAATCATATTTATTTACCACCCACCATTTTAAAGCGCCTGCAGGCTAATAGATTCCTGATAAAAAGCTCTTTTATTTAAGATGGTAATGATGAGATAATTCGTAAAGTTTTCTAATAAGTTAAAAGGTTATAATATAGGTACCTAGTTTTCATAAATTGCGGAATACAAGATCCCAATATGTAGGTATTTCAAATGTAAGATTAAATCGATAAAGAATTTGGAATGCACCAAGGAAGAAAGTACATAATATCAGTGTTTAAAAACCTCTGATCGGCAGATAGATTTTTTCTTTATTATAATGGCAAGTTTTTCGAACCTGTCTTTTCACCTAGGACTAAAGAACATTAGATCTTATACAATTTTAACAATTTGAACTGTTGAGATTAATTTATGCGAAAACTAAACATTTTAATCGTGTTTTTTATATTATGTAGAGCACATAAAGATAGGAAATTCCAGACTAATATCACAGTATTACAATATTATTTCCTATTGTAATACATACCTACTGTGCTAATATCAAACCTGTTTTAATAAAAACTATAAATATAAGGTGTGAAATATAAATAATAATTTTAAAGGGCACATACATTATAATGTACATCTTTACAAATATAATTTATGAAATATGAACCGATTATGATTTCAATGTATTATTTAAATAAATGAATAAATTAACAATTAAAACAGATTTATATATTTATAATTGGTCTATAGATGCATATTATATTGCTTGCTAGTGTCATGATTGATATTTATAGCTATGTTAATAATGATGAATAAAACAACAGTTCATAAAGGTGATAAAATTTCTGTATGTAAATCCAAAATTTCGTCACTTCGTATTTATCTACGTACAAGCTGACCATACTTTATTCTTCTGTTACTTTGTCGCTTTTAGTATAAACTAGCTTACCGCCCGCGACTTCACCCGCTTTGTCTAAAACCTAATAAATTACATACTAAAACCTTCCTCTTGAATCACTGTATCAATTAAAAAAAACCGCATCAAAATCCGTTGCGTATAGTTTTAAAGATTTTAGCATACAAAGAGACATAGGGCCAGAGAAAGCAACTTTGTTTTATACTATGTAGTGATAAATATACAGCCCAACGAAATCTACCAAATACAAATATTGGTCTAGCCGTATCCGATGAGTTTGGTTGCAGCCTGCAGATAACAAAACTTCACTTCAGGTAAGTTCGTTTATTTTATCAATAATTTTCGATTAATTTTTTAGTGTTAAATGAATGGTACAATAATACTTTATAAAAAGCATACTGTTGTTATAACTTTATGGAATTGCTCGATTTTATATCAAAGTTAAGATGCTCTGTGTTTTACAACAGTAGTATACTGTATTGTTGTTATAAATGTAACCGAGGGTTGCTACAATACTAACGATATGTCCAATATTTATTTTATACTAGCGGTCCGCCCCGGCTTCGCCCGTGGTACATATTAACGTTTTCTCTACATAAGAACCATCCTCGTACTTCAAGGAATATAATAAAAAAAGAATTATCGAAATCGGTTCAGCCGTTCTCGAGTTATGGAATTACAACGAAAAGTGGCATTGATTTTTATATATTAGATGATCCGTTCTCGTTTAACCAGTATAGATAGATCTCTGTTTTTATTGGTTACTGAAATGTTATAGAGGTCATATTATGTTAGTGGATTTTTTAAATACTAAATCGTTGAAGTCAGTTCGTTTAACAATGCTGAATCTGAATTTTTATAAAACCATACTATCAAAAACTTTAAAGCACTTTCAGTGGTTAGTGCCAAGCTTTTCATCGGAAGTAAAGCTAAAATCATAAAGTTTATAGTTGCGTTAGAACTTGATTGTGTATGCAATATGATATTTTATGTACTTTATTGATAAATATTAATTAATATAAAAATCATAAGTAAACAATCGGATTCTTAAGCGAACGGAGCAACTGATATTTTAGAAGTGTATTGGTAATTCTGGTTACATTTCAGGCGATTCCAATTCTTTCTATTTTTGGCGTTAAAACTAGCACCGAGCTAACAGGTGCAACTAGTTCTCCCAGCCCTGCCTACACAGGACAGTGTCGACAGAGAGCACTAGGGGGCCGAGCCCATGGCTTACGGCTCGTAATTTAAAATGCCTGATTTATAGTGCAACAGTAGCATTAAATTTGTAATCATATATTGATTTACAGCCGCGATACGGCGCACCCGCAGACTTCTGGGAACTCGAAAGCACGTGGGTGCGATGTATGCCAATATGACAATAGGATATCGTCTATTGCCTCCTTTAATGCAGCGGTTTTGAAAGGTAATGGTGTGCTAGAAGGCTTATTAGAATTTTGTGCCAGAACTCAGAAATAAAATTTCTATTGGGATTGTTCTTTGGAAGTAACGCTATGGAACGAATTACAAATTAGACGTAAGTATTATGTATACCTATTCAAAAAGTTTTACTGCTAAAATAAGTTGGTTTATGAACTCTAGTTGTAGACTGAAGAATCACCGTAAACAAAAACTACCAATACTAAAAGTAAAGATATACCCCATAACAAGATAGTAAAGAGCCTGAAATATATGTGGCCAGTCTACAAATTTAAAAAGAAATACGAAGGACATTACAAAATGTATTGCTCATAAACTTCTCAATTAGCGATAAAAAAGACCATTATGGTTATAGCAATAATTTACAACGCTACATAATTTTTTATTTAATCGTCAAACGCCCAAATCAATCTAACTAACAATTGGAAACAATGGTGACGTATCAAAATGAAACAAAATGCATGCGAGTAATTCGATTTAGTCGACACTTCCTGTGTATTGTCGACGTCTCCCACTGAGAGTGCGCGCGCGCAGAGTTAACGCAGAACCGACACGTGTATTTTGTGCGGTGGTTCATCAGTTCATGCCTCGTAATTGTAAGAATTGTATCGCTATATTGATAATTCTTATTTCGGTTCAGGACATAAATTTACACAAATTATGTTTGAACATGACACCGTACATTTTTTTTTTTTAATATAAACGTTAAGAAGGTAGAAATACAATTTATTTCAGAGATTTAGTTCAAAATTAAAATAATTGTGTGGGTTAAAAATTAATATAATTATCTACAACAGGTCGGTATGGAATATCTAGGTATTATATTATTTATCACGACCAGACGAATTATCACGTGAAAAAATTGCATGAGTCATCTAACGAAGAAGCGTACTTAGATCAGCTAGTACATTATTTTCTATACAACATGGTAAAATTTATTTTCGAGGGTTCGAATCCCGCCTTGTGATCGATATTTTTTCGATTCTTTAAAAATGTATGTTAAAATCTTACAAATAAACACCAGATACATGACATGTCTGTTCTACTTACTCTTTGTCCACACTAGGGATGTGGGTGTCAGAGCGACGCTGCAGGACTATGATTTGCGCCTCGCTCCGCTTGCCGCCAACAATGATTGATGTGAGCTAATCTTTACGATCGAGCTGCGTGTAATCATTATGATTTTTAAATTGTTTCACGGTTTGTTCCGCTGTTGTTAATTGTGTGCAAGTGTTTGTTTAGCAAGGTATCGATGTGGGAATTTTTCATCAATTCAAATCTGCCAATTCTATGAATTAAATAAATTTCAAAATATCTCAAAATTCTAGTGAAACTATTACAATTATAATAACGAAATTTATTTCCAACTTACAAAATAAAATATATTATGCACATATTTTTTTAACATTTTTATCAGACAAGCATATAATCTGATGGTGGTACAACTTATAATAATTTTGCAATTTACTTCTTTAGTGATTTTTGGCATAAAATTCATTGTATTTTCACTTTTCATCCCTCATAATTAAAAAAAAAAATACATATATATTAAAAATCCATACAAGCATTTTCTAAACGAAACTCCATTTACAAAGCCGGCCAAACAAAACGGCACGGGAGATAAACATTTCTAAGAACAAAAGCGCTATCAGTCGTACGACGCCGCTAAAAGCGTGAAGTCGTAACCGCTAATAATAAAACATTATATATTCGAGACCACGTGCCTCAAATAATGACAATACGCACGTAAAGAGAAACAAAAGTGGGCCTTTTTTGTTGCCAGTCGGTGCTTTGCGATAGTGATTGTTCCCTTAATGTGCACGCAGTGTACGTCACTTTCGCAATAGAAATGTAAAATAAAAATATTTTTTTTAAGAATGGCTTACAAGGTTATTTATTGGCGATAAAAATTAATAATAGATTTTGCTGGTTGTTCTCTAGTATGGAAATAAAACTTGAAATCGATAATTACATGAAAAGTCTACTGTTAATACGAAGTAATATACCTAATAGCCACAATAAATTATATTACTTGATAATAATTTTGAAATTAATCTTCCCCTTAACAACATTATAAATAAACAACAAGGTCAAAATATTAGATACATGTCCCACGATATGTTCTGTTCCGCTAAAAATGGTCAAAACCTAAATATGCCGGAAATATAAATCATCAGAGATCGTTCAGTGTACCGTAAAATAAAGAATTAACGAATAATTTTCACCATAATGTAATTACAGGCAATTTGGTCATAGCCCGTGAACCACTTGACCGGTAATTGCTTGCTAGATCATTTACCGGGCTTTGTCCGTGCTGGCGGGTTTTAAAGTACTTTTATTTGTTGGGTTTTACCAACATTTGTTTGTAATGATATTTAAAAAAAGATAATCATAGATTTTGTGCGAAACAGTAATAATAATATATGTGAAGAATGAATATATAGAATAATAGTAACCATTTTTAACCGGTAAAGCTTTTCCTTTTAGAATTAACACTATGGTCTATGGTATTTATTACTACTAGAACTACATTATTTATACGCACGAGTCACGGAGTACTGCAGGCTCAGGTAGAGGAGAGAATCTGGGTTCGATCCTGGGTGAAGATTAATAAGTTAATAATGATAATGTTTGCCTGGAAGAGATCGATAAGGCCGTTTTTTTGTGCGTATTTGTATGTCTGTGTCATTTCATATTGATTCATTGTTTTGGTGCAAATAAAGTATTTTCATTCATTCGTTCATAAGATCAAAATCTCCTACATATTCGTTACATTATTTTCAAGCAACAGAACATTTCGTACCCAAAACCTCAAACCAGTACTGATTCCCTTATCTTTACCAGAATCAAAACAAACAATAAAGGCTCAAACGAGGTGACATAAACGTACAAGAGGTTACGATGGACAAACTGTGGTCACTTAAAGTGCACTAAACACTGGGGTGACGTCAGATGTCACAGATTACGATAACCACAATTTGGGGATTTTTTTCTTGATCGGATAGGTTAGTGTGGAGACTACTTTTGCATTTGATACACAGAGTAGGAATAAATAAATTGAGTTCTGCTCAATGCAAAGTTTAAGTTTTAGTTTAGTTTATTTTGTTAAAGTGGGTATTGTCGGGAGTTTTATGAGCTGATGAGCGGATGATAAAAATAACTACAGAAAATAATTTAGAGTAACTTCACATTTCAGAGTACTAGGTATGTAGTCGTGATAACATATTCATTACGACATAATTTTCTCTATTTAAGTTGAATTTCAATTGATTTGAGACGCTTATGTATCTGTTAATTTTCTTTGTATTTTGTATTCATTTATGTTACGACTCAAATTTCAAAAACCATTAATGCCTTGGTTGAAATATTGTTCATTTCATCATGGATTTATAAACATCTCTCCACGTTATGTAGCCCTCACCGCAGGGTCAGCGAAACGGACACATTAAAGAAAGTCCCTAACACTTGTTGAGCAAATCAGCGGGTGGACTGTGGAGACATGCGGAGATTATCACTGCTAATAGATCTCATTAATTCCATGTTTTTACAATACTTGTCTGTTTCTTCTATTTTGTAAAGACTACTGGAGATTTAATTTACAGCCTCCTACTTTTACTTCATTTGTAAAGATTCTATGGAGAAAATATCTGTAGTCTGGGTGCAATAAGATATGCTAACAATACGATCATATAATATTATTATCCTTAAAAGAAAATATGGATGCTTTCGTAAAGATAATTGTGACTTTTAAATACTAATTATATTATGGATCGAGAATGGCGTGAACGAAGGTGAAATATAAAGAAGAGGAAATGACCAGAAGATGAAGATACATATTTCTTTTGCTACTACGTGTACGCAAGTGTAGAGATGTCATTTCCATATAATGACGATCTGATAATTTAACTAAGGTTACTTAAAGGTCATTTAAATCGAGTTCGATAGCGTATACTTGCAGTAATTACAACTTACATTTTAAAAGTATTGTTTAAATTGCCACAACCATCAGTTTAAGAGATTATTTCACACTAAACGGAGAAGAATGTAACCACAAACATAGCATCAATAGAAGCCATTACGTCACCTATAAAACGTAAAGACACCGTCTCTGATCAAACAAAAGAAATCCTCTATTGACTGAGGGAGTGACGGACCTAATATAGATTGATAATATTTCCGATAACACTACTTAGTTCCGTGGGAACTTGGGGACACATTATGATACGGGGAAATGGATAATCGTTAAACTATAAGGCTTTATTGGGGGCGTTGTCGAGCCTTTGATTGGTTCTGCAGGAAAGTTGAGACTTTTGTTTTATGGAAACAGATGGAGCAAAGAAAATGTTATAGATCTGAAAACTTGGGCGAGGAATTTATTTATTTTTGCTAGCTGGTAATTTCAAGAGATGATAAGTCGTGACAATAGTCTATATCAGGACTTACCATTTTACTAATACCAATTTCATATTAATAATTTTAGTTGGGTTAATTTTAGGAATTGAAAAATTAGCATAATATTATTTACGTGGACCATTTATTCCTGTCTCTGTTAAATGTAAAATGCTGAATCCGATTAAACTTCAAGACTATATTTGACATATCTATACTTAGTAATATTATAAAGCTGGAGAGTTTGTTTGTTTGTTTGTTTGTTTGAACGCGCTAATCTCGGGAACTACTGGTCCGATTTGAAAAATTATTTCGGTGTTAGATAGCCCATTTATCGAGGAAGGCTATTATAGACAATATATTATCAAGCTCAGACCAACAGGAGCGGAGCAATGCGGGTGAAACCGCGGGGAACAGCTAACCATACATATAAGCAAACTTAATGGCAATAAAATATATAGTTTCAACTTAATTTTCGTTTTAATTAAAAAAAAAGACTGAAATAATCTCCTCACAGTTTAGAGAACTATAGAATTGTATACAGTAGCAAGGAGGGCAGATGGTCAGATATAGGCGGGTCGGCTGGTCAGAGGTCGGCCCTTCCTTCCCGGCGGTTACCGCAATTTGTTTCGGAACACATGAAAAAGAATTTATTTTATTATTCGTGTTTAACCTTTACAGATAGAGATTTTGTTATTTTTATGTTTTGCTAACTCTATGGGACTTGGCTTTGCCTGTAGTACCTGGTAGTACCTACAGAGTCGAAGGGTGGTAGTTATATCAACACAGAAACCTTCGTGGGCTCATACGCAATATAAATTTTCGATTTTATATACTTACTTCATACAGAAACAAACATTCATTTTTATATTTATAGATTTAACAATTTAATAGTTAAATTACTTATAACCCAGGTAAAGCCGTGATAAAACTTTAAAATTTATATTGTAAATACCTACCATTAACAGTTTTCTTATTTGTCTGGAAAGGTTCAGTGTTGGCTGAAATCCAAGCACCAGTTGCAATGAAGACTGCATTCTTTAAAAAGACGAATATTTTTAGTAAACCAAGCTTTAGGTAGGAACCAAGGTTTAGGTTTATCAATTGATAATATCAGTATGGAATCGATTCATCCGTTTGGGAACTCAAACGCTAATCACATACAGATATAAAATAATTTATAGGAATTGTAGAAGAAACTACAAAATTATCGAATTTCGTTAACTAAATCATTATTTTCACGACAAATATAATTTAGCAAACAACACCCATATATAGGTAACTATGTTCGCGAGCGTTGAACTGAGAAGTCTAATCGAGTTTGGGATCTAAGTTATTCTATAATGAAGACAAGGCTTGTGACGTATTTACACTGTACGCTGTGAATATATTAATTCATATAGGACATACATTGGTGGATTTGGTATGGAGAGATTAAACTCATAAATGATAAAATTGCTGTAATTTTACAATTACTATTGCCATCCAAAATTTATCATTATCAGCCCTTAATTGTTCCTATGAAAAAAGTAGATAGGAATAAAACAAGAGTTGTATTTAACACTTTTTAGGACAGTAATAATTTGTTATTAATTTTCATATAAATATTGCTACATATGGAAAGATATATGTAGTATATATATTCTTTAATTTATGTTGTATCTTTTTGATTAAAATAAACTAAATGCTAAACTGAAATTTATTTTTATAGAACATCCTTAGTTATGTTCCCTATATCCATCATTAATATATGTTAATAAATATCGGTCTAAAAGCTCGTGTCGTGTCGCAACGGTAAGGAACGAAGTTGTGCGTTTAAGACGTCAATCCTGTCCCGGGCTTATATCATGTACTGGGGTAAGTTTTATAATTATACCGGAATTTGCAAATGATCGTGTGGGTTAATTGAAATATGAAGATTTGTGTTAATGTTATTGTGTTATTATCAAAATGAAATAGACTGGAATAGAAAATAAATTAAAAAAGACGAACAATATGGTCACAATATATTCTAATACTGTCTGTGGTATGGTCTTTATCTTATACAAGCACCCGCGGTTTCTGGCGAGATTACGTTAATCATCGTTGTACATTACGTTATCGCCCTTTCCGCATACTTACTGTTTTCAAGTATTTCTCCCACAAAGTGTAATTTTCTGGATAAAAACTAACCTTTGCATTAATCACCAGTTTTTATTCGGTCTTTTTATCAAATTTCATTTCAACCATAAAGTATATCGAGAAATCTTAATTTTCAGATAGGTACCTACCTTGTTATATACTTTATTTGCGTTGAAAGGAGATTGCCCAAGTGACTATGGCACTTGGTATCGCAATCAAACTTATTGTTTCAAGATGAAATATAGCTCAATTTGAAGCTTGATGTGAGTACTTTTAGAAACGATTAAAGTTTTTATATAAATAAGCCGCAGTTCGCGACAATAAAAATAAAACAAAAGTTTTATTCAACGCTTCAAAAAAATACTTTATCGAGTTTAAACTAACGATGATCGTTAAGTTTTACATTTATTACATAGATAATATTTTAATTTACAAGATAAATGTGAAAAGTAAATCGTAATAAACATTATTTCAAAATAAATAACGTCGAACAATGCGTCGAACATATTCATTCAACTATGACATATGACGCAGGACGCTTGCAAGAGAGATAGATATATGTGTCAAAACAAAAACTTTTACTTTTATTTCTATTTATTCGGTATAATTACGACTTAATAGTGATAAATATGATCATTATAAATACAAATAGGAATTAACAATATCACGAACACGTGACACAACTAGTATTTTACCGATTCCATACGTGGTCATACATGTTTCAAAAGAATAACTTTTACTATTATTTCAATTTATCCGGTATAATTAAGACTTAATATTGATACATATGACCATTATAAATACAAATAGGAATTAACAATATCACGAATACGTGGCACAACTAAAATTTTACCGATACCACCCGTGGACATTCTCCTTTGTTTTTTTAACAACCGATATTGTCCTGAATGAAAAATGCTTTTAATATGTTTTAGAGTTGTGCACAATTTAAAACAACAAAACATGAATTGTCAACGACATGGTGTACTGGCCAGGGCCGATTAAAATCTATTAGCAAGGGGAGAAGTCATTAATATTCCTATCACGCACGATTCGTATGGCATCGTGTAATCTTTTTATCGATGCGTCTCGTCACGCCGTAAAAGCATCGACAGTCGATGTTGCGTCACGTCACTATGTCCTGATGACCTCTATTGGATTTCTTTCTTGTTGCTCTAAGTATTTTGCCTTGGATCTTATGTTCTTATATTCGAAGAAACAGTTCAAACCTGGTCCTTCGTCTTGAAGATTGCCAGGTTTAAATACTAGATAAACTCAGGTAAGTAAAAACTACTATATAGATTATACCTAACTATAAGTGAGTACTATATTGTACAAACAAATAAAGGATACAAATTTAGATTAAATTATTTACCCTGTTTTCTTCCTTCACACCGCTATCTTTGTGGAATCGATTGACATAACAGTCTAATTCCATAGGTAATATATGCACCAAAATAGCATTGCGCTACCAAATCTCTCTCAAAGGCTTATCGTAAGTGCGTTTCGGATGTTTTTTATCTATTTTAAAATATTAAAATAGTTAAGAGCATTACAGTCGCCCTTGTTTTTATACAGTATTTGCATGTTGGGAGCTATTTGCATACGGATCAAAGATGCATTACAGCAATGTATTCGCTAACACGTAAATAAATAAAGATAAACATTATGTGACGCGTAAATACGGGTATTAGTCGAAGCGTGGGATTGTGAATTGTTTAAAAGTCTGGTGTGTTTGTGGGAGTGTACCTAGGGAAGGGAGGTACTGAATGAGATGACATGGTCTAGTTGTGATGGTCAAAAGTTTGGTGTGTTTTGATGATATGACAGGATAAATGTTTAAATTGTATTTTAGATTTTGCTGAATAAATGGGATAATGTGGTAATGCATTTAGATTTTATAATGGGATAAAATACCAGGTTCTACTACATTTTTATATGATAGCAAATTTTCAGCACTGATTTGCAGTCATGCTTCCAAAAAATTTCACCAAAATACCCATGTAAAACATTGAACAAATAGGACTTGATCGAAAACATTGCCTACAAAAACGAGCAAACCTCCAATCCTATTTAATACGGAAAAAAGTAAAATTTAAATTGTATCCCGAATTAAGAGACAAGGCATCTGATCGAAGGTCGTTTGCGGCTATCGATTTTTCACCCCGACTGTTGACAAAGGCAGGTTCTTAAGCAAATGAGATGCACCCTAAAGAATATTATGGGCAGACATCGTCCCACTATGCGTATATATGCGCAGATATCCTGCCTTTATTGATCTCATGGAGCTATAGATATATTGTAGTGGAGCATATTTTGTTTTGAGTTTGAGGCACTATTAGTTGTTGAGTTGTTTTGTTATATTTTGAGGTTAAATTGTTATATGGCCAAGTTACACTTACGCAATAAATAGCTTGAAAGCACTAGAAATGTGGTAAAATTATTTCTATAATTAGAAAGAGCAGGCAGTTTTTATTACTTGTTTTCTTATGAGAGATAGAGCTAAAATG
Source organism: Colias croceus (assembly GCF_905220415.1). NCBI lineage: Eukaryota > Metazoa > Arthropoda > Insecta > Lepidoptera > Pieridae > Colias > Colias croceus. The sequence goes on along the minus strand of NC_059542.1, from coordinate 12,210,109 downwards.
CTCTACAATGGAATTTTTTTTGATTTAAATGCTATTATCGCAAAGATTTATTTTATATTATTTATGATATGATTTTATCATTATTTAATATTTTAATGTTATATAATTTATAGGACTTATTATAAGGGTACTTTAAGAATTTTTCCTCTAAAATATGTTGTAATTTTCTAGTGAGTAGTGGCTGCATATAACAAAACAATTAATAAAACACAAGTGTTAAGTGTTACCTAAGTCTACAATATCCTAGTAAATAGTTTTTGTTAATAATAGCTGCGTAACACAGAACAAATATTCAATGAATGCCCATTTGGTACCTCATTTATGCGAACGTAGTTATTCTTGTAGTTTTCTTTGATTTATGATTCGTTCCTAGAAGCATCCTAGCAATTAATAGTATTTTTTATAAATTGTACTTATTTGAGTGAACATGTTACTAACTTGATAATAATCTGATAGATGTATAGTTTTTAAATACAGAAGAAAAAAATCCATAGAAAAATTAGGTAGAGTTTATATTTTTACCTTGTAAAATTAAAAACTACCTACATATATATAGATAATTTAAATGCATGAAAATTTCAAAAATAAATTGTATATAATGTATCTTGTTTTATTAAAAAAGGTTAAATTATAAAGAATACCGAAAATATAGGTAGTATCATCATCACACATCTCTAACTAAACTTAGTCTCGCAAAATCAAACAATTATCACATTCTACCAAAATAAGCATTTAATTTCACAACAAAAGATTCGTTCAACAACGTCCGCCGAATTTAAATCAGCGTTATTACGTCGATATGTAAATTTTGTAGCGTCACTACCCTTATAAAGGCCCTGTTTGAATTGAAAATTTAGCGGAGAGGCCGAGTTCAGTGCGACAACGACTTTCAGTGAATCCACAGCTTCTAGCCTTTAAAAAACGTGTAAAAAAAAAACAAAAAAAAGCAAAGTGAATTATAATCTGTGTGTGCTGTCACGATTTGGCGGTAAACGCGTTGACATCTGTCAAACGAGCGAGACGGCAGATTAGAGGGAGACGGATGCATTGCGTGTAAGTAGACTGTAGATAAGGCTTCGTAAACAATTTTATTGGGCTTGATAAAGATGGCATGCAAGATCTGGTTGGATTGTGATTTACGATGGATGGTTCAGGGGTATATTTTGTTTATATGAGGTCCGCTGCTTAAGTATGACTGTGAAAAAAAGCAAGTGATAAAAAGGTTATTTACAATTAGTGATAATTCTTTACTTGGTACTCATTGAACTACTTTTAAATTAATACACTCATGTAGAGACCAATAATTATTATTGTATGTAAAGGTAAACAAGATTACTCTATGAACAATTTAAAATATATATATTATAATTATGCCCGGTCGACTAGTAAAGTTACCTAGGTACTACTTGAGCGAGCGGTAACATAAAAATTAGGTAGGTACCTAACTAATTATGAAATTATTTATTGCTTCAGAAGCTATAGGTTTACTAGGTACGTATACCTATTTACTTTCATATTGTACATCAGTCATATCTAAAATATATATAATGAACTAGAAGAAAATCTGCCATTATATAAGTTCTTACCTTCGCTTTAGCTCTATGTCCTCCTCAAGTAAAACCGCGTGCAAAAGCTGTATATAATAAGCAGTACACAATACGTCACGATTTCATTTAATGCATACCGTAGACATGCCATCGAACGATGAGATCATTCGTGACATACAAAACGTATAATTTGTTTTTCAAACATTGAATTGTCTTCAGCTTATGGTGTAGGACGTAAATTATATGTTTGTTTAACGGTTTTGGCGGTAAGCACAGGCTTACCACACAAAACGATGAAGTACTGCAGATAGGAGGTTCGACTTTGATTCCGAGTGCTGAAAAAAAAATTGATCGCTGATATTTTTAAACAAACTGATATAGTTACTTCTAATAACTTCTATTTAATAGGATAAAAAAAAACATAAACATAAGCGATTTTTTACTATTTCAATTATAGATGTTTTTGTATCCGCTCATATTATGTCTATCTCATAATATGGGAAACATTCGATTCACACAGATGCAAGCACTTAATTTATATAAAGTTCACCCACCAGTACATACGAGTACTTAGTTAAGAGCACTCATAAAATTAGTTATATTCTTACAATTGAGTTGCAATCGATGGCAGAAGACGTCCCCTACCACGGAGCCTCAGGGCACCGATTAACATAACAAGAACCCCCATTACGCACCTAGAAAACCAACTGCCAAAATGTTTTGCCAACCCTATCGCACAGATGACTCATAAGTCAACGACATAGTTTATTATTAAACTCAAACTCAAACATTTATTTATTCAATTAGACTTCTTTTAGAAGCACTTTTGAAACGTCATTACATATTTTAACATTTACCACCGATTCGGAAAGCAGTATCTACGGAGAAGAATCGGCAAGAAACTCCATAGTTGCTCTTTTTAATCATGTCAGTTTTACAATTTAATTTTACAAAATACATTATATGTGTTATATGTACATTATAATCATAATATGCCAAAGAACAGGGGTAAATAGGGTTGTCAATCCGCTGTTTTTTATGTCACCGGTAGAAAATTTTTCTTTTTGTTACGTTGAAGACTAGAATTTGACAGTCGGCTGGTTCGTTTGTCGATTGCCATCGATTACTCACAGCTAGTTGGCAGCCGGAGGCTAGTCTGGGGTCCGTAGTTAGGTATTTTTGTCGCTAACTAGATAACAAGTGGTTTTAAATTGGAATCTACATAATAATCAGGGTGTGAGGGTGCGACTACGAGGCATTAGATGCAATTTTCAAATGACGTTATAGAATGGTTCGTTCAAAATAGCAGACAGTGTTGGCATAAGTGACACCTAGACGACAAGTAGAAAATTTTCTAACAATTTAACTTTCGCAAAGAATAAACTTATAAACTTCCGTTTACACTCTATTATGTAATGTTAAGTAGAGAATGTATTATGGAGCTAGTTTGTAGTAAAAGATGTTGACCGAAGATATAACCTAATAATCTAAATTGTTATACAGAATTGATAAACTGACAAAAAAACACACCTACGGGCGAAGTCGGGTCAAACGGACACATAAACTTTGTTTTTTTATTAATATCGCTATAGAATTACAGATTAGTAAATAATTACAACGTAAACAGAACATTGATAACATACATTCAAACATGGTTTAGCTCTTTTGAAGTAAATAAAGAGGAACATACACGTTCCAAACGAAAGACGTATGATATTTTCAAACGATAAATACAATAACAAGGCTAGCAAAACATTTGACAACATGTGCAATAAATGATCATCATCCCATGCTAAAACAAACGATGGTTGTTTGTTTGCGCGTGTTTATACAGAAAACTGTTAACAGTCGGCTGGCTAGGGCCAGTGTTTGGCTTGAAGCGGTGCAATGTTAAAAATACAACTTCGTTTGATGGTCTGCTTCCTGATGTGTGAAGCTTCTAAATATATAAGGTATATTTGGAAGTATGTACTGTATTATTGTTGATCGGATGCAAGAGTTTAATGTGTCCGTATATACCAAAGATAATAATTTTAAAAGGTAGCTTGGAATGGTATCTGTTAAAGAATAATTCACATAATTTCATCAAAATAAGTTCAGCCGTTCTTTCGTACTTTTATTAAATATGTTCATTTACTAATTTATTAGGCATCAATCTCGTGAAAACCTGAAAGAAGGTGATATATTTCAATGTTTTATTATTTTTATTTTTATGTAGGTATAAGTTAGATATAAGTTACATATTATGTAATATTGACATGATTTTAAAAGAGCAACTATGGAGTTTCTTGCCGATTCTTCTCCATAGATACTGCTTTCCGAATCGGTGGTAAATGTTAAAAATACTTATGTAATGACGATTCGAAAGTGCTACTAAATAGTAGTCTAATTGAATAAATGAATGTTTGAGTTTGAGTTTGAGTTTACTTCCAGGAAAAATGCATTAAAACCTTATCGTATGATGCAATAAAATGTGCCTAGAATTATAAAATATTTGTTATTGTTTCATATGAGTTGGCAGCTAGACAATAGAAAACATGAGCCAAACATACAAACACTACTAGGAAAACGGATTACCTATTGAACATGTACTTACATTTAAAAATACTTAATACACCTATCGTAGAAATAAATGATAAATATTTTTGTATTGACTATGTATATTCTAACATGTTCTTTGAGGAAAATATGAGAAAGACGAATAGGATAGAAACGATACGAAAAAAATCCATAAAACAGTTTTATAGCTAGATTTGTATTTTATTAAAATAAATTTGTGTAAGTATACCAAAATTTCCTAGATATTACATTTACCTATTAAGGAAAGTATAATTAAGATAACAAAATAATATGATGAAACTAATAAAATATCGGTCTTAGAATAAAATTTCAAATTATAAAAAAAATAACGTTATTTTATTTCCAAAAATAAATATAAGTGAATATGGCACTAAAAATAAAAAAATTAAATGAAAAAAAATAAAAAGATGTTTTAGCAGAGCGTGGTTTCGATCCACGGACCTCTGGGTTATGGGCCCAGCACGCTTCCACTGCGCCACTCTGCTCTTGTCTTAGTGACTGAAATTACTGTACATAAAAATAACAGCTACTGCAACAACATGTCTGTTATTTTACAATATTAATATCAGAATATTATATTGTTTGTAAAAATATTGCTTTTTTTGAAGTACGAATATTCGTCTATTTCATGGTCTTTGTAATACGATGAATGGTTTAAACGTATTTTTGTCAATACTCAAAAATGTTTAAAACCACTTCAAAAGAGTTTTCAATGGGGGCTATAATAGTAGCCTCCAGCAATAACTACTTCATTATTTCCACATGATGTGTTCTTACAAATGTAATTTGTCCTTATGGCTTATATAAAAACTCAGTAGTGTATATTTAAATTAAATTAAAGTAAATATAACTATGTAATTATTTATAAATATTTTTAAATGTATGATTCCAAGATTATTTTTACTTACTAAGTCAATAGAATACAGATACCATACTTATTTAAATTTTCCCGAATTATTAGTATTTTCAGATTCCACTGAAACTTTCTTTCAATAAGGATACAACTAATATCTAGACATCGGATTATATGCATTTGCATATTTGCATATGCAAATGCATAAAACTCTCTAATTACGGCGTTAGTGCATATTTTAGCCTTTTTTCCTAATCGTGCATATTTCGTTAAGTAGCGGGAGTTTTATTGGTTGACTAACCTATATAATAGCCAATCAGAACGCTCAGCGAGTAAACAAACTCAATTTTGGCATGGTAAAATGGCAAAAAATTACAAAATGGGCTCCATTTTAAGTAAATTTTGAGCCATTCAAAATAGGGCTAGATTACCCTTTTGAGGCTAAAAACTTAAAACACGGATTGAATTCCAAAAAAGGGCTAGATTTAGCCCGGAAAGGTCTAAAGCGCTCGAAAATTTGGTAAAAATGCTCAATTGTATAAACACAAAAACTATAGGTACTTAATTTTAAGAGAATTTCCTTGTTTTTGTACAATCTTTGATTAAAATATATAAAAATAATAAAGGCTTTTTGATTTTGTATTGTGCATATTTTAGGCATATCAGTCGTTTTTAGTGCATATTTCGGCCTTTTTTAGTGCATATTTGCATGCATATTTTGGCATTTTGTTAGTGCATATAATCCGATGTCTACTAATATCTATTCCCAAATGTATAGTATTGCTGACATCATCTCATCACAGACTATAAAATTAGCAGAACCGACAGAAAGATACCAATAAGTTCGTCACCTCAGGGAGTCACCAATAAGCTAGTACAATGACCCCCTGCAGTGCCTGCCCCTAGAAGGTTAATCTCAACCGGGTTTTATTGCTTTTTACTAGAGCTCATTTAGAAATGGGTTCCGTAGCAATGATGGGATTTGGATGTTTTATTTCTAATCCTGGAGGATTAGGTTTTATGGAACGCGATTTAAGATGATTAAGAAGTGACGATATTTTTCTTTATTGGTGATAGGCGAGAATCGAGATTGTTTTTAAAAATTAAGAATTTTGACGGTCAGTTAACTCGTGATTACGCGGTTGTATCTACATTCTACATTCGATAAATCAGAATAAATAAGTAGGTACCTATAATAAATTAAATAGCTCTTGACCTCCGTTACAAAGTTTATATTTTGTAGAAGTAACACTCGCGTAAAATAAAATGCAATTTATAAAATTCTAATGATTGTTGTAAACAAAAAGTTTATCGGTTTTTTATTATATTTATAAAATTTTATTGAATATTTAGCTTTCAATAACTTATAGGCAACATAATGGGTTCAAATTATTTTCATTTAAGAAAAAACCCGTTTATAATTGCAATACCTACCGTATCTGTTACTATTAAGATAACATAACAAGAACAAAGATAAACAGGCAGATATCATAAAACAATTCGCAAAATTACCGAAATAATTTATTGAAATGGGGCAGTCACACAACCCTATTCATAAAGAATTTTTATCACAACTTTCCCCGAACTAAACGACGTATCCACCAAAAAGACTCGCCTAAATATCAACTTTATGTAGTTCTATTAAAGTTTAATATTCTTTGAGGTTTTGTAGGTAGTGTAAAGGCAGAAAGTACTACGTCATTTGACTAATGACACCTAAATGTTACGTATTTAGTAAGCGGAATGGTTTTATTGTGCGAATGCAATGTATCGAGAACTTTTAATTTTGGTTTATGATCCATTCTTTGGGGTGACTTACTCGCTCTGTTTGGACAAATGAGTAGGTATTGTACTATTAGTAGCTATGTAATAACTTTTGACTATTTTACAATAGTTTTTTTTACAGGTTTACGTTTTTGCGATTGTTTCATAAAAATGGTTTAGACGTTATTAAATGAAAACGGTTATGAAACACGTAAATTGTAATAAATTTTATTTTCACTTGGTAAATTATCTCTCTTTCAATCAGAATCATTTCCTTAATCTACAAACATCTTATAATTTTACTAATAGAAAGAAAGAAATAAAGAAAAAACGTTTATTTATTAATATTATGTTAATATTATGTTTAGTAAAAGTTTCACATCGAAAAAGTACATAATATACAATTGACTGAATTTATTTATTTATAATTTATTTTAATAACTACGAAAATGACGGACTTGTACCTATGAAGTGACTCTTAAGGGCCCTTAGTAGGTGAAAACGGAAAAATGGACTATTTTCTATGAGCTCTAACTGAAAATATTGAAGTTATTTCGCACTGAAATTTCTAATATGTATTACAGAACGTATGTGTGATGGGATGACTGTTTCCAAAACACGATTGGAAAAATTTTGCTCGATAAAAAAAATTCCTGAAGTTACCTCTAAAATATCATATAAATGCTCATTACAACCGTATTTTACGATAATAATTCGTATAAAATCATAAATACATAGGTATTTACCTTCTCGATTTCGTGACTGTTTTAGATTTAGAAATTACTAAATATTTTCATTCACTTTTTGATAAAAATGTGAATGGCGCTTACAATTTTTAGTTTCGAGCACGTTGATTCCATACTAAACGCGGACCCCCTCACCGCTTACCTCAGGCCCGAATAGCTGAATTTTCGCTGACCGCCTAACCCCCCTTAAAATACGACGACTTCACTACATAGTGTTATACAGCTAAAGATTAATTATTGTGTCCAAACCCTCAGCTTTCTTAGAATACGTCATACAAAAGACTCAGCCCCTAACTATAAATAAAAACAATGAATTGCGCTGTAAAAAGTAATATCATGGTGGTCATATCACTACCCTCGTATCATTCATAAAATAATAGTCAAAAGGGACGTTTAACAAATGATACAATGTATTGTAAAAAATGCTTTTCCACACGGTGATTCGCAAGCATGTGCAATCTAAATGCATACATTTGATTCGTTGATATCCTAGTTTGCGCAAACTACGCTCAAGTATGAAGCACTGTCTGGACCGAGCTTTATTCACTTTTATCGTGATGTAAAAATGTTAGGTCATCGTTTGTCATTCGTTTTTAAACTCTATTTTAAGGTGTGATAGAGTTCTTTTTGGGGGATTGTGATAAGTGGGTGGTTTCTGGCCGGTAATGACAGGCTAATACGTCACATGTGTATAATTATTATTTTAGTGCCTATTCGAATGCAAGTCATGTTACAATCGTTTCATATCGATTTTTCTTACTCGTTCTTTATATTTTATTTCCTTTCTATCTCAGAGGAATGAGGATCAATACAAGGACCTCTGTCATTTACCTAAATCTAATTCACAGCCTTTAAACTGTAAGATGGTAATTGCAATATGTAATTTATTTGTATATTCTCTTTCTTAAGGAAGTTATACCTACACCACCTAAAAATTGCCACCATACATCGGTAAAACCATTTAGAAAACAATAAAATGATCAATAAATTAGCATAATAGTACGTTTGTTTCACACCGATAGCGATCGCCACGCGTCCATTGTCCGCGGGGGTGTGGGGCATAGTATAAAGAGAATTATACTATGTATGGGGCATGGGCCAAACACGTGACGCTCATTATTTTGTGCCAAAACGTCCGCGCAGGAGATTAGGCGTGAGCGTAATGGGACTACTGTTTAGATCGAAAGTTGGTACTTGGGGATCGGAGTTTTTGTCTAAAAACGTAGGTTTAGATACATGTTAGATTTGATTGTTATTCGAATGTTAAGTTTGTGATAAGAAGTGGCAAAGTTTATGTTATAGAACAGTCTGCAAAAATATGGATGTAAATCTGTCGGTCTTACCCGTAGCCGCTCTCTGGAAGGTGTTCGAAATATCATGTTAAATAATATTACTAGCTTACCGCCCGCGGCTTCGCCCACTTTGTCTAAAACCTAATAAATTACATACCAAAACCTTCCACTTGAATCACTCTATCTATTAAAAAAATCGCATCAAAATCCGTTCCGTAGTTTTAAAGATTTAAGCATACAAAGGGACATAGGGAAAGAAAAAGCAACTTTGTTTTATACTAGGTATGTAGTGATGATGGATAAATCGCGTTTAAAATCAGTCGAAAGGTATTCAATATCTAAAATACTTCCCTAAAGCAAACGCATGAAAATAATAACTAAGTAAAGATGAAATGAAGAAGTCAATTTATAATGTTTGCTAGTGTTGTGTAAGTATGTAATTTCAATAGATTTTTTGCAATAGGTACCAAAAAAAGTGATCGTGGTTTGGAAATTGGAACATGCGTCATTCGCAAAACCATGGCATTGACAAACTAGGTCACAAATAGTTAATTCATTGTGTTTTAATGATGATACTGTAAAAAAATTGTTTGCTCTCTTATTTCTTCCGTCAGTTTAATGCTGAAAAAACTGTAACATTACATTAACGGGAGCCTTATAAAGAATAACTTAGGCTTTATTCAAGAAAATTCGCGGAATCTCATATAAAAAGTAAAATTAGGAAACATATTTTGACGAGAACAAAGCCGAAACTTATTACTTATAATTATTTAACCACGCTCGGTTCCCACCAGGTGGTTCAACACAATAAATTTAATATCGATTAAACCCAAGTATCCACCTACATGAGATATTTGAATAATATTAGTATAAATTAACACCTTCATTCCATCCAAAATAACTATGCTTCATGCAATTTGTTGTAAAATAGCATTTACCTTATTCGTTAGTTTATTATCTCAAATAGCACTTAGTAACTATAGTTTGATTCTATGTTTGGATCATGAATTCTCATTGTCCTACATTTGAATGGGTTTCGAAATAAACAGACAAACAGAAGTGCAGAAGAATATAATAAATATTCTAGACGACTCTACATAGAGAAAAACTCTAAAATAACTGTGTTGTCGAATAAAAATCGTAGATTAAGTATATAATTTTATTCAACGTTTTTAAATATTTCGTATCGAATAATTACGAACAAAAGATACATATTCATCACGAAATAATAAAAATATAATTAAATAAAACAAGGGTTTAAAATGTTTTATTTTTATACAAAAACTTGTGATCTTTCTTTCAATTATTATTTATTAGGTATGTATTATAGCAAAAATAAATGTCACTAGTCTCAAGTACTTACATTAAATGAAACTTAAAGTTTATATAATTTTATTAACACTAACACTTCAATCTAGGAACAAGAGGTTTCGATCAAATCGCACGCAATAAACACTAACAATAATTTATAGTCCGCTCAAAGTTATAACCTATAAAGCTAAAATTGTAATCGTAAACTGCGCCTACGCCGCGAAAATCGATACCAAAGCTACCACGAAAAAAAGAGATTAGCCAGCCTTATCCCCAATTTCATCTAAATGCTTTAATCCGTGGTACAATGGTGACAAAAATAATAAATATGGCTCAGAGACGCCCACCAGAACAATGGCGATACAATATTTTTGTATGGGGCCATTTCTGAGGGCGAAAAAGTGGTATAAAACAAATGTGCTATTGATAGGAGCACGAACGCCTGTGTTGCCGATCATTTCTTTGTTGTTGGCTTTATTTATTGTTACCGTTTGTTTTTGTGACGGATAGTTGTGTCTGTATGGTAGCGGAGTGCTAATGTTCAATATAATATGGGTAAAAATTATTAGTTCACTAGATTACGTCACATGCGTATTATCATAAATCATTGCTATGTCGTAAAATGTATGGTCGACTATGTTATTAAAAATCGTTTTATATTTCGTTTTAAATATTTTTTAGTCCAATAGACAAACGGGACTACTTTTTATTTAGTGATAGTTTAAACGGTTCTAGAAGTTAGAAACAGATATTTTACACGTCATAGGTAATATTTTGTGCTCGCAAGTCTTTAGGGGAGCATTTCTTCAAATATAGAATGTAGAGTACATTCAAACATTTTACATAATCTATCAAAACAATTTGAATATGTATAACGAATATTAAGTTACATATTTTGTAACTTACGTAGGTAATTTAGTTGACCAAAACGGCCAAAATTAATTGTCCTCAACTCTGAATAGGTAGGCACATTTACAAGCTGACGAAGATCAAATACGGTTCATCAGGCACTCGAAACTCCTCAAGTTTGTACCCACGTAGCACTAACCGGGCTATAAGTACCAAATACAAGTACCAAACAGTACGTTAGCACTACAGTAACCCTTGAACGCTGCCGCGGGTCAAAACGACCCTATCTGATCGAAGACGCTGACGGTTGATTTGGGGAGATAGGAAATACAGTGAGAATGAATAGTGAAATATATTTAAATTGCGTTCCAAATGATGGAGTACGAAATATCGGAATGGTGCGTCATTTGTATGCTATTATTCTGGTAAAAGGGGATTATGGTATACATTTTTAGAGAATTGAAAAAATTGTATTTATAAAGCATTTGGGACCTATAAAAACTAAATATCGGGTGATGCTATGAATAGAGTATCAAGTCATATTAATCAATTATTTCATACATTAAGAACCAAGATTTGATATTATAGAAATGATAGATAGATTGCGTCAAATATTGAAATACCTATTTTATGAGTTGCATCGAGTCAAGTAAGTAAAAACCAATAAAATATTTCATTTAGGTAAATATGTTTCAGATATTTGAAAGCTACGTTTTTGTATTCGGTGGAACTACCTAGTTCCTGGTAAGACAAAAATAACAAAAAAATCTGGTATTATGCTCGTTGATTGCGTACTTATATTATTACATCAAAAGAGTATAAATATTTCCATAAATCGAAAATCGTTTAACGGAAAAAGAAATCTAACGTTCATAAACCAAAGGTGTCAATTGCCTCTCACCTTGAACGTAGACCAATTCGCGTCTAACATGTCGTATTTAAATCGTATCAAATAGGTTTTACAACCACAAACCGAAGCTGCACATCGACAACAAGAAAAACATCAATAGCGAAAAAATCATTACGTCTTTGGATTGTTTTGAAGCGCCCTAGCGAGGCAGGCGGGGGCAGCAATCAATACTGGGTGCTACTCGCCCGGAATACTAAACAGGTGTACGTGAGCCAGCCGCGTGCAGCGCCGTCTACTGATCTAATTATACCTTTTATTTTGATATGTGCAAAGATTCACTGCAGTGAAGTTATGGAACTGGAGCTAAACTGATTCGCTGAGAGCTGTAGTTGAAACAAATTCAGTTGAAATAAACTTCAAGTTTGGTGTTTTTATAAATGCAACGAAAGATCATTTTGATATGGCTCATACTTTTTTTCTCTATTTGTATTGTGTATGGATAAATGTAAGATGGACAACCAGCATGTTACACTTCCATCATAGTTCTAAAATAAAATGAGTTCTGATCACAACTAAATGTGCCGCCGTATAGCGTGTCCTTTTTGTGTTAGTGTGCAGGCGACACAGTTCAGCCTATTGTTACTCGTGCGAGCCAGCTATGAAACGGATATAGAAATGTTTATCAGCGAGTCGAGATCTTCAATGTCAACAGATAACCCGTTTCTAGTAACACAAACATCGAGCAAACAATGAAGCACTCATCCTGAGAGCCAATCCAATCATCTCAAACAGTAACTATCTGAGATAACAATACTCGAACAACCCTTGAGAATACGGCCAAATCAACTTAACGTTTCATTCCGAAAACGCCCTTGTTGACTTTTGACGTTACTACATTGCAAATGTTATCTTAGTTTACTTAATCAGCACTGGAACGCAACCGATTCTATGTATGGTCTCAGGGGCCCCTTAACCGGTTAACTGGTCCCAAAACGTGGCTCCCCATTCGAGGGTCAAAAGGGGTTTTCCTTCATAATCTCGATGCGAAAGGAAAATATTCCTTATCTTTTTAATTATAACTCAGTGATCGTTCCGCTACGTCATCTGTTTTAATTTTCATCTCGCCTCTGGGGAGTGCGATAATGCCGCGATATATTGTGGACATTATGATTAATTCGAACTCATTTAATAGCCGTTTTGATAAGAATGTGCTGTGGAAATTGCACTCAATACGTATTCATTTCATTTCAGTTTATTTTGTAGTTTATTCCTAGGTAATATTATTTTCTTAATGAGTTGAATTTTATGGTTAGGAACTGATACGTTTAAATTTATTTGTATCAAAAGCATAGACCATAATAGTAATCTAGAGGTCATGTGTTAATATTTGAGACACGTTTTATAATAATGCATAGCAATAAATAAAAGATATGTAACGTAACCACAAAGCATAAAGAGCAACTCATGTGTTTGTTTGTTTCTATAATTTCTCTGAATTACAGAAACAAACACTAACATCGCTTACTACAAACTAAACACCACAACCGCAATAATCTATATTTAACAGAGACATAAATAACAAGCGAAATAACAAATCGTTACAATTAATTTCGCAGCACCAAGTCTCCCCCTCCCCCCACCCCGGAGCCCTCAAATCTGGTGTCAAACTACATCACATCTGTCACTATCGCGCCGCCATAAAAACTTAATAAGCGATCCGTCACCATAAAATAACCATTAAAAAGCCGTCGGACGCTTTTAAAAATGCATCAAGAAATGAAATCGGTAGTTAATTACCAAGAGACTTGCGGATCGGATTTCGGGAGGGAGACCCGGGGTGCGAAATATGGTATGATACTGAAGGATATAGGAAACAACCCTATGTATAAATAATATTGTCAGTCAAGTCCAGTGTATCGGGTGAGGGATACTGCCTGTGTTAGCGATGTTGTTCAGTGGATAAGAAAATAAAATCATTCCTATCTTTGTCAAGTCATGACCACCAGAGTTGAATAGAAGGAACACAATAGATCTTTAGAGAAATAATATTTTTAACCGATTTTGCAAAATTATCGTACACTTTTAAATATTTGTTTACACCACTAAAAGAGCAACTCAATCGCAAAAATCATCCACATTAAAAACTTGGCACCCCAAAACGCAAATAGATCAATAGGATCTTCAAAATCCCTGACGCATTACCTAAACACTTCCCTTGATATATGCAAATATTTACTAGTACATAACAGGTGGGGTACAGCCGACCCCATTCACGAGTGAACGCTCGACTGACTCCTAACGAATCACTCGGTCACCCCTTCACCACCCACGCAGGTATTTACCTACGACCTATGGTTCGAAATGTCTGTGGGTCCTTTACACCCAATCGTAGCATTCGAAGGGTTAGATTTTGATTGTTAATTACGCTCTTGTCTACGTTGAACTGATGAATTGCGTTCAGCGGACAGATTTGTCGATCCTTTTATATTATTTGTTAATTTGTGAGGCATTTACTACGGCGGTTCAATTAATGTGAATTTCTGTTAGGCTTGACGGCTTAGAATTTATGCTAATAAACGTACAATTTCAACCGAGTTTCGATAATGTTAGAATCCATACTACGCTGTTAATTGTATGTCAAATTTTGTTTATCTAATATTATATTTATTTACAGTTTGTTAACTTATAAAACAGCTGTAAAAAAGTAAATTTAAATGCATTACGATATATTGATAGCAAGCCAACTGAAACTAAAGACACAAGAGTCAGTTCACACGCAATTAAAAAGTTATTAACATTAATTATTGTTATCCTAAGAACTAACCGAAAGAGACTAAATCAAAAATCTTCCAAACACAATAGAAAAGATATTCAGTAGCGAGCACGGATTAGCGAAGTTTGTGAGCTTTCCGATACAAATGCGTCTCCAGAGGGACGAGTTAGTCGCTCACTCATGTTATTATGCGTGCTATTTCTTTTCTTCTAAAGACATTATTCAGTGTTTTTTCAACGTATTGGTAACAAATCGTAACATCATTGATCCGAAATGAATGTTCTATTAAATCTAATGTAAGTTTATACAATCGAATTTTTCACAGATAAATAACATTGGGTTAATTATACAGATATTAAAAGCACTTATTCTAGGTTATAAATGAGAATTAACTTAATTATATTGTATTAAATTTATTATTATAACGACAACTAACATGTCATGTGATTAAATTAGGCTATTTATTTGTGTCACTCTATGGAGAGACAGGTTAGTTCATTTAGATTTAATTTTTTGATACGATTATGATGTAACTATAGACCTTGGCTTTAAATTAAGGCCTAGTTATTTTTTTATTGGAATATTTTAATTTGATAACGTTTTTGGACAGGAAGACATGAATACAAAGATGATCTAAATCTTAACCACAAAATTGTAAAAGTTACACTCATAAAATATAGAAATACTTTTCTAAACATTTATGAAAAATACAATGAAATATAATAGTTTCCTGTTTCTATGATATTCTCAACTTTGGAATAGGTCGTCTTGTAGGGGCGGCCGGAGCACTGGGAAGTTTGCTGCCAAACCTTAGAGGTGCTGGGGGTGGGTGTCGCCGGCTATACACTGGCGTAATCCGCTCCATGGCCCTCTACGGGGCCCCCATCTGGGCAGACACCCTGAGCGCCCGTACCAGACCCCTCTTGCGGAGGCCGCAGCGGGTCATGGCGCTCAGGGTAGTTAGGGCATACCGCACGGTGTCTTTCGAGGCTGCCTGCGTAATGGCCGGAACGCCGCCATGGGATCTGGACGCCGAGATTCTAGCGGACGTGTATCGCCGCGTCTCGGCGTCTAGGTCACATGGGGTGAATCCTTCCTACGAGGAAGTAGAGGAGTGGAGGGCCGAGGCTGTCGAGCGGCGGTTCCGGGAGTGGGAACGCCGGCTCGAGGAGCCCAGCGCGGGTGAGAGGACGGTTGCAGCCATACGTCCAGTCCTCCAAGA
Organism: Colias croceus; assembly: GCF_905220415.1. Classification (NCBI taxonomy): domain Eukaryota; kingdom Metazoa; phylum Arthropoda; class Insecta; order Lepidoptera; family Pieridae; genus Colias; species Colias croceus. The sequence continues at coordinate 12,194,322 of NC_059542.1, read as the reverse complement.
GTGGTGCGACAGGCGGCACGGGGCCATAACCTTCCGCCTTACGCAGATACTGTCCGGGCACGGCTGCTTCGGGCGGTACCTGTGTAAAGTCGCGAGGAGGGAGCCCAGCATGGTCTGCCACTGGTGTGCCTGCCCGGAGGACACGGCAGATCACACTCTTGCCGTGTGCCCCGCGTGGGCCGAGCCCCGTGCTCGCTTAGTCGCGATAATCGGGCCGGATCTCTCTCTACCCTCCGTTGTTCGTGCAATGGTGGATGGCGACAGATCCTGGCGTGCGGTGATCGCATTCTCGGAGAGCGTGATCTCGCAGAAAGAGGAGGCAGAGCGGGTGCGCGAGAGGGATCCTCACGCGGACCCGATCCGGCGCAGACGTCTTATTGGGCGTCGTCGCCGTGTTGCGGCCGCTTTACACGGTCGCAACGTGCCTCCTTGACGAAGGGCACCGGGCGGTGGAACGGGGAATGTAATCCAACGTCCGGTGCGGTGAGGCGACTTGAGACGTGTTCCGCTCATGCCGCCAACGGGAGGGAAGAGCAGGCAAACTACCTTTCCTGTTCTTGGCTTGCGCCTGGCCTGGAGATGGGCTGCCGCCGAGGGGGTTGCGGAAGAATTCTAACAAATACCCGCGGCCCCCTCATTAAAGCGGCTCGACGGAACACAGTGGGGTTTTAGTCGGTAAGAATCCGACATAACCCACGGCTCCTTCCCCGGGGGCCGTGGGTATCTTTGGAAGATTTCCCCACTATAAAAAAAAAAAAAAAGGTGGTAATATAATTGAACAAGCAATAATTATGGTGTAGGTTAAAGGAACTAAAGAATAAATTAATTTTTGTTTCTAACATAATATATCGTTCTGACTGCTTTTCAAATACACAAGTGTTTCGTCACAACACTAATATAAAATTCACACGATAACCATCAAAACAGCCCCAAAAAAATAGTTATTTCGCATCGCAAATCCAATCTCAATATCTCGCTGCGTCAAAGTTATCTTTTTATCTCCAATTAGGATTCCGACACCTCCCCGCGGACCTTCAAAGGCCTCTCATTATGTCACTTTATTGAGTTATCAAGGAGGGAGATTAGTTCATACTGCCATCAAATCCTATCATACAGGCTGACGCCTTTCACTACAAACAAGCTTCATTTTGGTTCACCACAATCTTTCATACGAGTTTTGATTGCGAAGCAAATTGAACTCTGTTCGAATGCGGTAACAGTTAGATTTGTGCGTTGGTACGTAATAGAACTGTAGTGAAACGCAATCCCCTGTCCTTTATTTAGTTTTTAGGGTGATTAGAGACGAAGTTTTGCAACGATGTAACTGTAATATCAGATGTAATGCATTTAAAAAATAATAACAATGTCGAACTTATTGAACTTAAATTAGTTTTTCTTCATCGCGTTATCAAATTATAACAATTTTTAGCTATATTTAGCTTTATAAACTGAAAGCATTAAAGCGGATTTTATTTATTTTTAGTGCAAGTACTGTTAGTATTTTTTTCGGGATAGCTAAATAACAAATGAATGGAAACAATGAAATTACAATATATTGTAATGCCCTACGTTTTTAATGCTTGGTGTAGGTATGTAAATGTAAATCGGCGCTGTAACACGCTTCGTCTGTCCCAGGCCTAACTCGCAAAGCTCATAGGGATTCGTCCCCAAATTTAAAACCGCGATAATGAGATGCATGATTCGATTATCTTTCTATTTTTGATTTTGACAGCGTAATTGCTATTTTGTTTTGCGAATTGTCGTTGTCGGTCGCGTCTTAATAAACCTATTCTTTGGATATAAACCTGTCTGTGTAGATTTGCTTTATATGGCTATACGAGTTATATGATGTTGTACGACGATTTTAAATAAATAAAGACGTATTCCTACTTTCCTCTATTCCTGCTCTTCGTGGTTTTATTCGATAGGTTATTTGTATACCTACTTTAAAGGAAGTTGGTAGGTATCGTAAGTAATTATGATTACCGCCCGAGGCTTCGCCCGCTTTGTCTAAAACCTAATAAATTATATACTAAAACCTTCCTCTTGAATCACTCTATCTATTGAAAAAACCGCATCAAAATCCGTTGCGTAGTTTTAAAGATTTAAGCATACAAAGGGACATAGGGACAGAGAAAGCGACTTTGTTTTATACTATGTAGTGATGAGTGGTACCTAAGTCCTAAACTTTAACCATGCTTATTATATTAGGTGTTATAATTTTAGCCAGAATCTTAAGTAGGTAATTGTACATTCATAAGTTTTATAATATTATTATTTTGTATGTCTAATGTACGGAGGTAGGTAGGTACGCAATACAAATGACCTGTTGTAATAATTCGTAAAAAAACATAAAATAATATATCTACGACATTGAACCAAGGCCCTCATTTTTGAAGTCGGTTAACCATAATACATAAGACACTGTCAAGGGTCGTCGTAATTCGACGCGGTGCTAAAACGCAGGCGAGGAACTAAAAAACTATGGAGTCGAGTGGAACTAACATTGTTACGCTACTGTCGGTGATGGCTGAGATCTATGGAGTGGTTGGGAAGTGTTTTAGTCAAGTTTTGTGTGATGTAGGGTTCCCTTTATATAAGTGCCTGTTATATGTGTAAGGATAGAATATGACTAGAGTGTTATAGAGTAGGATATTTTGGAAATTGTGCTGACTATTCATAATAATTAATTGAAATATTATTAAATATGGTTTAAATGAAGTATTATGGATAGGATTTTTTTACATAACATGTAAAAAACACACGTACATAAGATTTAATATTTATGGCAGAGATACGGGTGACTGACAAATAAAAATAAATGACTCTTATTGCTATCTTACAAATATAAAGTGTTTGCAACCAACTAAATCTGCGAATTGCTTTGATTATTCGTTCACTGAAAACTTGTAACTTGAGGCATTCAAAGAAATTAAACATTAATAAAGAGAAATATATTATTATTTCTTTATTAAATTGATGTTACATACAAGTTACAAGTAACAATTACAACCCCAACCTTGAACCAAAAAGAAACAGCCAAACTTTTACCCAAAAATATGTTACCCAAATAGCAAACGCAAAAACTAAATATTTACCGAATATAGTTGTTATACGTGTTCGTAATTAGTACAGCAATTAACTCCGCCATTATTTTTCGCGTCTACACAAAACGATTTTATCGTCGCATGTTTATTTCTAAATACGTTTGAAGGTTGGTTTTACGGTACTTTGGGTTTCAGAATATGCGTGTAATCTGATTTTTAATGGTGAAACAGCTATATTATTATAGACTTGTGTAATGAAAATAAAAATTACATGAAAAGCGGAAAAGGAATTGGTAGAGTAAATAATTGAGAAAGTTTGAAAATAAGAGCCTGAAATTCAGGCCTAATACTATTGTGAATTTAACTAAACACAATAAATTTTCATATAGGTACCTATAAACGTTGATAATAAACAGTTCTACTAGAATCAATAAGAAGGAGAAATGAAATAAATGAAACCAGGAAGAATAAATAGAAGAAGTAAGAAGAAACTTTTCAGTTAATTTATTTCTATAATAAAGACATTAGTATTTTAAATAGTAAGTACATTAATTATATGTGTCTTTTTAGGTGTTCATAGCATATCTTTTTCTACCATGAGGTAAATTTAAATTCTATTTTATATAGCTATAGTAACAAGACGTTCCAAAACATAAATAACAAGGCACAGACATCACATTGAAGCGTCTCAAATAAAATCAAATCTCTTTCAGCGATAGATATGAACTGCAGGAAAGTGAGGGTGCACCAGCCATGAATATGTATGAGCCACGAGGGGGGATGTAAATGGAAATTTCAAATAAAAACGGTTCAAATATTAACATGAGCTGGATCCATGTTTTCGCCGTTTCTCTGGGACACGTGTGATAACATAAAACTCAGCTTTTACTGATTCGCTTTTGAGTTATGGTCGTGAAATGACGGTGACGTCACGTTTTTGTAATTGCTCAGGTTCGTAATGGTGGTAAATGTGGTAATGGTTGTGTTTTGTGATTTTTGTAGGTAGGGAGAAATTATTGTAGAAATTGTATTGTCATCGTCTAAATTCTAACTCAGCTGTTATTTACGTTTAATCATTGTTGATGGATTTTTAAATATCAATATTATTCGTTGTGATTTTGTATTAGATTCAGTGTTTTCTCATTAGTCGTATTGTATTCAATACTAATAATATAGTATCCTCTGGGAATCGGTGCGGTACTAGCTAAGTATAGCTAGCCACCAAATTTTACAGGTCACACCGTGAAGATCTATGCAAATAACAACCATTGCCTTCCTTTTTATGTTTCTCTTTAAATTTATATTTTAAAAAATCTTTAAACACACAGCAATACATCACACGAATCTGAAAATCTAGTACACAACCGTGTCACGCAACGGACGTGACGTCACACCGGAAGTGACGGCGCCACGCCGGAAGCGGACACCGGACATCTTGGAGGTTAATGACTTGCGCGAACGATATCGAAAGCCTTAAGGACTTTGTCAGTTAAATACTGGGAAAGAGTATTTATCACGCTGACGAAGGCTTTACTTTGATCATTGCAGTTGTAACATAAAACCTACCTACAGAGACAATATTACCTATTCGGTTTACGTAATCAAGAGATATATAGACTATTTATTATTTTGTGACAACAGTTAACTAAAAACTTAAAAATAATAAACTAGTTCAGCATATAATTTTTTTTCATATGAAACTTTATCTGAAACAATTCTTCAATTAAAGCCTCATAATATTCCCTCATGTTCCCTCCGTCAAATAAGTGTTTTCGCCTTATCTGTACCGCAAGTCGACAACTAGACTATCCCAACTTCGATATCTACGTGAAATTATTTCACAAACTTTACCTAACCAACGACCCTCCATATAAAATGAAAACAAACAATAATCAACCTTAACTACGAGTAATACGATTCAAACTCCAACGCTCCCAGTTTCAGAACACGTGATTAGTGACAAGCTGGATAGCGGGAATCATTTGCGAAGTGAAAAGGACAGGTGACATGATATTATGCAAATTTGATAAGTGCAAGCGAGACAGCAATGAAATCGTCGCTTCGTACAGACTCCAATGAAATATTACACGTTGAGTACCGAAAATTAATTATTTTGAATCTGTGGCGTTATTTGGCGGGTTTTTACGGATTCAGGGGATTTATGACTTTGTTCTTGTGAAAGATTTGACTTATGACTTAAGATGGAAGCGCGACTGCTGAATTGTTAATGTATTGTTTGTTATCTTTGAATTTTAATTTGATTTCGTGTCAACTTTTCTTCTATAACGATCTTGATAGTAAGTATTGCAGATTTGCAGGACAATGCCTAGATATTTACATACTTAAATGATGAGATTATATTCAATACTATTCAATAATATATTTACATCAACGGTGTCCCTTTTAACCCCAAAACAAACAGCTAAAAAATGGTGTACAAATTTGCAATTTAATCCACCATTTATCCATACATTTTCATTTACCAATCAAACCATGCCCATCGACACCCGAAACCAAAACACAAATAAACTATGCACCCAATAATTCCAAGATCAAAACACACTTTGATCACTGGCTTGTACAAAAAGCGGCCGCCATGGCGGGTGTCAAACGTAAAATATTCCAACCTTTGATCCTGGAATGTGATCCCAGATCCCAGGCCAATCCGAATTGCAGCCAATCACCGACAAGTTTGATTGCTCCAGGGATTGTTAATTACTAAATGACCTTTAGACGGGATCTATACCAATTTGCGACCAAAATAGTTGGAGAATTTAAATTACTGGATACAGCCTGGAAGTTTTAATATTTTTGGTACACGAAAATATAAAAAAATCAGTCATAAATAGTTATGTATAAAACTTATTGGTATTTTTTATGCGAATTTGTTACTATCTTATTATTTAACTTATCTTATTCTTACAGGTAATTGATATAAAATTTAAATAATTGTAATCATACATATATGTTTCAACACAGATATATAGGCAAAAAATCGCAAACAAAACCTCGGAGTCAGAAATAGATCGCTGAAAAGAAACATTCCTACCCGTACATTGTTTATATCACCTTCGATTTGTTTTCAAAATAAAACGCACATTTATCACTCAGGCTAGATAACTGCAGAAAAAAATTACTCTTAATTATCGTTAACAAGTAAAAACAGGCGTGTCACGTAATTAACTTAATTAACATATTCAATGTTAAAATAACAGTCGATACATAAATTAAAGATGTCACTGTATCGAGACAGACAGACAGACAGCTGATTCGATCAATCCTTCTGGAAATACCTGTTCGCGATCTAAATGCAACGGTAAAATGCATCTTATGTGAACGTTTCAAGGTTTAAATTCAGGTGTACGATTGTTATGTACGATTCAATAAATTCCTAAGACAGGAGCGATTGTTTTCGCATTAAAAAACTTCAGACATTGTCTACGGACGCGCTGTATTTTTTGGTTTTATGGAACATGGTATGAAATCGGTTTATGTTCGCTTATTTAACCTATATGTTTTCCTTATGGCGATGTCATTTGAGATAATGTATTCAGAAGCGTTGCGTTTTGCGATTATTTGTAATAATATTATTTAGTTATTTTCTAAACGTTTCTCGTAAATATACTTAGTAACTACGATTTGAAAAAAGTGTTTATAATGGTATCTAAAAAATAAGGTAGTGAAATAGGATCTCTGATCTCGGAGATACTGGTACTTGTTCTCAATCACAGGCTTTTTTATAATTCGAATTGATTCAAAAGTAATTTTTGGTTATAAAATAATGTTTTCTCTACAAATTTTATCTAGTAATAATCTTCTATAGTGACTGCTCTATTATTTTATTTATTGGAAATACATACGAAAGACATGCAACAACATTATTGTATAGGATAATTTAATGTTTGGAAAGTCTTTACATTTGTTAGCTCTATGTTTTGTGATACCAAGTACGTAGCTTTATCAAGACCTTAAAGCCAAATCAACTTACCTTGTAAGGTAAGAACTCAAGGGCTTGCTAAATTATTTGAAATACTATTACTTTAAATTACTAGAAACCTTAAACAATTTTATAAAAATCACATTAAAGTGATGAATTTCTAGCATTACACACATCTTCTATCGAATTAAATACTTCGTTATGGAAATAAAAGGCAAATGCCTTACACCAATGTCATCCGAAATCTGAAACACAAGGAATTAACACGGGCCACTACTTAGCTAACTGAGATCTCCTTTTTAGGCGAGTGTGAAGTAGAGAACTAATTAAGCGCAACAAGCGTTTGCGCAGCGTTAATCACAACCCCCCTCGCTACCTGGGGGGTAACAGCGAGTTGCTTTTAGCGCTTGTGTCGCTGTAATCTCCGGAATTCCAATATATTCCGTTAATTAACTAATTATACGTGTGATTTATTTCGAGTTGTGGTGTTGGTTTGGTAATTAGATTCTGTATTATAGCAGTGTGATAGAGACACATTAATTGTTTGAAATGTAGGTAATAAAGAGTTATAGGCATAATACGGTAGATATTAATTCTGAAGGCCTTTTACATCAAACTGTCTTTAATATGAATCCAAAAACTAAAGAATGAAATATGAATAAGCTATGAAACTAATAAGGAAGCAATTTCAACACTAAAATTTTCTTTTTAATAAGCAAAATTATATCTGGATACAGTAAAGTTGAAAAACCTCAATGCTATATTAAAATAAGAATTCGACCATAAACTTTATCTGGGAGATGTGAAGAATTCAATATAATTTCCTGATAGTTTCAATACCAAACGGACATAATCGCAACGTTCTCAGAAGCTGGTGCTATTAAAATTCGCCCATAAAATCCTCACTCGAACTAAGTAAGGAATTTGAGGTAAAAAACCTTCCTACGTGACAAATTAATCGTCTCTACTCCGATAATTAACAGTTAATCCGGTAACACGTTAACAAAACTGAAAATAAATGAAAAAACGAAACAATACGATAGCACGGCTGTATTACTTCATTCCGCGCGCTTCGGCGAACAAAAACGAATGCGGTGCAATGCGGTCAACGGTAGCGAAATAATAAGATCGCACAACAAAATAAATAAGCCGAAACAAAAGGGAGGCTCAAATAAGGCCAAAAGGTTTGAGAGTGACGCGGTGTGGGCCGTGCTCATTGTCTTCTAAACTGTGGCGAGCAGGAACAAGTGGAGGAGGCAAACTGGATCCATAATATGTTTCAAATATGTAACTACATTTTGTATTTCAAAATTTTGTACTATAGCAAGCTATAGCAACAAGAACTTCAGTTGTAGTAACGTAAAGTCATTCAAGCAAAAAAATCTGCAGATGATTCTTGCTACTTTTTTTTTATTTTTGAAGTCGGTCATACAATTCTATTTATTTCACGGTCACTTTATATTAAAAGTTAAAATCTTCCATTCATTTATTCATTATTTATTCTGTAACAGAAACTCTAATTATAAACAATTACAAGTACAACATTCTCCTTCATTATCTTTAACAATATAAAGAAGTAATTAAAGAATTAGAAATAATAGCACCGCGATAATAACATTAACAAAACATTTAAATTGCTATGCGTGACACTAGGCAATGGATACTTAGCCATTTAAGGGACCGCTTTACAAGCAACAGACCTCCTAGCAACCGATATGAATGATAATGATGATATCATTGATCACTCCGGTCTAGAAAGGATAATTGATAATATCAAACGCATTGGTAGTCAATGGGTTGGTTGAGCGGAATACGAATGCTGTTGAGAGAGATCTTGCATATAGCAAGGTTGGCAAAACAAATTAGTCATCTTATGGTGGTAAATTAAGCCATAATTAATATGGTACGGATGCGGAAAACACATTAGTTCATGGTGGTAAATTATATAATCACTAGTTTTTCGATAATGTTAAAATATAATTGATATAACTTGATATAACTTCCTAAGAATTTTGGGGTAGTTATAAATAAGCCACAATTCCTGGAAAGCTGTGATGTTATATTTCATGTCTGATTAAAATAGCTCATGTTATATATAAATCAGTTCCATACCAAACTATACAATTCAAAATCTTATCCACAATTCGTACTCCATGTATCGCAGGATTCCGAAAGAAAAAAGTCTTGCAATGGAATCGAAGCCTTGCTTCCGACGTGCTGTGCGGCATGACTCTTATTGCCCAGCAATTAGAGTGAGAATCCATCAGCCACCGCTAATTAAGCCTGTCATACTGGCCATTGATAAGTTGACAGTAAGTCCAGTTTTTAGAATTACACAATAAGTTTAGTCATTGCTTTCAGTCCACTGATACGTTCTGAATTGGCGTTTACGAAATTCCAATGTCTGCTTGCTTGAAGATAAAAAGCGAGTGGCAAGTAAAGAAATCCAGGATTTTTTCCACTTTATTTTACCTATCTTTTAAAATCTCTCAACTGTTTTCTTGTCTCATAAAAAATCATCATCGTAAATTTTAGAATCTCTCTACACATCACAACATCCATATAGTCTCGACACCGATAGCTCAGCTAGTCTTAACATTATATACCAGGTACATATAAGCACATAAACCCGTCTAAGTCTGTCGGTACAGTCAAGTACAGTCGAGATATTTGAGGTACAGCCGAGTTTCAAACACGAATGTCGGTTTTACATTACAATTGTCGCGCCAACCTGCGACGGAATATGATAAATCAGTACGTGGATGTACAGTCAGTGAAAAAAATACTTTATAATTTTTATTACCTAACATTTATGATTTAACTGGTCATATTTGTCTGAATTAATATTTAAAACAGACTCTCCCATGATAATGCACAATTTTTAAACTTTATTTGTTTTTATAAATATATTTTTATTTTCATATCGAGTTTGAATGTATGTATCTGGAATACTTTATTTCACATTTATACTGGCATAATTTACGTGTTAACTACTTTTAATATGTGTGCATTAATATTTTAAACAATTCTTTCCTGAACAAATCATCATGCTATCTAGAATATTATATTTGCTTTTTTATCGAGCCTAGACAGTAGTAACTAAGTTTTGTTGTGTAAATTAAATAATAAAATAATTTGCGCACTTCTCTCCGCGACAGTACAAAGCATAGATTTACAAGCTCACTGCGGCTCATATCCACGGGTATTTACAGACGAACGAACGATTATCAGAGACTGCATGTCCTTACAAGTAGAGGTCGCCGGTTCAATCCTATTATTTCATTATACCCACTGTCAATATGACGCCAACACGATCTTATTATATCGGAAATGAGATCTGTATTGGTGTAAAGAAATAGCTAATTTTTGCTTGCAAACATTTGCATACTTACTCAACCTTTTGACAGTTTTCTACGAATACAGAGATATTATATATAGATTATAGATCCGGTCCACCCTGGCTTCGCTTGTGGTACATGTTTACGTTTCCTCTCCATAAGAACAATCCTCATACTTCAAGGAATATTATAAAAAAAATAATTAACGCAATCGGTTCAGCCATTCTCGACATTTGCGCTTAGCAACACATTTCTTTATACTTAGATAAATTTCAATGTCTCATTTTGAAAGAGTTCTACCTTTTGGACCTGCAAATTTCCAAATAAACAGCCATTCTCACATATGGCTTAAAAGTAACATCTAGTGTTAACTTTATTTTATTTCGCTCAGGCAAGTTGTTTTTTCACGACGTGTTAGATAGGACGTTCGGGGAAGGCCTAATGAAGATCTTAATTGGGTGTCGTGTGCGGACGGCCTTATCTCGCGATGTGACGTCACACTATTGTTGGAATTTACTACGAAAGTTATATAATGTGTGCTCGTTTTGTAATATGTTTTAAATGCGTAGTAGAAGAAAAACAATGAATATTATTGTGTATATTAGAAATATGTTATATTTGCTAAATTTTCTCGCAAAAACAAGGAAGAAGTCAAACGCTCTTATAATGTAATGCTCCGCCATAGATTACTTCAATATGCTCCTTAAATATGAAATAATTAATCGTGTTATTCTAGTTATTTGACAGAACTGCAGTTGTTTAATGTGGCTCTACACAAGGCTCTACCTTTGTGTTTAAAACAGAAATAAGAATGCATATTATGTTAGTTAATAACTTCGAATCATCGACACGTTGGTTTGCTAGATATATAACACCTAAGATGCGGATACATCACCAGCTCAGCTGGTTCCTATTATTTCACATTTTAATACAGCTCTTTGCTGATCCTACTATCCTCTACGACTAACCCAAGTACAGCAAGCCACCCACACCGACCAGCAAATCCACAACGACCTTCAAATACTCATATCATTAACATATCCAGCGTCAAGCAGGCATTAATCACACGCGACGACAGTGCCATATCAACCTTACAAAAATAAACAATGTGGAAAAAATCACGCGATACAACCATTACAAAATAACTCCGTGTAGTGATTCGATTTACCAGATACAAAATCAATCCCGGGACACGCGACGAAATGTAAATTATTGCTCGTAAACGCCATTTTCGGCGTTTCGCCCGTGACGTCACAGTAGCGGTAAAGATCCTTTGATAACGTGCAAAACGTTCCGTTTCAAGTATTTGCATTTACTTATGAATTACATTATGTTTAACTGGGTCCGAATAAAGCGTTGTGTTTCTGTTTGTTTTAACCACAGTTTTAACATTAGAGTGTTCTGATTTATTAGTAGGTATTATTGTTTCTACATCTGTTATGTGATCTGTTAAATGATAGATAGGTAGGATAAGTTTTCTTGTTTTATATTGCCTCAAATAAAATGTACTTTTATATCCTTCTATTTTTGGTTATTATTTTGAATATAATGTCTCTATGTGTCTTTGGTAATTTGCTACTAGGTACACTTAATTTTACGGGAGAAAACAATTTCTGAAGAACAGAAGTAGAAGATGTTCCCGCCGCAAATTATATGGAATCATAAATTTTGACAACATTATCCTACCTCCTGAAAAGAAACCGATATATATATTATTTTGTCATAGTATTCCAGTAAAAAAATGAGACATCTTAATTCTATTATTGCAAATCTTGTCTTTTTCAAAGAATTCCCGAACGTCGCTTCACATCAAAATCGTATTTAAAATAGGACAAAAGCTGTCAGGGCAGTAAACCTCAAACGTCACTGTGTGGTGTATCTACGAGGGTGGCACGCACACACCCACACGGAGACGATCATTTACATACGACGGGGCGCTTGGAGTGAAAAGGACGGAACTCAGGGAGTACACCCTCGCCCGGGTAGAACAGAGACAACCATATTCCCATCATTTGCTAAAAAAGCGAAAAGTGGGCGGGGGATTACATTATAGTAGCGAAAGTAATCGATATTCTGTTTTAGTATAAGGTTGTTAGACCCGTGCATCTGCAGCCTAAATACGCAGCCGAGGTCACGGAGCTTGCTTTTTATGCTGCCCTAATGTTTGCTTTATTGAGTTAGATCCTAAGATACCTAAATGCGGGTAATACAATAATTACTTGCTATTCTATAGATACGTAGCTTCCAGATTGAGATAATAATACGTACTGTTCCTGAAAATTTTACAAGGCTCTATTTTCTTATTGGATTCTTTAAGACGCTAAGGGGCAATTTTAATAAAAGGTTTTTACTCTCCATATTATAATATCTGAAATACTTATAGATAAAGGAGATTTTATCTTACTTTCGATCCAAAATCGCGATGGCTTAAGAATAATTTGTTGTATTTATTAAATTTGAGTACTTTAGCAGATTTCCACAATTTTTATTAATGATTTGTTCTAGTAAGAACACAACTATAACTAAGTTATATTCTGATAGGGACTTTTACACATTTCGAGTATACGTAAACAAACTATGAAATCAATGCTTCCAGAAGCTTCTACCAATACTACCAAGAACCTTCATTTACTATTAATTCAACCAAAACTAACATCAAAAAGATTATTGAGCACCTGGCACAGTCCTCGATTACCGCAACGAAGGGGTTTTAATAGAAGGGTCAATTGGGTATCAAAGATGCACCGTTTAGAGCGAATGAGCCGTGGGACATTTTGCGAGTAATTTCACCGGCCCACAAGCCCAAGTCGCAAATGACCGCTACAAGATAAACTGCTTTGCCTTTATGCTGCCCTGGTACTTTTTTTGATAACATGATAATTTGACCGTGACAATATAGAGATATATCTTTTGAATTGTGATGTCCTGGTATTTCCTGAATATACATATTTATTTTCTTTTCTCCGATTTCAACTGCTTCCTTTAGTAATTAATTGTAAATATGGCATGGTAGTTTTGTTAGTGAAGAATTAAATAGTTGAATAAGAGTCCAATTCTAATATAGGAGTTATCAAAATAAATGAGATTCTTGAACTCATGAACTCATCAACAATGCTGCGTTGATATAAAACATTTGTTACTCCAAAACAGCAGATGCCTTTATTAAAACTCAAATCAACTTGATTTACACAATATCTGAAATAATATAGCGACACTCAGATTCTTAAAAAAATAATAAGTCTGTAGAGGTTAACTAACATCCCCAAACGATATTTTTTCCTATAATTTAATAGCCTTTCCTTCTAATAAGGATAATTTTAATGCCTCCTCCACACTACTCGCGAAGTTCCTCGGCGAAGTACTCTGCCGAAGTTGACTGAAGTCCGCGGTGCTACACTACACACTCGTTCAACTTCGCGAGGAGCGCATACGTTCATATTCAGAACGAACTTCGTAACTTCGTGCCCTTTGACTCGGGCGCAAAAACCGACAACAAACGGAAGTCGGCCGAGGCGAGGTAAAGTTGGACGAAGTAACCCGAAGTGCCTCTCTACATTATTCTATTCGTCTAACCTCGTTCAACTTCGCGAGTAATGTGGAGGAGGCATAATAGTAGGTGACTCGACCACTTACTTGGGTTTCATTTCTATTCATAATTTGGGTTTCTATTCGCTAATTTATTCTAAATCCCGGAACGGTTTTAGGAACCATTTTCACTGCGGCATAGAATACTTAATAGTAGCTAATGGCTGTGGTATAGGCAAAAAGTATTATTTACGTTGATGCCATGTTCTTATTTACTTTTATATTATACTAGCTTTCGCCCACGACTTTGTACGTGCATCCCCGTTTTTCCCCGTTCCCGCAAGAATTTTGGGGTATCCTTTCTTAGCGGATGCCTACGTCCTAACATCTACCTGCATGCCAAATTTCAGCCCGATACGTCCAGTGGTTTGGGCTGTGCGTTGATAGATCAATATATCAGTCACCTTTGAGTTTTATATAGATATATAGATTTAAATAATGTATTAGGTACTCACCAAATGTCTTGAGAAATATTTTCTTCTAAGTCAAGCCGAGCTGATACACAATAACTGCACTTGCAACATAAAATCCAAAATATATCATTGATAATAAAATATCATCCGGGAATCCCGCGTCACGTAAATCTGCAATGACGTGACGTAACGTGACGTATCGTGCCGTAACGTAACAGCGGGTAAGGGGATATTTATATAGTGATAAAATCCATTTACGAGCGCTGCCTTACAATGCGGGACGAACAAACTTTATTTCCATAGCTTTCATATCTAGCTGGCTAGGGATGGGACGCTGTCGATAGATTTGATTTAATAATTGCGATTTTTTTGAGGTATGTTTTTGTTTGGTATGCTTTTAGAGCGATGAACCAAGTGGTAAGCAATATCGTATGAGAATAACTGTTAAGCTTAATCGCTTTTATTTAAAAAAAGATTAAAGTTACAAATCTCATGATTGACATTTGTTTCTATATGCGATAGTATTTTACTTAAATAATAATAGAAGTCATATTTTACATTGAAATCAAAAGCTATAAACTAAGTGTTAGATGAACAAAATATTAACATAGAGCTTTTCTAGCCTCTACATCAAAATATTACAATGGTCGATAAATATGCCATATCCCAAATAAATTATCGACAAAAACATCGACAAGTGATTGTCACCAATCATTCACTATCCAAAGCCACCCTCAGTTTTCCTTCAATTTTCCTTTTGCGATCTCCACTCACTTAATTGACGAAGAATTTTGATTGGTCTCAGAGTAGACGCCATATTCCTATGCATCCGTCGCGACGGTTTTTTTTTAATTTCATCCCAACTCATTTATATTCCGTTTATTTTAATGGTAAGGTTCGTTATTGTTCTCGGTCCCGATAATATTTTCGACTCTAATTGCTCTCTTGTACGCCTCTCGAAGTATGTTTGTTTTCATTGAATATTTCAATTGTGCTTGCCTTTGATTTCTTTTTCCATGTTTCTGTTGAAAGCAAAGATTTTATTTTTAGTTATTCTATGTAAGACATTAACTTTTGCTATATTATAAACCAATATAGTATTGTAATTAGAAAAGTTTTAATAAAGATAATTCGACGCGATAACCTGTAAAAAATAATATATGAAAACATGCCCAAAAAGCATGTAACATAAAATCTAACATGTATTTGATCAAAGACACTATCTATCTGACCTATGTCTATACTAAAGTGTAGGTAGGTATACATTCCTGTACATATACTCACGTCACTCTGAGCTGAGATGTTACACATTCCCAAACACACACGTAACATTTCAGCATCAACCAAAACATACCACACTAATAAAACCTGAACCATCTAAACGTTCACACTCAAAGCACTAAATAACATTTCAATCACAGCAATTACTCGTCAGCGGTACCTGAATGCTAACTGATTAAACAGTAGGACATGAGACAGCGATGACAAAATGGACGCCGATTCACTTGTTCCCATTCAAGCGGGAGGCTCTACAAATTTCCAGAATGGGGACCATTGAAATGTCAGTATGGCCCCATTGTGAGGGAACAGCTGGTGTTTTCAACGTCAGACTGTAGAATCATTTATCGATTGCGCCTGCGCATGCGTCTTGACTCGCGCTGCTTTGGTCTTCCTGTAATGTGGGATGATGGTGATTGTTTCGTTTCTATGGGATTTTCTATTTTGCTGGGAACCTTAATTTATTTTATAATTGACTGAGACAGCATTGACTGAAAATTGTTTGAAGAATTTTTGAATTTTCGATCGGCTGCTTATAAATGAAAGCTAATTAATAATTGTCGCTTGGTACTGAAATAAATAATAATTAATTAATCTAATCTGCGCCCTAAAAAGCAGAACTTACGAGCAATCATCAAAGTTTACTTTGCACTAACTAGTTTGCTGTAAAACTATTCCATACAATACATTTTTGTTCTGAAGCATTCCATTATAAATACTAACACTTTCTTAAATGTATTAAGTCAATAACGATTTGCTTGCTTTATGCTCCATCATTATAATTCAAGAATCACTTCTAAACTGATTGTAATTAACGGTTACTATACTTCTTATACTTATAACCTTACTAACAACTGAAATCTTTTACATCTTAGCCAATAGAATAGCAAACAAAGTCACATGTAACACATAGTTCTATCGGAATTTAGGAGAGGTTTTATGAGGTCGCTTTTATGTTAATTGGACCCGCCAAATGAGCTTTCTAAGGACATTCAGGCGGAATTAGTAATTTTATTACTCCCTTATCTTATATCCTCGTGTGCCTGATTGCTGATATACTATTGATACCAAGTGAACTATTCGAGGTCCGTGACTGCTGATTTCGCAAAAAACATCCCACTTTTTCTCTCTGTTTGTGTTTATTACATAGAATTGTCCTCTTATGGTCAAATCGGACAGGTCATTTTTGAATTATGGAAAGCCTTTGATATTGAATTTTGAAAGAATGCAGCCTTTGATTAATATATATTTCAGTAACTAAACCAAGTAAATACTTCTGCTCTCGAAAAGAACATTGTTAAGAAAAAGTTACATTGATTATTATGAACGTTAACGTTAGGTATTAAGATTGTATACTTATTTCAATCGTCATCCAGAAATACAATGTTGCTCTGGAAAGCGAGCTAGATGCATCATCAAATTGTATGCGACAAACGACATCAACATCCAACAAATCAACATACGTAACCTATCTACATAAAGCATACGTACTACAAATGAACATAGTAAAAAATCCACTATTCAAACAGCATTTAATAAAAAATACAAACAGCATCCATATTTCGTTTTAACTAGCATATTAAAAGCTTCGCAAAATCGATAATCTAGATACAATCTAGTATATCCTGGGAACTTATGGCAATGTCGGCTTGCATCCCGGCAGGTTCATTAACCCCTCCCACCCTGTCCGGGGAAGGTAAATATTGTAAGTCTGTTATGAAATATTTGCTGAAGGTGGTGGTTTATTTGAATGTAGTTTCGGTGAATAATTGCGTTGTAGGATTCGTAGGATCTTGTATAATTGTATAATTTGTAATATCTCTCATCTTATAGTTTACAATGTTTGTAAAGTTTTTTTTTTTTTTTTATATATATAATTTGGATAGAAATAGAATTCGCGTTGCGACACTAGCTGTCTATTCTGGAATCAAAAGCTGCTTGATAGATTTTGATGCGAAATTCAATATTTTGTGTATTGATTTAATGATTTGACATTTCACTTGTTATTAACTGCAAAAATTTGAAGATATAGTTTCTACCATAATATATTTGTCCACGCTAAATATCGTTAAAAGATTTTGCAATAGGATTTAGCAACCAGGCAAACTGACGTACTTGTTTAGCATAGTAGCCACAAAAGTTCTGAAACCGAATGCTCATTTTTTTAATAGTTCAATTTGGAAACTAACCTTACCTTATTGAACACAAGTTCACACTGTTTAGTCTCACAGAATATACACTTACCCCTATACCAAGGTTACTAGTGTGGAGGTAGGAAGGTGGAATTTCTCCATCGAACAAGGGAGGATCCTCGACCAGTCTACTCGACTGACCGGCCGTTAAGGCCCCGATGAATGTTTTTTTTTCTTGTGGTGATTCTCAATGTTAGCCAGAAGGGCTACTACATTAAAAATCCCCCATGAATGGTGTTGGAAAGTTGCATATAATATGCTCTGTAGCGAAAACATTTCGCTTGCGCGATTCAGAGCGACACACTAGTTTGCCCCTCTATGTCACTAACCTATCATAACAATCACATATTTTGTTTGTTGCAGATGAGCCTTTACACACACACATACAAATAATATTGTGTAATGAGTGACAGAGCAGAGAAGCTACAAGCGGTTACCTGCAAATGTTTTCCTGAAAGAAGACATAAGAATTGCAAATAAACATGACGTGAGGATAATAATTGAAGCATACGCAGGAATTCTTTTATAAATTTAATTGAAAACTAATGTTTTGCGTTATTATAATATGTATTTTCTTTAATGCATAAATAGCACTTGCTTAATCAATTATACTATCAGATATGACATATAATAAAGCTTCCCTAAACAAGATAATAGCAGCAGCAGGTAAGCTCAGTTCAGCTGCATATGCAGTCCGAAAAATAAGGCAACTCACCGATGAAGATACGGCTAGACTGGTTTATTTCAGCTACTTTCATAGCATTATGTCCTATGGAATTCTACTGTGGGGCAGGGCTGCAGATATAGAAACTATATTTATCTTACAGAAAAGAGCCATTCGCTCTATATATAATTTACGTGCTCGGGATTCACTAAGAGATCATTTTAAGAATACTGGTATCCTTACTGTACCATCACAGTATATATTTAATAATATTTTGCATGTACACAAAAGCTCCGACTTACACACAAGAGTAGGAGATAGACACGATTATGGCACAAGGAACAGGAATAGAATTGAAATGCCATTTTTCCGATTAGCTAAAGTTAAAAATTCATTTATGGGTCAAGGTATACGCTTTTACAATAGAATTCCTCACAATATTAAAGAGTTTAGTAGTTCTAAATTTAAAACTTATATAAAAAATGTATTAGTTCAGAGAGCGTACTACAGTATTCAGGAATATATGGACGATAAAAACCCATGGAGGGTTGTCGCGTAAAAACCACAAGACAGTTCATTGGCATATTATGTAGTTAGATATAAGTTTCATATATTGTAATATTTACATGATTTTAAAAGAGCAACTATGGAGTTTCTTGCCGATTCTTCTCCATAGATCACTGCTTTCCGAATCGGTGGTAAATGTTAAAATAATTATGTAATGACGATTCGAAAGTGCTACTAAATAGTAGTCTAATTGAATAAATGAATGTTTGAGTTTGAGTTTGAATAGTTTATTAGTAATAGCTTATCTAAACAAGCAATGATTTGATCTAGTTTATCTCGATGATCCAATAAAATCATTCATTGAATATATCATTATTAAGTTTGAGATGTTTGCTCTAATAGTTCTACATTAGTTCATAACAAATAACACCTTTATTGACATTTTCACAACTTTCAAAACTATTAAATTGTCTACTGTTTTCCCCCATCTGTGGCGTCACTGCATGTGTGTAGGCTCGCTCATGTAAAATGCATAAGATACGCTTTCAAAGAAAGCAGATGTCCCGGCTTGCCCGTGAAAACTTATTGTTTCGCGATTCCAGACCTTGAAGAGTTATAAATTTTTATACGATACTGTTTCTTGAATTTACTGTGGCTGTGGAATAAAGATAGGTGGACTTATGTGTGTATACTGTATTTGTTTCTGTGAGTCTTAAACCTGCGTATAAAATAAAGCAATAAGTTATCTACATAGCAAATTAAATTCACACTGATTTAGTAGTTTTTACATAATTGGGCCATAATTTACGTAATTTATGGGAAAATGCATTTTAAACTTTTATTTAATACAGTAAGGTACCTAAAATTTAACTTAGGTAAACATAGTTTATAGATACTTATAAATTGTCTAACTAGGCTAGAAGTAATAAACTTCTGCTTACAATTATTGACGATTAACAAAGTCGTTATCATCATCTGCCCATATCACATCAAAGGCCGCTTATTAAAGCTTTGTAAGTACAATTTCAAGAAGATTTTCCCTACATGAAGTATTTTTAAACTTTAAGTATCCTGTTCAACGTCATTACAAACAAATCAAACATTGTTTGTAACCCACATCCACAATGAGCCCGACCTTATTCAGTCGGCGACAAAAGTCAAGCGTGTGTCGCATCTTAATCAGGTCGTTGCCCCGGAGCAGGATACGTGGGCTATGTCTTCATATGAATTAAAAGAAGCTTTTAAAAGTATTGGAGGTACTTCAAGTTTAAAGAATAGAAATTTTTATGATGGTAGAGTTTTCAATTCTTAAACAAGCAAATAACGCTGTTTTACATAATATACAAACAAACAAAAAGACTAGTAAGCAATTTAATAGGAGGAGTCACTTGATTTTGATAATACTTTTAAAAATAACTATAAGACATGCAAACAATTGAACTTAAAAAGTGTCGGTACAATCTGTGTTTCGCGATGTATTGGTCAAACTAGCTTTCCGCCCGCGGCTTCGCCTGCTTTTTCCAAAAGCTAATAAATTATATACTAATACCTTCCTCGATAATCACTCTATCTATTAAAAAAAACCGCATCAAAATCCGTTACGTATAGTTTTAAAGATTTAAGCATACATAAGGACAGAGAAAGCGACTTTGTTTTATACTATGTAATGATAATGATTAACAATCATTGTTCCAAAACCTTATTACCATAACGATAATAAATAGAATGAAGCTTTAATTTTCTCACCTATGTACACACGTCATATATGGTTAATTTCCTCCCATCGAACACCGTGTTATATATTAATTAATTCATAATATTCTGTATAAAACGTAGCACAATGCTGTAGGCACGTCTAAGCGTTTTAATCTGGTACAGCGAGCAATATCGATAGAGATGGCAAAGATGGCCGCCGATACGAGCTTTACGTAAGCTTATTTCTTATGTATTGACTGATTTTATCTAAACTTTACTTTGTATAATAAAATTTAAAAAAAGCTTTTAGGAACAACTAAATATTGTCAATTAAATCTTCAAAAATCTTGCCTGCCTACTTGTCTTGAAAATAGCAAAAAATAAAAACGATCTCTATGCTGACTTCTGACTACAGTGTATTGAATTTAATTAAATTCAGTGATATTTTGTTTTAGACTAATTAATGAAATATGATGTAGGTAGATGATAAAGATGAATCAGTATTTTCGCAAGCCAGTGATCATATTATATTTATAATTCTAAGGAACTACGGCTCGTATAGAAAATTGTTCATAATGTGCATAGCATTTGCAGATGAAGCATCATTGAAAAATGTTGCAAGAATTTGAAAAAACCTCTATTCCTCTTAAAATCAGAGAAAAATTACGTCGTTCTACGTTAAACATGAACAATAATAACTTTGACTCATATATAATAAACTAGCTTACCGCCCGCGGCTTCGCCCGCTTTGTCTTAAACCTAATAAATTATATACTTAAGCCTTCCTCTTGAATCACTCTATCTATTAATAAAAACCGCATCAAAATCCGTTTCGTAGTTTTAAAGATTTAAACATACAAAGGGACATAGGGACAGAGAAAGCGACTTTGTTTTATACTATGTAGTGATGATAATGATCACTGATATCTAGCTTCCCTATTTATTTATTCGTTTCTATAAATAGCTTGTAAAAAGGTTCCAAACCAAAAGTACGGCGCCACCTTTTTAATTATACTCAGTACAAAATACAACACACCGCTTTGTTCATATTAGACAATGTTCGTAAGGTATCTGCAGGGACGAGACAGGAATAGCAATAGCCCACTTTCCATAGGGGCTCGGCCATAATGCGTGATACAAATAGACGAGTTGTATTGTGTAGGACATGTAGAAAACCCTTCTTTTTCAACCGATCAATGAAGAAATGTGTTAACAGAAAATACAAGAATCAGAAGAAATTTTTGTGAGGATTGTGTTATTATGCTGGTTTTTGAAGTCATTGTAGATAAATTTTTAGGATACCATCTAAATTGCAAAAGGAAACAAAGTAACTACCTACAGCTAAATAACTACAGATATTTTAATCTTAACAAAATATGTCGTAAAATTTATGAAACTACGTACTACCTACGTGTTTATCACTATCACTACATAGTATAAAACAAAGTCGCTTTCTCTGTCCCTATGTCCCTTTGTATGCTTAAATCTTTAAAACTACGCAACGGATTTGGATGCGGTTTTTTTAATAGATAGAGTGATTCATTATAATTTATTAGGTTTTAGACAAAGCGGGCGAAGCCGCGGGCGGTAAGCTAGTTCCTTATAAACAATGCGCCACCAACTATTTCGTATGAATTTTAAAATCTAGTTAGGCATTTTAAATACAGTAGCATATAAAATATTCAGTTCATATGACTGTATCTTAACGGCTTGCTATTTCCAGAGGACAAGCGTCAATTGTATAAACTACTGCATTGTTAATATCCTTTTGAGCAACGGATATGATGGTTCGCTTTTAAGATAACTTGCTTACATCGTGGTCAACTTGTTGGTAAAGATTTTATTAATTTCCTTTTTAAATCATCATCATCATCATCATCATCGTCATCATCATTAACATTATCAGCCTACATTTTTCACTGCTGGACATAGGCTTTTAATCACTATTTCAAAATATTGGTAACTTTTTGGCATTTCCCGTTTAATTTTCAGATATGCGTAAAAGAGAAATTTTGTTCGAGCTGAATCGAAAACTGGAAAAATGTATTTAATTGATTTTTCTTTAATTTAACTTGATTTATATATTTCAAATCAATTTGAAATTCATTTCATGGCATTACCTCCCCGGAAATTATTTTTAACCGATCACAAGCTGAAAATAACTGTTTTATTTATTGCAGATGCATCAAACGCACCGTCTCTACGTCCAGGTTCAGCCAACCTTGCGAACAAAGCTACTTCACATCTAGATTCCTACAAACATCCCGAAAAAGCGTGCACGAAACAAAATCGGTTGAACTTAAGAGGACGACGACCACCGCTTCAAATGTATTCAAATATATGCGCGATTAATTCAGGCTGCATAGCCAACGGGACGGTGTTAGTAGTGGCGGTCTCACTTTCGTCGGATCGATGGGGCCGTGACCTTCAGTGCCTCTTATTTGATTCGCTTTTTTGTTTCCTGAAAAAAAACGCGGTGGTAGGTGGTGGCCAGCGCGCCGCCCGTGGGCCTCTGCGCTTCCTGCGATCCTGGTAGATGCGTGGTAACAGTGATGTTATAATCCATGACCTACAGTGCTCCTCTCATTTGGTTAGTTTTGTTTCCTGAAAAAACCATGCAATACAGTGGTAGGTGGTAACGAAGCACGCGGCCGGCGTGGGCCTTTGCGCTTCCTGCGATCCTGGTAGATGCTATACCTACGTGGTTACAAGGACAATGCAGTTCATGATCTACAGTGACTCTTAATACCCTTCTTCGTTTTCTAGATGATAGTTGCAAGGGTGTTTGATTGGAAGGCAGCACGCGTGTAGGGCCTCTGCGATTCCTGCGATCCTGGTAGATGCTAAGTGTTTACATTGTAGTCCATGAGTCATGACCTGTGACTATAGTATGATTCACATTTTTGTTTCTTAAAAGAAAGTTGCAGTGCAGTGGTGGTAGGTTGTGAATCTGCCGAACAACAAAATTTCATCACTTCCTAAGTTCCAGAAGTGTATAATGAATGCTCTTGGTGATGACAATGACATTATAGTCCTTTCAGTACCTTTTAGTTGTTTCGCTTTTGTTTTCTAAAGAATTTGCGAAGTAGAGATAAATGATCTCCGCTTCTTACGATTTCAGAGAGAGTTAAAATGTCAATTGACCGATCAGAATATGGGGATTTGATCCTAAATGAGAACAATATTTTGAGAAAAATGACTAAATGCGTACCCACGGAAATAATGTTATGGTTACATGATTTGTAAAACCGTGAAAATAGATAGGAATATCTGTGTATCTGCTGTTAAAAATACCTATTTGTATGTAATTTATACTTTATTAAATATTTTTTAAGTGTGGATTCAAACCAAATTTCAGCTTTAATCATGTAACGATAGGTACATAAATAATTTAAGTATCTATATATTAGGAAATATCTGGGCAATAACTATATGATTCCATAACATAACATTACTTTCGCTTCAGCATATAAATTTGTAATGTTTTCTTCATACAGATCTTAAAATGTCATAAAGTTTAGCATCGATAATACCTAAACAATTAAACATGTTACCAGCGAATTGCGAAATTAAATCTGGGGGCACGGTAGTGCCCCCGCCAAGACGAGCCAAGCGAACAAGCACGGGCACTACCTACCTTTTCTCGAAGCGCTTCGACGTTTTTTTGAACCCTCATAACTTGGGTTTGGATTATGCTAGATTAACAAAATTTTCGGGATATATTGTCAATAGCGGACTTATTGAACATATTAAGTTTTAATTACATTAGCTTTTATACTTCAGATTTTATTTATATCTAAAAAACGCTAATTTCGTCACTGACTCACTGATGATCATCAAAATTCTTAAGGTATTTCCTAATGTCCTAGAAAGCTGAAATTTTGTATGTAAGCTAGTATTAGCACACAAACAACAAAAAAATTATAAAACTTGTAACTTTCATCCCCCAACCCCTTAAACTAGGGGATGGGAGTTTGTATGAGACCTGTAATTTTAAATTAAATTTTGATGACGCTAGAGGTCTAATCTAATAATCTAAAACTTGGTTCCCCTAGATATATATATGTATAGGTACTCCTTGTTAAAAAAAAATTAAAACTTTAATCGACATACTTATAAAATTTTGTTACAAACAACTTACAAAAAGAAATGAAATCCCACCAAAAACATTTTCATGTAAAATGTTGCCAAGACGAGCCCATTTATGACTCGCACTGTCAAAAAGTTATCAGATCTCATGTAGAGCGAAGCTTCTAACACTACACGCCCTAACTCTACAAGGCCTAACTTCACAAACTCTACACCTTAGTCAAAATATGTGGCTTGGCCGTTCGTTACTACAAGAACTATTGTATAACACAAAAGTAATGCACAGTGAATTAATTTTTCACCTTACGCCGATGTGAATGTAGCGAAATGGCCAAGCCACATATTTTGACTAAGGTGTAGAGTTTGTGAAGTTAGGCCTTGTAGAGTTAGGGCGTGTAGTGTTAGAAGCTTCGCTCTACATGAGATCTGATAACTTTTTGACAGTGCGAGTCATAAATGGGCTCGTCTTGGCAACATTTTACATGAAAATGTTTTTGGTGGGATGAAAATTTCTACGAAATGAACATAGTAAAGAACATATAGATTTGACTGAATTTTATGAGATATAATGATATTACAGTTATAACTACGTCAACATACCTAGTTATTTTTAAAAAACAACAGCAGATATTATGTTAAAACTTCGGACGCTTTTAGGTAGAAACATTTTCACCTTGAATGTCCTGTTTCATAAGCGTAAATGAACAATATTTAAACTGCAGTAACTTGCAACAAAAAATCGATTGTCGAGCAAATAGCAATACATGGCCTTATATAAACGGTAGTACATACCAGGCTCTTTACATTTAAGGCCCTCTATCAGGCATCAAAGAATCCTCGGTTTTACGATTATCTCCCGTGAGAGTCCACAAAGGCTTTAACGGTTAAAAGCCGAAGGTTTCAAAAGGCCCTTGGAAATCTCCTTTTCAGGTCTCTACGGAATTTACGGATAGCAATAGATAGTGGGGCGTGGTGCGTCTGTGTGCGTGCGACGTGACGCAGTAAATACATGCGGTGTGCGTGTGTGCGCGCCGCGCGCATGTGTGCTGTAGTCCTCGTACGGTGTAATGGCGTGTTGTGACGTCATCGATTTAATATATTTAGAAATATGCGTAAATAAATCGTTTAGTGCAGTGTGTCATTGACTTTGAAGACATGTGCTTTTGATTCGGTTGGAATGCTTATTTGTTTATATTATTTATTAATGTTAATACTTGAATGATATTATGTTGTTTTTTTACAATTATTTCTTGTTAAATAGCCTATCTACATTCTACGGGATGTTATTGTTCATGCAAAAAATTGATATCCAATAAAAATATTAAAAACATACAGTTGTTTTTTATTTATCATTGTGTTGTTGTTTTACGATTGGAATGCTTCCAATAATTTTCAATAAAGAAACGCATTCTTTTATAACGAAGGCACATATCGATTCTTTTTCCATATCAAAGAACTTAGATACCTATATCTTGCTATCATATTTTTAATCGCTTATCAAAATAACTTACAATTTAACATTACTTCTTTAACAACGAAATGTATCTAATCAAAAACAAAATAACAACATATAAACAGCTGTTTTAATTTTTTTAAATGGAACACCAAAAGCTGATATCCACGCTGTAACGCACACAGACGCAGTTACGTGCGGTTGTCTTGACAACGGGACGCATGCGCGGCAACGCCTACATCCCCCCCCGCCCGACCCGCCCGATGGACGAGCAAATGTATTTTGTATGATTGGTCATTGAAAGATAACGTGCACCACACTCTAGGACGGGATTTTTCCTATGCCACGACAGCCATTGAAGTAATTAATATATTTTTGTGTAGGTTTGGTGGCCTGTATTTCGTATTTGTGAGGGAAATATGAAAATGTTTGGAAAACAAGCAATCATTAATAAAGCCTTATAAGTTGGATGTTCATAATTTATAAGAAAATTCACCCAGAAAAGACGGCTTGCAAAATTATATTTTTTTAGGAAATTCAGTAAATACATTATGAAAAACATCGCGCTACCGCCAAAGCACACCTCTACACCTTGCTAACTTTTAACAATCAATCTTTGCAAAAGGAACAAAATATACAAAGAAAAGCAAGAAAACCCAACTTTCCACCTCAAGGTCACGAAAAATTTCAATTTATGACCAAACATCTGAATTACTAAGCGCTGCATAATAGACTACAAAATACATCACATCACTATAGGCGAGTGAGATGGGAAATGCGCTTGTAATATGTGCGAAAGAGATAGCTGCACGCACACAAAGACAGATGGAAATCTATGCGTGTGTGCGGAAAATGGAATGTACGACAGTTGATAATTTATATAAGAGTATGTGTTGTGATTTTCCGTTAGCACTAAAATGTCACTTTAGAGGGAATGTTCTATTGAAAGCACTAGTTTTTGCATAAGTTATTAGGGAATCTGCAGGAATATACAAATGTTTTAATTAGATGTACACATAGTTTTTAAACTAATAGATAAAGTGCTCTATATTTTATAATAATATTTTCTTCATAACTCATAGATTCTGATAAAACTTCTAAATCGTAGTCAAAATGACAAATACCTAAGTATGAAAGTATAAATTACCTGCGATGCAATATTACTATTCAGTATACAAAGTATACTTGTAGGGAAATAAGTTGAAATCTCATTTATACAACCCTGTCGATATGGTCTAATTAATTTCTAATAAGAAATAAAAAGAAATTGTTCAATTTCCCTCCAATTTTATAACCCACGTAAGGTAACTTCAGTCAAAATGTTTTCATTCATTTGTTTCTAAACATGTTTTTATCACATTGACTAATAACAGTATTTATTTTTACACAAAACCTATATATTTATAAAAAAACTTTGACGCTTAAACAATTCCTCAACAGTGGATAATTATAACCACTAAACCAAGCATAATTCACATTCACAACAACACCCACATTATAATACAGTCCATTTAATAAAGACGTCTCATTAAAAGCCTCTATTAGAGAGACAATGTCAAAAACCTTAAAAACAAACTTTGCGTGCGGTTGAGCATTACCTACGTACTGAAATATTGTAATGATCCCACTAAAGCGACTAACTACGTCAGTGTTGAGTCTGCAGCCTAGACAAGCGGCCTTTAAAAACACAAAACAAACTTTTATTGGGAGCTTCAGGCGATAGAAAATGCCGCGCGTCAAATTATTTCAGTACACGCAACGCCATCTAGCGGCGGGTAGCGGAACGAATGGTTCGTATCTGGGCGCGCGTCGTAATGAATTTATTGTATAGTTAACATAAATTATAATGACGTAGCGAGCACGTTGAACACGAAAGTAGAAGGAAAATGTATTCAAGCGACCTTGCTTCATTAATTCGTAACATAATTTATACATGCAGCGAGTTATCTGTGAGTTTTTTCAATGTTTGTCGATCGAGATTTCACACCTTGCGTTGCATGCGTTATTTTGTTTGTGTATATTTAATTATATACATAATGTGTTGACTGGGATAATTAATGTAAACACGGTTAGAAATAAATTACTGTAGTGGCGTGACAAATTTTGACGAATCGTTTTTATTTGTTAATATTGTTGAACGCATATTTCAGTTTGATTTATAATGTAGTGTGTAACTGTTATAACTTTTTTATAATAATTATAACAGTCATCAACATATAGTGCTAATTATCAACAACATTTTAATTAGATATGTATGTATGTGTAGGTAATGCAGTCAATTTTATGTATTATAACATTTCCATTTACATTTTTTCTGAAATGGAAAAACCTAGGTACTTAATACTATAATGAGTATTCATAAAAATGCGTTATTATTTCTCATTACACCAAATTATATTAACAGTAATGTGATTTATGTATTTCTGAGTACTTTAAAGATTTTTTTATGAATTAATTTTTACTTATTTTACGGCGATACCTAATACGGTAATACCTATAGCGGTGATAAGAAAAATTATTAGGTATTTCATGTATCCTTATTCTTAAGGCTCTATATTGAAAGTAGAAAACCGAATTTACTTCACCTTAAGGTGGTTAAATAATAAATTATAACAAAACTTGATTTCCGCCTTCGGCTTCGCTCGCGTTTTCAAATAAAAATCCGTATTGTTCCCGTTCCTGTGGGATTTACGGGATAAAAATTATTAGCCTATGTTTTAATCTGGGTTTTCAGCTAATACCAAACTACATACAAAATTTCATTGTAATCCGTTCCGTATTATTTGCGTGAAAGAGTACCTACCTAACATCCATCCATCCATCAATCTTCAATTGATACAAACTGTCGCATTTATAATATTAAAATATATAGGTAAGTATAGGATAATAAAATTTAAAGAGAGTGGAAGTGCGTAGGTACGTAGATAACTAAAATAAATAACGTGAAACACACCCGAACCCTAGTAAATGTAAATTATAGATAATATTATAGATGAATGAATTAAACAAGAAAAATTATATAATTTTTTACGTAGGAGATAAGATCTTTTTAGAATAGAAGCAAGAGAGCTTTGCTCTAGCGCAACCATATAATATTATGTTTTTACAAGCTAAAAAATAATCTTAAAAATACCATATTAAAACTTTCTTCTGAAACCCCTCTATCTATTAAATAAATCAACATCAAAAACCGCACTTTATTTTTCAGGATCTAAACACATACCTACAGGGCCAGACAGTCAGCAGGCAGCGACTTTGTTTTCTACTACGTAGTGATTCCAATGCATTCTCTTTGTAACCACATGACAAAGACGAACCAATACCAAAACTACATCATTACCTCGTATAGAAAGTGACAATTATTTACATAATGCGTATGTGTGTATGTGTGTGTAGGCGGTTTAGTTCATTTCACGCAGCGCGCACACAAATGATTGTTAACAATGGACGAGACAGTTTACTGGCAACTTATTTGAACGGAAAATGAGTCGTGTTATCGTTTACTATATATTATATACTATAGTTAACTATATGCTTTAGGAATCGATAGTAATGGATGCGTATTAATAGCAAAGCAAGGAAGGTAAATGGCCGATAAATTTGCTGTTAGTGTTGCGAATATCAATTTCTGATTTAGATATAGGTACAATCTATTGCAAACGCTAGAAAGTAACAAGAATGTATGTATTTGAAAATAGATAATAACAGAAAGTATTATTTAAATCATTAGTTGTGTGTTTTTGTGTTTTCCTCAACAGGAATCTAAAATTCAGTTTTCAGATTCCTGTTCAGGAAATTAAAATTACGATTGAAAATATTTACCTACATAATTTAAAAGTACCAATGCGATTCCTATTGAAATTCATTGTTTACTAAGTATTTATATCAATGATCCATACATTAATTTATATTTTCTTCAAGCAGGTATATCATCTTAGGCGCAGCAAAGTAATATTTTTAACCTACTACTAAGTACCAATTAATAATTAACCTCTCGTATAATTTAAGCATTTTGAAAATAACGCCGTAACGCAAATTTATGGTGTATCTCAGAATGTCTATTTAAAACACACGCAACAGTTTTTTACATTGTCCATTACAAAAAGAAATCTGTTCTTTCATAGACAAATTTATGGTTATTCCTGAAATGGTGTTGTTTTTACCTGTATCATATATGTAAAAAGTTGAACGTCTAAACGGAAAATGTAAGAAATAAAAAGCGAAGATTATGACCGTTTAGTGTGTATGTATGTTAGGTGCAACACACAATTTGCCCGTACCGCGATGCGTGAAATTACGCGTCTGAGACCGGCGCCGGCGCATTTACGTTGAATACATTATGTTTTAAAGAATATAGTCTAAATAATTGACTTTCGTTGCAGTTGTTTTATATGACAATGTTCTTTCTAAAGCAGATAAAGAGTGATAAAATTGTCTTTCCTTAGGTTAATTATATTTCAGACAATATAAATAAGTCTTGTCCAGAATATACCGCCAGGCTAGCTATATACCTACCACCAAAAAGGTCACCACCCAGTCCCGAGTCCAGCAAAAACCCACAATCAATTAAAAGCAAACAGTCTGTCTATATCGTGTAGCTCGGTGAATACAATTAGTGAGATCTGCACAATCCCCGAATTATAAATTCGGTGGGAAGTCGACAGGTGGCGGCTGATCTGGGCATTCATACCGGAACGTTATACGGACGCTGTGAACCGAATTGCAGGATTGTATTACCTGAGGTTATTAAATATATCTTTTTGGGTTTTAATATGCATGAAGTACAGGGAAATGCGAAATACACGGTAAAGCACCTGGGTGTGTCTAGGGCGCTGTCGTTTACAGAAACCTTGGTAAGTACCTGAGCTTTATAGAGTTTAGGCTGAAACTTTCATGGCTATCTCAAAAAAGACGTTTTCCGTTGACTTAATTATACTTTCATTCACGAATAGATAGGTATTTGTAGTTATATAACGGTGTTGTCTTGCACACACCAAGTTTTAAATCATTTCATTAATAAATCATAGAAAGTAAGCACAAATTTTTTGGTACAAGATATTTGTCACTACACTGTACATTTACGTTTATTGGCATGATACTAATAATTGTTCTGTTTTCCTGAACAATTCTTAATATACCTATTTCTTGAAATTATGTAAAGATGTCACACAACAATAATTACTTTCATCATCATATCAATAACAATAGAATATGTATTAATTAAAGGTTATTTCAACTAAGTTTTTACACAACTCTAGTTTCGAAGCCTCTACTTTTTACTATAGTGCACCTTGTATGCATTTAAAACCTTAACCTTAGAACCAAATTCATTGTTCATATTATATAAAAATGTCCCCTTCCTCATCCGTCTGTCCCCTTATCATATACCTAGCATAGTAATTAAACGGTGACCATACATCTCGGATATCTAGTAACTAATGAAACAATACCACTTACCCGACTGTCTCCCTAAATCATACTCGCTGGAATAGTGATGGGATATAGTCGATAGAAAATTACTAATTGCATATTTTATTTCATAAATTCTAAACGTATAAAACGTATGAATTATATAGTTAGTTAATTGACTTCTTCTTCTTCTTTTTTCAAGTGGCAACTCCCGATCCCAGTGTGGACGGATTCTGCCAATGTCAAGTTTTGAACAGATGATCAGTTTAAGTTAATGCGCATATTAAGCGTGCTCTGTGCTGAGAAAAACGGATGAGATGATTCACTAGTTAATTGACTTCATGCTGATTTTATATCATGTTTGTAAAATATTATCGCATGCCATTGAGCCGATTTTGTTTAATTGAATCATACGGCAATATCTATTCTCTATACAGTATTGAATATGCACGCTTAAAAGTAATACACTATTGCGAGTATGCTCATGATAAAATTCAGTAAGTTTATGTTGCCTTGAATAATGATAAAGAAACGCATTACTTATTTGCTGAATGTCTCATTGTACGTAATAAAAATCTATCTAATTGTTTACTTACTTATTAGAATCTACTTTTTGTATGAACGAAATCTACATTTCATTTTTCATTAATATTTTCTAAAAAAACCAAATACTTTTTGGGAAAAATTATGTTTTGGAAAACCTAGAAAACAAATAAATTTTAAAATAACACACCAACGTAAATCCCTGAAAAACATTAGGCTCCACATTTTTAGCTTTAATAGCAGGAGTTTAGCGAGCAATACTTATTAATTTATGAAACCGCACGTATGTAAACGGTCACATCACTATTGCGGCTAAATGCGACGGAATAATGTTGTATTTGGCCAGCACTATGTGAAATAACATTCAACGGATAACGTCCTATCGCTGTACTATTGTTTTTGCAGCGTTCTACAATTTTATTGTCATTTTATTGGGAAGTGTGTACCTGTTTAGGTAACGCTATAAACTCTTTATTATAAAATGCTGTAACTATTTATTGTATAAGAAAAGTATATAAAATCCTATGTTGTAACTTGTAGTAGGTTGTAGTATGTTGTAGGGTAACAGATACATTTAATTAGTCACTTCTTTGTATGTATTAAGATCTTCACAACTTTATTTTCAGCAGCCTGCAAAAGATCCAGCCTCTCAAAGCTTCGCCTCTACTGACTCTGTACCAATTCTTACAACACATTGTTTGTTGGAATCGCCTTGCTTGATTATTTATACAGACAGATACATATACAGATGGAAAAAAAACTCATTCACTAGTAACAATATAGCTTACTAGTGGCAAATGAATTTTCATCATTGTCATTACCAACAAATTATCCTGCTTATAACATCAGTACCAATACACAATAAATCCATCATTCTTGTAACTCGAAATCTATACTAATATTATAAAGTTCAAGAGTTTGTTTGTTTGTTTGAAAGCACTAATCTCAGGGACTACTGGTCCGAATTGAAAAATTATTTCGGTGCTGGATACGCTTATCGAGGAAGGCTATATATTATCTAAGAGAAACAATGCGGGTGAAACCGCGGAGCACAGCTAGTACACAATATATCCATCATTAGGTATATTAACTCGAAATATATACCTAATAATTTCTAAAACCTGACCTAACAAGTAACAAGACCACTAAAATCCCCCAACCGGATACACGGTCAGCTGATCCACCAATACCAACCTCCCCTCACCGGAAGTGACCTAATGTATATTATTTTCACGTAGGTACTTTAATGTAAAAAGCGTTAAATAAGAAGAAAATAAAAAATTTATTATCGTGAAGCAAAGCTTATTTTTTTTCTTGTATTGTTTAAGAAATTGTAAAATGAATCAATCGCCTTTAAAGTTTGAACCTTTAATTCTAGCATTATCTTCAAATATGAGCCGATAATGTTTTTGCATGTTGCATGTTTTGTTCACTACAAGCTATAGGTAAGTGTGTATTATAGATATATATATAGTATAATAGATATAGATTTCAAACTCTAACGCAGCTTTTTTAAACTTAAGCTACATATCTTAGCAGGTTTTTTTTAAACAGAATTAATTACCTTTACCTAATTGCCATTTGGCTAACAGTGTATTTGTTAAAGTAAGTGAAATAAACAATATGCAAATATACTTTAGTAATTCGTATGTGTTTACAATTAAACTTGATAAATTAATTACAAGACAATCTCCTTTAAAACAAATACAGTAAAATAACCACAAAATATGAATCCGTTACCATAACTAGGGCATGCATAGCATATGTAAATCATATGCTAATATATGTATCAGGGAATCGAAGGGACTTCCTTCCTCTGCTAATTACCACTGAGGCGGGGGTCACAGCGGTAAACGGTTGACCTCATGGCTTGATATTATTAACTTTTAGTTTTTTTTTTTTTTAACTGAAATTTAATCGTGTTTTTGTTAGAGGGCTTCGGATTAGAATTTATTTGACACTGAAAAAATTTTGCTAAAAATTATATGTTGATGAATAAATAGCATAATCCAAGGGTAATATAATTTCGGAGAAGTGTACCTCTATAATATGAAAGAATAATATGTACTGTAAATAGGAATTATTTACAAATAGATGTATGCCATATTACCTACATGCATTTGTAAACTACCTATAGGATAGTTCATTTACTTTTATCCTCGTTACCACGGTCATAAATAACACCTATTTCATGTCATTCCTCCTTCTCTTCTAGATACTTCTATTCTGAAAAAGAAAATAACACTATATTTAGAAATCCTCATACACAAATAATTATAACTACCCTACTGGAATAAATTGAACATTTATCCCCCATGCGCATTTATACCAGCGCATGCCAAACAAAAACTAAGCAATACCTTCAATATAATATTATCTATACCTATACCACAGAATACATAATAGTAGCTAAACGCTACAGAACGGACACTCTCCGCCTCCCGCCAAAATTAAACACTTACCTCACCCCGCACGATCAGACATAAAATGGTCCATATTTTTCTACAGGGACGATACGCAACGAAGATTGACAACATTAATCAAATTGACTTAAAGTAATTTTATTATTTTGGATTTGTGACTATCGTTTTTCGTAGAAAATGGTTAGATATTGTGCTGTTTACGGATGTATTTCATCAGAAAAAGGCGATTTTTTTTTACGCTAGTCAAAAATGTGCCAACCAAGGTGCCAACCATAAAGCGTTAACACACACATTTGCAGTCTCTACAGTGTGACTGTCAAAACGATAATTTTGTATGGAGTGTCCGGGGTGTGCCTATACTAAAACTCTTTCCTGTAGAAAACATTTTTATCCCAGTTCTTCATATACCTACGTCATAACCGTAGCTTATAAGCAGTTCATTAATACATTACATATCAGATTATGTAAACTGAGCGTGAAAATAAAACAAACAAGGAAAACATTAGCCAAGCCACGTCAGCACTCATCAGCACACAAATATTTAACAATATTTACATGTTAATTAAATCATAAATACGTCACACTAATTTCCCCATTATTAAGGTGGGAATAGAGGGGGGAATAGCGTGCAATTTTCCGTAGTTTGTGGTGTAATGTATTGTAACGTTAGTATTTAGACGATAACCGTACATGCTATGGTTGTGTTATAATTACCAAGTTTTCTGTTACAATTATAATAAAATACATAGACGTTTTACCTAGCTAGAAAATGTTTATGGCGTTTAATTGCATTTAATAACTACGGTTTATGTAACAAATAAAAACAACATTATGGCGATAAACTTTTTTTATATTAGACAAGACAAAATAAATTAGAAAAGAAATTATAAAATAGTCCTTAACATAAATAGATTATTTTTGAAATTACCAGACTTAAAAACTTAACCTATTATTAAAGTAGTTCATTGAATGAATAAGAAAATTGCGACTGTATTATCAGAAAGAGCGTAGCATTAAAATATGTGTCTGCATTTACCAAATTAAATAGGCCAAAGATACGCTTTTCCTCCCTTTTTCAGCTCCTTTTTGAGTTTTACTTTTTAAAGTGTGTATGATTTTTTAAACTGTATTTATTTATCTACTACTAGCTGTTCCCTGCGGTTTTACTCGCAATCTGCTCCTATTGGACTTAGCGTGATGATATCATATAGCCTTCCTCGATAAATGGGTTATCTAATACTGAAAGAATTTTTCAATTCGGACCAGTAGTTCCTGAGATTAGCGCATTCAAACAAACAAACTCTTCAACTTTAAAATATTAAGTATAGATTTTTATATATTTAATTTTACACATTCACCCCCTTCAAAACCAAACTTTCGTAAATACAGTAAATAAAGTCAACCAACATAAAAATTTCTCACGATGAAAAATGTACAGGCATATGGTGTATCTACTCATGAATATTCATGGCCCTCGGTGCGGGTAACGAACAAACACACAAACCTTGTATAGTTTGTATCTATAGGTGTAAATCATAGAAGATAAACTGACTGGCTTTGCTTTTATTTTATGACAGTTCCCGGTTAAAGGGTACTGGTAGTTTTCAGGAAGAGGTTTGCGCTTAGGATTTCGTTTGCGTGTTTTTGAGAAATAAGTATGTATGTGGTTGGTATTATTTTACGAAAAAATACAAAGAAATCTCAGTAATTTAAAGGTAATGTATGTATTATAGATAGCTACCTATATTAGGTATATACATACTTATAATGGAATTGCTGTGTACAACAACTGTTTTAAATCCATGTACCTACCTAAGTACCTACCTACATTTTTATTACTCTCCAAAAAATTACAATAGATATTCAAATTAAATTCAGGTACATTCTTAATTTTCATAAAAATAACATTCGAAAAAACAAGAGAACACCTAAAGCAAACATATTAAGTTCAGAAAAGCCATTAAATTCTGTTTATCTGTTATCCCTATTAATAAAACATTAGTAAAATCAATCGTATAATACTTGAACAATGTGATTCAATAATCCTACCAAATAAGAAGTAGTCGTGAGGAATGTCTGCTTTATTCATTAATTCATTCATCGTGGAAGAATAAATTTGCTTGCATTAGTGCCAATAGTGCATTACGGTCAAATGTTTTGCTGGTTATTCAATGTCAATGTTAAAACTAAAGTAAGTTCTTTTAATTTATGAATATCATCATTATTTGTATATTTGGTTCATTTAGAGCTGATTTTTCAATCCTTGGTTAAAACTTATTCATCGAATAATGTATTAAACTACCATTTCAAAAATGTATTCTAATTGTCCGTAGGTATATTTGACAGTTTACAGGTGAAATGTTAAAATAATCGCGTAGGGTAAACGCAGCTATCAACGACCCATCGAAAATCTGAAGGTATTACCGACCTATAAAAGTAATTCGAAATTTAAACGTTTCCAGAACTATTCTAGCTATAGGTAGGCAAAGTTATACACGAATGTATTACTTGAGCATCGTATACTTTAACGTTAGAGTGAGTAACTGAGCAAAAAAGAGTTAAAATGCGTAAGTTGCTGCGGGGTAGCGTGGAAGCAGGACGTGTCGTACTGTTCCGTTGTTCCTTCGGATAAGTACTGTGAGTATCTTTTTAAGACATTTACAAACAAATGACATCTATACTTTAATTTATATTACTAAATGTCAATGCATTTAAGTGTCAACTTTTCATTTCTTACAACATTTTATTAATAAAAAGTAATTTGAAACGATAAAACTTAAAATTAAAATGGGACGGTGTTAGCTTCACCAGTTTAAGCCGCGGCAGGTATCAACGACCCGTAAGTCGGCAATGGCAGCAACGTAACTTTTTGTTTTATTTTCTTTTATGTTATTATATCACACTAACACAAGTGGTTTTATGGACCAGTTTAAATCTAAGCTATGAGTCTTCATAAAAATCTATTAGCGACTAAACTTTTTTGTCGAGTGTTGTGTCTTTTAGCGTTGTCAATTTATACAAAGTTATGATATTTTCGAGGATCCCTATCGAATAGTTACAGAAGTAAATCATTGTTTTTTTTTTGTTTAAACAATATGCATTTGTTCATATTTTGTATGACATTAATCAATTATAATCTATTTTATAGTCTGATGATCAAATGAATTAAAATAACCATTTTTTTATGGGTCGGTAATACAATTTAGGTTTATACTTACATACTTTAATACCGACCCATGTGGGTCGGCAATAGCAACTATAGGAAGCTATTACCGATCGAATATAGATTGTTTAGTTTCTCATCTACAAATTCAAATTCAAATTGCTTTATTTGCAGAATGTAGAATAAAGATGTTTGTATATACAGATAATATTGATCCTTAAACATTCTGCTCGTAATTGAGCGTGCAAATATATTTTTATTACTTTTATGACATAATAGGTGCCTATTAAAAATTATATTTTTAAGTTAAATTTAAAAAATTTTAAAAAATTATATTTTTAGGTTTTTAGGTTAAATTAACATAAAACATATAATTAGGTATATTTTTTCCAGAAATATGGAGCCACGAAAGCGGCGAAAAGTATTCAGTAAAACACAACTCGCCGAAGCAATCAATCAAATAGCATAACGAAATATCCTAGAGTTTGAAATCCTTAATTTAATATATGTACATATATTAATAGTATTATGTTGATTAATTTAAAAGTTCATAATTATTTAGTTCATTACTAAAAAGTACTCATTTGTTTTATTAAAAATAACTACAATTAAAAAATACGAATATATTTGCATTTTTATTTCATTTTATTAAGATCGGTAATCATCATCATCACTAGCTTCTATACATTCCATTGCTGGAAAAAGGCTTCCTCTCACATACGATCGGGAATAGCTGCATAAAAATCGTTAATAGCTTCACAGCCGTTTTTATGGGTCGGTAATAGCAACAATCGACTAAGTCACATTGTAAATTATTTTTTACAAGATAATCCTTTATTAGAATGTATTTGCTTCAATAAATACATTTTTTATACATAACACTAGCATATAAAATGAAATTATAAATCTTTAGAAGAACCAGTATACTTAAAAAATATGGTTGATTTTGAAATTGCCTTAGAGGGGTCGTTAATACCTGCGTTTACCTTAATACCTTATTGGACGGATAAATTTTAACCAAGGATTGAAAAATCGGCCACAGATATGGGATAATGATTTTTGACAGTGCATTTACATCAAACGAACATAGAGCTTGAGCTAGAGCAAGAGCATTCTTTCTGTTCTTTAAGTGTAAACGAAAACTCGTATTCAGTGTTGTTCAGTATTAGAACATTGCATAGAATCTTTTCGAACGCACTAAGAACAACGAAAGCTCTCTACACTAAAATAATTTGACATAGTGGCGTTAGAATGAGCATACGCTCGATTGATGTAAATGCACCGCGAAACAAATCCTACTAATATTATAAAATATGTGAAAGTTTGTGAGGATGTGTGTGTGTGTGTTTCACGCAACTCTTTCACGCAAATACTACTGAACCAATTAAAATGAAATTTAATATATAGGTTTTATCCCGGAAATCCCACGGAAACGGGAACTATGCGGGTTTTCCTTTAAAACGGGGGCGAAGCCGCGGGCGGAAATCTAGTATAAACATATTCTTTCATAGAAAAGTAGACGTAGGTAGGTACATACTTTCCGTATATATTTATTATCGTATGCTTTGTATTTTAATTTGTGATAATTTATTTATTATATTTATTACCTTAGTTTATTACCTATTTAACTACTTGAGTGAAAGTAGTTTAATTAAATAATTTAGTATTCTCATTTCTCATGTCTGTGTTTAAGTTAAGCTAATATTTATGTAAATGTTCCTAAATATCTCCATCTTTTATCTCATTTAGATAACTTTATCAGTTAATTGAGATAAAGTTTTGCTTATAAATGTATGTATTAAGAAATAATATAAGTAAATTAATTATTTTTTTATTCATCAGAGCAGTTTCTGCAATACAATATCAGTAACCAGGTTATAGAGCGCCATCTTTTGATGAATAGATTTAAAAAATAACTAAATAAAAGCAAAATAATTATATTTAAAAATTAAAAGTAAAGATACTGTTATACCTAGTTATACTGAATACCTTTAAATACCAATATTGTAAGTAATTTTAAGTTTGTAATTATGTAGGTATGTATGGATGTTTGTTACTCTTTCACGCGAAAACCACTAAACGGATTTAACTTGGCAGTGATGTAGCTTATGTATCAGAATGACACATAAGCTATTGAACTCGCTTTCCCACAGGTCCATCATCGGGTGAAACCTCGCGGCACAGCTAGTACTTCATTTATACTATGCAGATGAATAAAGACCGTATACTTAAATTACAAAAAAGAGCATGTGTGCACTGTGCTAAACACTCGTGTCAGAAGAAACTTCTTTGCGAGATTCAAAGATACCAAAATCGTCGCCTAACTCCATGACGTGACGGTATTGCCATGACGTGACCTTGAAATTTTACTCTCACCGCGCAACGGTGTTTCACTTCTAAAACTATTTTATCTAAGTTTTCGGCAAACTTGAACCCATGGGAAAGAGCGGCCGTTAAAAAGCAACGGTTCCGAGCCCATGTGCGTCTAATTTTATTCCCCTGTTCACTGGATATGAAATAAATGCAAATTTATGCGATCGGCCGTCGTTCGGTTATCGGTTGCCATCGGTTCTAAAAAAATAATTAGAGATATCGCGTAACAAACGCAATGTCAGCTGGCAAGTGTAGTATGTTGCTCTATTTCGGCCAGATTCGGGTAATTTGTTTTGTTTTGGGCGATTTTTCATACTTCATCGATGAAGTAATGGGATATAGTCATGTTACTGGTACGAGATACATGAATTTTGAATATGTTTAAATGTGTAGGTAGTAGTTTAGTCAAGAGTTGATGAAAGGTGTGTCATTAGGACGTATCATTACTATGAAAAAATAATATGAATTGGCATGCTTTAAAAGAGCAAATATACCTACCTAACTACTACTACCTACCTACAAGTTTCCTGCTGGCTCCTGTCTGTAGACACTGCTTGAAAAGCACTTATAAAGTAAGTCTAGTTAAATGAAGTATATGTAATGTTTAAGTTTGAGTTAAGTTTGATTTTTTAGCTCATAGCATCTTATAACTTTTGCCTCAATAAAACGACAGATTATATAGGCTAAATATAACAATCATAATTATTATTAGAGCATGATAAAGCCATAAATATATTAGATATATCATATATATATATTTAGAACAAGCAAAACCACGGGCAGTAACTAGTAATTTCTAGAGCAGTCGTGACGTCACAAATCGGAATGCCATAGTAACGGCAGATGAGCTTGTTTAAATTCACTTCACATTTAGCTCGAAATTCCGTGGACAGTAAATGGAAAATTCCGTGGACAGTAAAATTGCAAAGATTACAAAAATGCGTGCATTACAAAAATGTGTAGAAAAACTTCATAGGTTCTTATTTGGTTACCTATGTTTCTGCATTTTCGCAAAATATATGTGAAGGTATGCACATTTTTCAACAAACATATTACAGGCTTTAAAATGAAACGAAAATATGTTGCTATTGATATAACAAATGTTATATCAATAGCAACATATTTTCGAATCAAAAATATTAAATAGGTACATTTTTATGATTTTTTTTCTAACGAATCAAATCAAACCTATACTTACATTTAATTTCCTATGTTATTTTCTACTTTTCTGTTAAGTTATCAGTTATGTCCTCTCATAGGATTGTGAATTTAATATGCCCTTATCATTAAGGTAACCATAACATATTTTATACCATTTCATAAATCCACACAAAGCTAAATAATTTCAAGTAGCAACAAACAATAGCACCATATCATTTGCAATAAACATATTTTCGTCCGTACCAAAATATGGAATACTAAAGTCCACAGTTTATTCGCTTCTCATATACCAGGAGGGGGAGGGGGGTCCGTTATTTAAATGAGGGTAGGTACAAATAAAATCCGTGGACACTCAAACTTTTCAATTTAGCCGCGGACATGGAATATATTAACAGGCGTCAAGATTGAAATTAATAAATGGAAAAAATTAAAAAACAACGACGAACAAACAGAAAGTTTTAAAATATTATTGTAATGTATTCAAATTGAAAAAGGCATCGCCGTGTCAATTTAACGAAGTTTGGACTGGTTTATATTTAAGTTTAGGGGTTTATGGCTCAATTTAAATATATGAAACCTTTTTAAAGCAACCTGCACAGAAAAAAAAACAATTCCAAATTCGAATCGGAATTGTGTAAAGTACAGATTACAAATATGCAAGTTCGTCCGCTCCCCACAAGAGGGCGCGAGTAATTAACGTAAGCCGCCAATTAGCATAGTCTTTGATTCCACAAGGAGGCTTTTTTGCTAAATCTCCTTAATTTCCTTTCGTAAATTCGAGACGAAAACCCGGGTTCAAAAATCATGAATATGTATAGGTACGGGAGTTACAAAGCCGCGGCAACCCGCTTTCCGAATTTAGCCGCCAAATGTTTGAGTATTTTGGGTATAGTTTTATTTTTATACAAATTAATTTTATTCTGTTGCCGTTTTTCGCACTAAAATATTTACAGTAGAGGTACGAATGAACCGATAAAAACTATGTTTCTTAACATATAGATTCAATTAAATATTTATGATCAAAATATGATGTAAGTATACTAACTACCTACCTATCTCTTTTTCAGAGCATTACCACAGTAGGTATTACAATAATATTGTAATAGGTACTGTGGCATTACCTTGTTGAACCTTTTTCAAAGTCAACTTCTTAAAACTTCATAATAAGTATACTTAATATAATGTTTCAAAGGGAAAATAAGGCATTTATCGAAATGCAAATTGTACGCAATTAGCGGGAAAAGATAAGAAACGGGATTACCGCTTAATTTCAGCGGGGAGGAAATCCAAGAAGTGATTAGTGTCTTAACGGATTAACAGTTACTATCTGATTTTGTAAAAAACAAAGCCACTGTTTAGAAATTATAATCATCACTATAATTTATAAAAATAATGAAAATGCACTTGATAGTGTGTGATAGGTATGTAGATAAGGTATAAAATATCAACACTTTTTATATTAACTCTAAACCTAGTAGGTATATAATATAATAATATTACTAGCTTATCGCCCGCGCCTACGCTCGCTTTGTCTAAAACCTAATGTAGGTAGGTACGTAGTGATAATATTATTTGTCCTATAAACCACAAACACACCTACATTTATTATAATTTTGTAATCTGTGGTATTTCTACATAGGTAGTATGATAATGTATTCTTAGTTATTATTTCTTACTACAAAATAATTTATCAGATGATGAAAAAGTTTCCCTCTAACAATACCCCATAACTTAACAATTTTAAAACAAACGATAACAAATTTGAAACGAAGTTTAGTACAAAAACTTTTAACATTATACCTAGGTACCTACCGATTCAAACTCATAATATTTTAATGAACCTAATACTAAAACGTAGGTATACTTACATAATATAATACAACGGTTCCACAGAATTGTCTCCCTTGAGTGTTTTTATCAATAACCACAAGATAGTATTGATAAAATAAAGGCTGGCCATAACAATAAAATATAACGGTCTCGGAATCTATAAATTTTCTTTTATTTTTCCTCTGGCCAACGTCCAGGGTGCATATAAATGTGGGGCTTGGAATAAGATGGATTGATTCGGCCATAATTTATCACATATCGTCTGTTTGCTTATTGAATATAATGGATTGACTATTTACTGGAGTTCTGTTAAGTCACCTGACTAATGTTTTGCGTTACTTTAGTATCGGATGTAAATTATGTTGTTTTGTTTTTAGTAGGATAAATTATTCAGTCTTGTTACGTTTGAGACTCGACATAATATTAAATTCTATTCATTTGTTGTTGTTTTTATATTATGTACCTATTATATCTAAGATACATCTTTTTAAGTAGGTACTTACAAAATTTTCTATTGCATATTTGTGCAGTTACTAAAACACACGATTTTCTTTATTAATTAAAACAACCCATTTATTAAACGCTAAAGTAATACAGCAGAAAAATAAACACAGTCTCTCACCCAGTCATTATTTATCTCAACCTTAATATCCAAAATTTCAGTAAGAAAATCGTGAAATTGGCGGCTTCATTACCGCGGGTCATCAGTATGCATAATGAATTAGTTCAGCGCCATCTAGCGGCGGCCGCTCGAACTACGTAATGGATATGAAAACAAGATGGATAGCGGTGCGCGGTGAGAAATGGTTTGTTGTTCTATCACTATCATTATTTTGTTGTTATTTTATTGCAATTTTGTGTTGGTATATAAAAGCAAAATATATAGTAGTTTTAAAGTAACATTAACTATATCGAATAAATTTTAAATAGAATGCAACGTTCGATGATATTTTCATTTTCAACGAATAGGTTTTTAATTACTTATAGGTACCAGTATATTATTATTAGTCTGTGCTTATACTAATAGATACCGCATTAATTCTTTTTCATTCATTCTTACTTCAACAATAATTAGATGATGTAAATAAAATTGAAGTCTAGGTTATTATAGTAGATTGACATAACCCTTCCCCGGAGGCCGTGAAGAGGTTCTAATTGTATTCAAAATTCCGCAATAAAACTAACGAAGTCAAAAAATGTATCACATTATTCACATACCTACCTAGGTACAAAAATATAATCGTCAAGTGATTCTAAAGGAAATCTAGTTGAATGAATAGATTTTTGAGTTAGTGCTCAAGTTTTATTCAGATAGGTACCTACCTACCTACTTGAAATCTACAAAACTACTCCCTAGTTTCAATGTTACTATCATGAACCTACTTATAAATCGGATATAACAAACAGATCCTCTCACCGCCCCATATATAATTAAATCGGAAATTTATCATAAAAGCAACGTAACCTCCGC
Organism: Colias croceus; assembly: GCF_905220415.1. NCBI lineage: Eukaryota > Metazoa > Arthropoda > Insecta > Lepidoptera > Pieridae > Colias > Colias croceus. The sequence goes on along the minus strand of NC_059542.1, from coordinate 12,149,751 downwards.
CATTATTCCAAAACTGTTACAATATTCTCGCAAACTTTTCTTCATTGCTACCAAATTTTCATGACAACCATAACTTATAAACCCTACTACTATATAAATAAAGTTCAATGTAGCATGGCAAGTTTAACAGTAGGTGTATTTTGAATTTGGTCGGATAGTACATAAAGCGACTTTATGTAGCAGACAAGAGATGGCGCGACAGTCGATTTATCACCGACTCCTGGAGAGGCTGTCCTTGCCACGAGATACTTTTTACTATAACAGATGCTGTATAATTTTTGGATAAGCCGAACTGTCTGCAAATAAATTTCAGATTATTTGCGACAGTTTCTTACACTCGACTGATAAGAATGGATCACTTTTACGTACTGTCAATATACCTATTTGTAGATATCTAGTAAAAAATATAGTATAAAATACTTTGGAATAAAGCGTTTTTTTAAGCTATTGCATAGCTTCTATCGCGGGCCTTGAGCGCGGGGACCGAATCGAGAAATTCCGTAACGAAAAAACCTCACGCTCCCCACTCCAACGGGCACGGAGATGTGGCTTGCGCTTGAAGGCATGCTATGCAATAGCTTTCTTTACCGCGGCAGTCCCCGAGTGACACATGTCTTTTTTTATATTTTACAGTTCATTGTAAAAAAAGAGAAAATTCAAAGCACATTAAAAACTGGAACGTATGATCTTCAGACACCACAACTTATCTTAACTATTTAATAATCTGTAGTAGATACTATTAAAAATTTTTTTCTACAGTTATTATAAGTACAAAACACACTCCATCTCCAGGCTATGTTAATGAGGTGTAAGGACCATCTTTCATTTCACCCCATTTGGCACGAAGCGACAGGTCACCGCTACATTATGTCTAAAATATACGGTAAGTTTGTCAAGTGGCTGTATAGAAAGTTTTTTGGGTGTTATCAATTTTTTGACCACACAATTTAACACACTAGTTATTACTAATTTCTTTATCACTTTAATTTATGTATTAATTATAAGGGGCCATCCATAAAGTACGTCACACAAATTTCATGAGTTTTTGAGCACCCCCCCGTCCTTGTCACAGGTGGTCACATTTCTAAGACCCCCCTCCCTAGTGTGACGTCACATGTTTTGCAATAATTATTAAATTAAAACAGAAGTTTCAAAATAGTTTTATTTCCATTTAAATTAAGTACTTTTTTATGAAATCAACATAATATCAAATATTTGAAACAATAACAAAAAAATAAACTAATGAATAAATATAAATTGTCAACAAAACAATTTAAACCGTATTGCCCTAAAGATAGAGTTGGACATATTTTTTAGTTTAATAATTTATATTTCAAATTACGCGATTAGTACCTCTAAATTTTGAAATGTGATGTCACGAAACTTAGGACCCCTCCCACCCCTTGTCTCACTTTGTCGACCCCCTCCCCACCTCTTTACGTGTGACGTACTTTATGGATGGCCCCTAAGACAATTTTTTACGGACTGTAAATTTAATTAAACTGACTTAGGTAGGTAGGTACATTACATAGATTATCAAAACTGTTAATGAAAATTTATTTTAAAAATCACAACGGTTTCAGTTCGATACACAAATCATTTTATTGTTTACATTAAGTACCTACTTGTATCTAAATCCCATATTGAGATATTAATTGATGTGTTTCAAGTGTGAGCTTGCATAATGCATTGAGATTTCAAAATACTTGTGTACTTAGGTATATACCTAAGGAAATTTTGAGTAAAAAAAATTTGAAGAAATTTATGAAAATGCAAGCATTTTCAACGAGCAGAGATATCAAGTACGTAAAACCGGGGGTTTTAAGCGACTGTCTCTAATGAAACTCCGTGGTTTTTCATGATTATTCATACCTCTCGGATACTCTCCTTTCCTTTGAAATAACACGGGCACTGTGTAGAATGTAGTAAGGGCGTTTTCAGTCACTTTCTACCTTTAATTGCAAGGTAAATGCTAATGATGTCACCTATGACAATTTATTTTCAGCTATGTCAGGTTGCTAAATTGGTTTAATTTTATAACAACAAACGGTAGTTAGATAATATTATAAAATATAGATAATATTAAGTTCAATTTATCCTATCCTTTATAACGTATCAGAGCATTGGATTATACGATAACCGATTACTTATAAGTCGATGATAATATTAAAAAATATTTCACAAAAATAAGTATTTACACTTGGAATTCACGTTACACGGGAGGAAAGTGATCGTAATTGTTATCCTTAACCAAATATTAAAATTAGTTCATTCAATTATTAATTAAATCAATTAATAAAAAGTCTGTCTCCAATAAAAATTATTTAATCAACCACTGAAAACGAGCACCACATAAGCCGATATTTACGTTACTCCCCTACGATATCCGATACCCTGAAAATAAAACGTCACTTACCATGATTTCCTGTGTGCTCTCCTCATTTTGATACAGTGACCTGCGCTAAATCACCCCCCTCCTCCCCTATTATCATTCCCCTCCATTAATGTAATTGCTTGCAAGTGGTCACATACTTGTGGTGAAATTAATTAAGTTTATCTGTCTGTTTATTGCGTCATAACGTTGTGGTTTAGTATATGGAAAGATTGTTTGTTTTTATATGCTATTTTTATTGAATTAAGATGAAATTTCAAAGTACTTACCCGTAACTGAGTGGTAAGTGTTAATTAACCTAATATTATTTTAACGCACTTTCTGTATTTCCCCAATATACCAAACGTAGGCCGTACAAAATGCTTAGGTACCTACCTTTTTAAATTACTTTGAAAGAGTAATTTAAATGTGTAGATAATATTATTTCGCATTGTTATTGGTTGGTTGGACTTAGAAAACTAGCCTCTTTACTAATATAAATAAGAAACCTACTAACGATCTTTATCGGAGCATAAAATAAAATAATGTTACAATTAAAGATTGTAGGTATGTAAAAAAACAGCTTTGTACCTCATAATAAAATATTCGATTATAGGCTTTTTAGTTTTTACGTTATAAATTTTATTAAATGTATAGATTTTAATATAAAAAGTCTGCACGAAATCTGTATTTTGAAACACGCTACGCAAAATTACCAGCATTTAGATATTTTATCTTATTTTACAGAAATTTGGAACGCTTTCAATATATAAAAACTATACTGTTTACTGTTTTTATTCATGATAAAGTACTCATTCATTCATGCCTTATTCGCTTCTGAGAAATTTTATTTACATAGGTAATATGTTCTTATAGATAAATTTAATGTATCTTAAACACATAAAGACTAAATCGAAAAACTTTATATAAAAAAGAACTTTAATTTATCTACTAAAAGATACTGTTTAATAATAAACAGTACAAGTTAGGGTTTCTGCGCGAAATCGAGCGACATAAAACTAAAAATATAAATCAAAGACAACGCTTGCACATAGACAAAGGAAGATAGTTAAAGCTGAAATAGGACGGCTATGTACACTTGTATATACTTAGTTGGCGGGTTTCGTGTATACAGCCAGCTTCGTAAATGGTCTAGGGTTGTACTTCATCATTTCTTAGGTTGTAATATAATTTTGAGACTTTTTCTTTGGTCATTGCACACGTCAAGCAATGCTTCAGAAATTACATTACTTGTAAACAAAATTAAAATGCATTATATTAATAGGTACTAACTTAGTTAACTGTGTTACTATCTGTAAAAATATATTTTGTAGTAGCACTGCTCGTGAATTTCAGAATTATTTTGGTAGTTATTGAATGATGTGAATTTTAATATTGTGAATATCAACGAATTTAACGAAAAGGTGTTCAATGAAAAATTAATTATACTTGCAAGAAACAGCTTTATAAAGTAGTTATTAATGAATTCAACAGTGTTGGTGATTTTGCATAAAACTTTTATACAAGAAAAATACTTACTTACCAATAAAATAATTCTATGATTAGGTATATCAAAATTTAGCATATGCTACTTAATATATTTTAGTTATAGTTACCTTTGTTAACTTGTGAGATTTGTTCAAATATCAAAAATAATATCCAATAACTGCCTCATTACCAGCCCTATCCCAGCTCAAGCGCGGACACCTCCCCCGCAGTTGTGAAAGAAAGAAAATACGAGCCACCCTCCCAACTCCCAAGAACACTCCAGATCAACGATTGTTCATGTATGAATTCAGCACATTAGAAGTCAAGTAGGATAAAAACAAGACGCAGAGAAAGCTTTGAAAAATATCGCGAATGATACCTTCGAAAAGGAGCAAAAATGTAAGGAAGCTTATCTGATGAACGGATAATGATGACCACGCTTTTTGTGGTCATTGGTCTTTAAACATATCTACATATTATGTAGATATGTCGTAGATCCATGCATATTATTAAGTATCTTGTAAATAATCATTATTTGTAAGACGTTGTTTGGTTGTTGCAATTTTAAGTGAACTGGCAACACAAGTTACCTTTTTTATTTATATAATAATTATTATTATCAATACCATAATATTATGATGCATACTAATAATTAAAAAATAATTATTTTTAATTTCTAAATAGTTTATTTCAGCCATAGCAAGAGATTAATTTTTTATCAATCGCAATCGCTATTATAATATCGAGCTTAAAATAATACATACTTATGACAAGTATGTATTATTTTTTATTTATAATAAAGCTTCCCATCATCAAAAAGATTTTATAAATAGGTACATTTAATTTTTTAACGTTCTCAAAAAGGCGGTGGTTCTATAATCTATTGTCAGTGTATATTTTTTTTACTTTATCATACTCTCACAGTATTATCTATGATATACTCTCTAAGTGTGTACTCTCTCTATGTGACCAATACTAAAAAGTAAAAATGTGATTTTTATTTGAATCACGAAAATTCACTGATCACCTTATTAAAAATATTCAAGTGATTGAAAATAAAAAATAATAATTTTATTATCTAAAATATGACTAATAGCCTAACAAAATCAAAAAGATTTCAATAATTTGAAAATTTTGTTACTGGCCGGCTATAAAAATGACGCGCATTTTATTTTTAATTCACATTCTTAATTCAAATTTCGAATGAGGGTTCTCTTGGAAATTTTCTCATTTGGCGCCAATCATTCAACCAATCTATTATTGATAATTAAAAATGTTGTATTTAATTTAATAATTATTTATATATTATAAGTAGGTAGTTACCCTTGACAATTTTGTTATTTTATCGTTGCTAGCAATGTTAGTTAAAGTGATGAAAGATGGAGAAGAATTGCAGCTAATCATTGTTGTTTCGTGGAATAACCGTGAGTGTTCTTTGATTTTTATTGCATAGAATTATATTTATTAATTTATCTACTAAAAGATACTGTTTAATAATAAACAGTACAAGTTAGGGTTTCTGCGCGAAATCGAGCGACATAAAACTAAAAATATAAATCAAAGACAACGCTTGCACATAGACAAAGGAAGATAGTTAAAGCTGAAATAGGACGGCTATGTACACTTGTATATACTTAGTTGGCGGGTTTCGTGTATACAGCCAGCTTCGTAAATGGTCTAGGGTTGTACTTCATCATTTCTTAGGTTGTAATATAATTTTGAGACTTTTTCTTTGGTCATTGCACACGTCAAGCAATGCTTCAGAAATTACATTACTTGTAAACAAAATTAAAATGCATTATATTAATAGGTACTAACTTAGTTAACTGTGTTACTATCTGTAAAAATATATTTTGTAGTAGCACTGCTCGTGAATTTCAGAATTATTTTGGTAGTTATTGAATGATGTGAATTTTAATATTGTGAATATCAACGAATTTAACGAAAAGGTGTTCAATGAAAAATTAATTATACTTGCAAGAAACAGCTTTATAAAGTAGTTATTAATGAATTCAACAGTGTTGGTGATTTTGCATAAAACTTTTATACAAGAAAAATACTTACTTACCAATAAAATAATTCTATGATTAGGTATATCAAAATTTAGCATATGCTACTTAATATATTTTAGTTATAGTTACCTTTGTTAACTTGTGAGATTTGTTCAAATATCAAAAATAATATCCAATAACTGCCTCATTACCAGCCCTATCCCAGCTCAAGCGCGGACACCTCCCCCGCAGTTGTGAAAGAAAGAAAATACGAGCCACCCTCCCAACTCCCAAGAACACTCCAGATCAACGATTGTTCATGTATGAATTCAGCACATTAGAAGTCAAGTAGGATAAAAACAAGACGCAGAGAAAGCTTTGAAAAATATCGCGAATGATACCTTCGAAAAGGAGCAAAAATGTAAGGAAGCTTATCTGATGAACGGATAATGATGACCACGCTTTTTGTGGTCATTGGTCTTTAAACATATCTACATATTATGTAGATATGTCGTAGATCCATGCATATTATTAAGTATCTTGTAAATAATCATTATTTGTAAGACGTTGTTTGGTTGTTGCAATTTTAAGTGAACTGGCAACACAAGTTACCTTTTTTATTTATATAATAATTATTATTATCAATACCATAATATTATGATGCATACTAATAATTAAAAAATAATTATTTTTAATTTCTAAATAGTTTATTTCAGCCATAGCAAGAGATTAATTTTTTATCAATCGCAATCGCTATTATAATATCGAGCTTAAAATAATACATACTTATGACAAGTATGTATTATTTTTTATTTATAATAAAGCTTCCCATCATCAAAAAGATTTTATAAATAGGTACATTTAATTTTTTAACGTTCTCAAAAAGGCGGTGGTTCTATAATCTATTGTCAGTGTATATTTTTTTTACTTTATCATACTCTCACAGTATTATCTATGATATACTCTCTAAGTGTGTACTCTCTCTATGTGACCAATACTAAAAAGTAAAAATGTGATTTTTATTTGAATCACGAAAATTCACTGATCACCTTATTAAAAATATTCAAGTGATTGAAAATAAAAAATAATAATTTTATTATCTAAAATATGACTAATAGCCTAACAAAATCAAAAAGATTTCAATAATTTGAAAATTTTGTTACTGGCCGGCTATAAAAATGACGCGCATTTTATTTTTAATTCACATTCTTAATTCAAATTTCGAATGAGGGTTCTCTTGGAAATTTTCTCATTTGGCGCCAATCATTCAACCAATCTATTATTGATAATTAAAAATGTTGTATTTAATTTAATAATTATTTATATATTATAAGTAGGTAGTTACCCTTGACAATTTTGTTATTTTATCGTTGCTAGCAATGTTAGTTAAAGTGATGAAAGATGGAGAAGAATTGCAGCTAATCATTGTTGTTTCGTGGAATAACCGTGAGTGTTCTTTGATTTTTATTGCATAGAATTATATTTATTGTATACTCAAACTCAAACTCAAACATTTATTTATTCAATTAGACTTCTTCGAGAAGCACTTTTGAAACGTCAATACATATTTTTATCATTTACCACCGTATAGAATAATATACTAAGAATATAAGATTAAAATATTAGCTTATCGCTTGGTTATATTTCATAAATATAAATTTATAAAGAATTATAAATTTATATAGAATTATATTTCATAATATTTTTTGTCTGAATATTTAAATCTGTAAGATATCATCTGTAGGATTTTATATATCGCGTTATGTCTGTGTGTAGAGAAGAAACATTTGTGTTAATTGATAATATTTAAGAACGCTTTTTTTTCTATTTTTTTTTCACGGTAATTTCTGTTAAACCTATGAACTAATGTAGGAATCTGAAATACTTAAGTTGATTTTTTTCATCAGTTCACACCCCATACGAAGTCTATTCCAATCCCATATAAAATAATAAAAGGGAAAACATCCTAATAATATTCACCCGCAGAAAGATGAAGATATATAACCTGGCTATAAAGCCTTATTACACATTTGCGTTCAATTATATTGAATACGCACGCATGTTATGCTAATTCCACACTGAATCCCAAATGTACTTGATTACTTTGCTTTGGAGATTGTTTTTCATGAAAATGTATGAAAGAATGAGATAATATGGATATAAGAATAGAGATAAGGATTATTAAATATCAAGTATTAATCTATTTGTAAATGTATTGTAAAAAAACTAGGTATATGAAAAATTCTAAGTTATTCATTGTTTACTTTTCGTCCGTCTGGATAAGAATTCGCGATTTTTCAACTTTTAAAATATATACGAAGAATGCTAGTTTAAGTACTAGATACCTACTTACTGTACATAGAAAAAAAATATTTTTTTTATATAAATTAAAAAAAATGTGAAGATGGTTTTTTGTATGTTATCATCAAATTGGATGTAAAAAAAAACCCCAGCATACATAGTATTGACTGTGTTCATTATAATATTATTAACTCAAGCAGTTAATTGTACAATAAGATATCGATAAGATATATTGTAAGTATCAACAAATATACTTGTTAATAATCCCATAAATTACCAAACCCACAAATATTTCTACAGGATATTAAAACAAGCAATCTGATAAATAAATAAGGGTTAGAACATGAATATGTATAGACTTAATGAAAGAAAGAAAGGTGTTAATCTTAGTGAAAGTTTGAGGGAAAGCTTTTAATTAATACAATCAAAACAAACTGCGGGACCTCTCAACGGATTATAACTTGCTGGGGTATTTTGGTATATTTTTTAATAATATAACATAAATGTAATTGGAAAAACATTATTTTGTATCTACTAGTTTTATATAAATGTATGTATGGACGTTTCCTACTTAATCCCGTATTTTGGCATGAATAATATAAATTATAATCTGGATTAGATACTTTCTTTTGCTATGTATTTGAAAAAGGGAGGTCCAGTCTCCCCTAGTTTCTAAAAACTATACAATATAAAATAACAATCAAAATCTTTTAATGAGCAATATAAACAATAGTATATTTAAGTAATAAAAGTTAAAATTTTCTCTGAATTTATTTTTCAAAAGTAGGTAAGTACCAAAGTAGTAAAGATGTTTTGTTCGTTCTGCAATACATTCGAAATCAAACATTCGTTTAAGTTCTTTATTAAAAGAAAACCACGTTACATCAGTTAATAGAAAAACCTTTTCCCACAAATATTCTATCCCCTCAGTCCACTTAACCCCTTTAAAAGCAAATAGCTTCTGAAATATAGTCGGCGAACAGCTTTAATTTACATAAAACATTTTAATATAGCCTCACCTGGCGGTTTTTCACAAAATAAGGCAAACTTTGATGCCTTCTTAACCCCTTATAACGGTTTATTATTTATGAAGCCAAGTTTTTATCGAGAAATCTGAGTAATTCATAAATTTAAATGTATGGAAAATTTGTGGAATATTTTTTCATATCCGAAGCGGAATCGATTCGATTTATACGGTCTGTATGTTTTATACATGCGTTAAAAGTAAAATTAGTCTGAGGAACGTTTTTGTGAAATCGAAGACTGCTTTATTTCATATTTAAAGTCATATTTTTTATGTATTGTTTCAAATTAACTGAAAACACATCTATTTGTTTTGAGCTACATAAGGGTCGTCATTTATACGGAAAAAATACATTTCGTTCATCATACAAATAGTTAAAAGAAGAGTTTAGTAAACGGCCGTAATTAATTTTGTACACAATTAGGAATATTGGATGATATGGAACTTATCACTTACAATAGCTTTATCTGACATGATTAACAGCATTATCTCCATAAATTCTTTCATATTAATCTCAAATAAAAGATAATTCAATTCTAATTCTGGTAGCGTCAAAAAATCGGTTCATCCGTCACCTCAAATCCCTCTCGACACTCAAGGGTCTTATACATATACGGAGTGCGGAGTGCGGACGTCAAAAGCCAGCGGCTTGTCGCGTCCTCTCGCAAATTATGCACATACCTTACATTAAGAGCCCTCCGTCACATTGCCAACACACGCGAGAAATATTTTTAAATATAAATACGTTTTGTGTACGCTGCTTTATACGGTAGTGCAAAACTGTAATTTAAAGTTCTACGCATCTAATGCTACACAGGACACTATCCTTTCTATACATACATGTAGAGTTACGAGTTCTGAAAAAAATACGCATTTAACTGTGCAGTATATGTACATTTATCATTGAGATAATATTACCACGTATGGAGGAGACACCACGAACAAAATCTGTGCGCCATTTTTTTCTCTAACTAAGTTTTAAAAAATATTATCTAGTTAGGTACTTACCGAGGAAAGTTATTCCTGTGAACTTTTCCATATTATTTGTATTATTTGTGCAATATCGTAACACACACGAAGGGAAAATTGATGCGTTTCACTTTAAAACAAATAAAAAATGAGCGTGCAGTTACGCCATATGGCGTATGTTGAGCGGAACATAAGACGTGATGTAGGCGGTGTCGTCTCCATATGTATATATCAATGATACGTATTATACTACGTCTTACTTGATTGGATAATCACATGATTTTCTTTTGTTATTGTTGATTTTACAGTTGATTTAAATTTAAGTTAGTGCCTGTAAAGTAAAATATGTTTGGATGCATTTAACTCTACATTAATATTAATCATAATAATCTCAGATAATGTGTTGAATTCTAATAAAACAAAATGCTAGTGGTCGATGATTATGTTCTTTTTCTTCCTATTATGATCATTACATAATGTATATCTCAATGACATTTATCTATTCTTTTTCCCACTGAAGGCTCGAAATTTCATCTAAATTGTATTAGTATTCCAATTGATGCGTAATAATCCAAATAGGTATATAATATCTATTATTTGGTTAGGATTTCAGTCATATGATTCATCAACGTTTACACTACGTTTTTAAAAAAAAACAACGACTGAACTATTCCTCCATAGTTCCATACACAAAGGATCGTCAGTTCTCAATAAAATACAAACTCATGAACTGGTCGACAATCCGCTTTGTTAAGATAAATAGTTTGAGATAAAGTTGACACCAGTTTGATAGCAACTTGATGGGAAGCGAATCGGGGATCAAATGGGAGTCGTGTTATACATGTCAATGAATTAGGGGCTAATGGCTATAACACGAACAAGAGAGATCCTGTTTCCGATAAACATCCGAACAAACAATTAGATTGTGTAATTAGCACGTTTGTATGGGCGGAGGAACGTAATTGAATTAAATTGTTAACATTATACAAATTATTGTCTTAATTATAATAATTATGTAGTATCTCCAATAATTGGAGATACTACATAAGTTTGGTGCATGTTGTATCTGGTTCCGAATTTTATGAATCACGCAAAAGACAAAAAAAAACATTTTATGACTTACCTTGAGAGAATTAGCTAGTAAACATGAATTCGCATTTCGCATTGTAAAACTATAATTGACTTTTATTTTTATACATTATTCAACCCTTCTGACCCTTTTTCTGATAAAGATTGATCATCCTCAATCTATTTCTTGTAATAGACACAAGACGAAATTTTGATATTTTTTTTTATTTCGGAAAAAAGACGGATGGATAAACTCACAGATAAACAGTTTGTTACCTACCGAATCTCTATAGAAATATCATTTTCTTTTCTTAATTATCATGAAATACATGTTTTAAAAATTTATTAGAATATTAAATCGAATGGTCTTACAGATATTCGTTACCTATTCATAATAAAAAAATATATATAAATATTTGAGCTGCCCTTTCGCAACCACGAACAATAATATTTTGCGCTAAGCAAACAAAAAATAACAAATCACCGCAACTCCTAAAAGTTGTGAACTTAACACAAAACGATAAAGACAAACAACAGAACTCGTAACTGAATCAAAACAAAGGTTTATTTAAACAATTACATAAAAACAGACGAAAATTAAATTGAAGCGAATTTCCGATAGCGTCAGTGAAATTTTTGCCCGCCTTATTCAGGACATTACTTATGCATGCAGCAAGGAAAATATTACAAGATTTTAATGAAAGAAATATTAATTTCGAGGTGAGTTCTGTGGCGGGAACTAAATTAAGTTTCTCAGGATTCAGACTTGCATTAGGTGTAAGTCATTTTAAAATTTCGCGTCTGGTTCAGTGCTTGATGTTTATTTTGTGGGTTGATGGAAATTGTTTACTTAGGCTAGTCAAAATTGTAGTTTCAAATAGTTTGGAAAATCCAAAAGTGCACGCCTCATAATCTCATCCTTTACAATAAAATTGATTATTTATAAAGAGTACACTATAAATATAAAAAAGAAATAAAATAAAACTGTTGGAAAAGTAAAGAAAGCGGTACCGTAATAATTGAGCTATTTTTCTTGTGGCCCCACCTAGATGTGAAACTGCGCAGCTTTAAGGGACTGACTACCAACTTATTTTTTTAAACCTTGGCTTATAGTATAAAAAATCGAGTTTATAATGGTGAATTTTGAGTACACTATAAATATAAAAAAAATAAAAAATAAAATAAAGAATATATATAGATATAGTAAAATTATGGAGAACAGTCGATATTTTTTTTTGTTTATTTAATAACAATTAAACCACATCGAATCAGACCCTGAAAAATGAAAGGGTTCTATTCCTGAGCATACTCAAGCGTAAGAGAAAAAAAAAAGACTCGATTATTAAAGTATTTCGGTCGCTATCGTGTTAACAAGAAAATACTCCGCACATACAGACACACGGACGTCCAAGACAGAACTTTTTTAAACTGTTTTTTAACTAGTTTAAATAACAAAAATGACATCAAAAATATCATGAATGTTAAAAATAGTGTTTTTTCTTAATATGTGTGTGTATGTATTATCTTACAAGTGCAATGTATGATACATAAAGACATTTTAAGTTTGAAAAATCAGATGTTTTGCGCGAAGTGACAGTAGTACTTGTATACGTAGTATATTATTATTAGTCTGTGGTAGTACCCACCTCAACGCTTCGCTTATGAGGCGTGCAATACATGGATTCTGAAAATTATACTGAGGATTTTATCTTAGATAAGCTAATTTGAGATAATTGGAAGTAACACTACAAATAATAATAAGTTGACATAATCAATGATTAGATTATAGATGCTGATAATTCCTTCCTTTGTACTATCAAATAAATTAAGAGACATGAGGATATGTGTAAGCTTTTGGCACTAAAATATCTTTTCGTTTAAAACATGAAACTATAATACGCCTATCAATATATTAATCAAGCATAACAGCAACAATTTAACACAAGTAAACAAAACAAAGGTATTCATAAAGGAGCCGTCGACGCACTTTATTCAAATATCTCGTCAGAGCAGTTGAGGCGTAAAAAAATATGAATATGATTTCCGCATTCACTTACAGAAGTTTCTGCGCCAAATGAAGCATATTTTGGGCCATAACACTCGCATTATTCAAGAAAAAAATTAGAACTGCCCATGCACCATGCGACTTTATATTTGAAAATCATCTATTACCGAAATACAATACAAAAACCCTTACAGCTGCAATGTTTTGAAGAACAAGAGATTATTGTAGATATGTTTAAGGTATAATAATTACTAACTTATAAAATTTACTCTTTTCCTATAAAATACTGAACTTACGGAAATCTTTCTACATGATTTCTGATTAAGGCAGTCTCTATTATGTGTTATAATCTAAACATAATTTGTGGTTTAATCACATACAGAACTTTATAATATTATTATATCCACAAGGGAAATATTTAAACAGAATGGTAAATACAAAATCCTCAAAAGAATCGTGGAATGAATGGCAAGCTTTATTCAAAGTGAGTCTTAAGAATACTTTGGGAGGGAAGCCTGTTAACTTTTTATATACATTTCGGTGGCTAAATGAACTGAAATACAGTTTCACAGATGCTGAGTATAATTTTATACGTTTGTGAGGCGTTTTTATCTATTCGGATGTTGAAGTTAGTGGAATTTTGTTTAGACTTCAAAAGTAGATTTAATATTATGATTGTGTATTATTCAACATACTAGACAAAAAGGGACACTATGATAATATTATAATCATTTCATTATTTAAACGGAATTAAGGTTATAAATAAACAACATTATTTGACTATCCAGCCACTAAGGCTGGATAGTCAAATAATGTTGTTACATGTATCCTACATGTAAGTAGGATGTAAGGTTTCTATAATATCCTCGATACAATATTCTCCACCATCTAACTTATATCCTTAGTTGTTACTACGAACGTATGCTACGTAGTTCTTTCCATCATCATCATTTTCATAAACAAGTGAAATCGAGCTTCTTATAAATATCTCCTAATTATAATCTCATTAAAACGTAGCACCTGTGAGAAGGGTGGTCAAAGGGGGGTTTCCACTTGACTCTCCAAAAGTATTTTCCTTGGTCATCCATCATCGCCGCGATAAATAACTTACCCAGTGATTTATACGCGGTGTAATTTTGGGTACGTAGACGAGAGATAGAAATTCTTGTGAGATATTTTAAATGAACAGGCTTTCTAAATAATCATTTAGTTACACGTTCATTTATTTTGACTGAATTGATACATCGGTCGTTCAAATTAACTTTAGTAAAAAATAATATTGGATTTTATTTTTACTCAATACCATTTAACTATAAGGCGTTTTAATTGACCCTGTCTTATTTCAAAATCTATGACATCGGAAAAACTAATAACTGAGTTTCATATAGTCTGAACTGTCCTCTGAGAAATACAAGCTTTCAAATCTTCTGTCCTCGGTATAACCATTTTACCCAGAAAACCATTTTGTTTGCCTCAATATTTCACAATCTAAGCATCTAGCAGTACACATCATCCAATCCATGTAGAACAGACAAGACAAATTAAACGAAAACAGCTCCGATTGAAACGAAATCAATTCTTGTCGGCAATTCAATTTATCTACAAACAAAGTAAAAATGTCTGGCAAGACAAACACCCGTTTAATTCACCCTTCGCATATATTACTCGCTATTTGTTTTTGCTACATTAACATTTTTATGACTGAACTAAGCTGAAATTTTAAATGTCTCCTTTTAGTTAATGTCTATGGGTAATGTTGATTTTTGTCTATACATTTTTAGTTCGTTTGATGTCTTCTATGTTTTTTTAACCATCGCATCGTCCGAATCTTATTGCTCCAAGCTCAGAATTGTATGAATAGGGTGCAATTTTTACTTAGCAATGTTATTTTATTTTCTATCAATTTCATTCAGATTCAGTTACTTACTTTCTTTCTTGTTTTTCATGCAAAAAATATATTTAATCAATTTGGATGAACAGTGCTTTCTTCTAACTTTCAATTAAGTACGATTACCTTTGTTGATATGAAGCTTACATTTGAGAATATCTTTGTAATCTTCACAATTAACACATTAAACTATCATCATCAAGATCATTCAAGATTTCTTTATCACAACATCGAGCATTAAAAATTTCAAAAATTGATTTAGTTTTCAGTTTTTATTCCCATTACCAAGCCTTACCTTTCTCACTAACACATTACACCAAAACAAGCATATAATTCAACGTCCATTTAACATTGTTTAAACTCCACATAAGTCTCAAAGACCTCGCCCAAATGAAGTTTAAAAGCATTTAAGCACCAAAAATCACGAGTTGGGACTCGCATACATTAAGGTGTAACAAAATCATTATTCAAATCTCCTGAATAATGTTTTCAGGAATGGAGACAGAGTTTCGGTCGTTTTTGAATTTTAATATGGACTGTAACAAGTTTTGTTCGTCAAAGGAGATCGGTCCGTCTAGCTTATTAGCGTGGTTACGAGGGAATGGGACATTATCAATAACATTTTTCAGGCGAAACTTAGAAGCTATCTGATTATAATTATTGATCGCAGATTTCTCATCGAAAACATAAAGATTTGGAAGTCTAAATAATGAAGATGAAAATATAAATAGATAAGGCAGTAAAAAAATTGCAAGGTGTTAATTGATACAGTGGTTCGCATTGGTAATCAAATAATATGAATATATGTCACTTATTTCAGTTGATGAAACACTTACTGTCTTTATCATAAATAAAAAAGAAAACTTACAACTTCATAAAATGAAAATCCACATTAAAAATTCTAATATAAAGTATATTTTAATAAAATTGCCATGTCCGCAAAGCTCTTGAGCTCCAAGGAGCCGATCAAAGCAAGATGATCAAAGGCGCCGGCAGTGTCCAGCTGTAATTAGCTTCACACCGCTGGGAAGGGCAACTTCTACGGAATAGAGAATCTCATTACTGCAGCGAACTTTCTGGAATATGGCTAAAGGATCTCTAGAAAATTATAGTTTTTAAGCTGATATTTGTGGATAAGGTGTGCATGAGGACTTTGAAATGAAATCGGGAGTTATAAATTGAAGGAATAGAAGTAAAATGCTAAATTGATACAAATGTCGATCAATACGTTTCAATAAAAGTTCTCTTTTAAAATATCCTGGTACGAGAGAAGCATATTTTATATCATAAAACTGTATGTGCAAAACCTCTCGTACAGGCTTGTGGTAGTTCAATTGTATCCAATGGTTTTTATCCCCTCGTGTTTTGCAAAACGCGCAGGTAAGTGAAGACAATCTTCGATGGATCAAGATAATATTGGCCGATGATAGCAGCGGGAGGTCCGGTCACTCGGTCATTACTGCCCTCTTCTATGAAATATTTATGACGACTCCCATAATAACGCCGGCGACGATATCATTATACTTTGTGATAGGGGGGACGGGTGGGGTGGAATTTCAGAACGCTCCTTACCATTGCAAAATCGCAATTGCGAACGCTTCCACGAAACATGCCCTGGCGAACTTTAAAGGATCTTCGCTATGTAAATAGAGAAATCTCAAACTCGATTTCGCGACGCTAAAACGAATTCAAAATTTTTCGCGTAGCGGGCGGTGCGCAGACGCGCAGCCGTGTTCACTTGTTAATTAGCTCCTAAATACGACTTGCAGATGAGATACATTTAGATGTTGAATACATAAAAAGCCCTTTTTCAGCGATCGCATGCATTGTCGGTCGGATTTTCGTCGGGATCAGGGGACGAGCCTATATTGTATATCCACGTCCGACCACCAGAAGTTTGCCTGTTCATAAATAAACGCGAGCGCTATTCAACAGCCCTTGGTGCTGTATGCATAACGAATTTGAAGGAGGCAAACTTGGAGGCTCTGGTGCCTGGGATGGAGTATAAAATTCAGTAACAACATGGTGGAGCTTTTCATTCGACGATCTGCTGTCGTTGAAGGCATAGCTCCGTTATGCTAATTAGTAATTAAATAACTAATTATCAATTCAAATTACCGATGTGAATATAGTCGCGTTAGAGTTTGAGTGATGTGGTCAATATTGTGCGTATGTTTGTACATGGAGCTAATCGAGTTATGGTTGTGTAATTAATTATCGTTAATTATGGTGTTGTGGGTTGTGAGGTGTGTTGTGGAATGCAAGTTTAGTGCAATGGGATCTGCGCGAGATGTCGGCGGGAAAGCGGCCATATTGCAGCAGTTGTCAGAATGATGTGTGAGTATTGCCACTAGGTGGCGTGCATTCTAATACGATTGTAAGACTTTTGGTTTGAATAACTTTGCATTTGTTTTGATCTTCGTGAATGTTTTAGATTATCATACATATTTCATGATTAGATACATGCTTGTACTCGTATTGTAGTCCTACTTATAATATTATTTTTAAATGTGTAGAACACATGGTAAGGACTTATGTTATATTAGTCATGGTGTTAGAATGAAGAGGAATTAAGTATAATTTAAAGATATACCTAGATGGATTGGTACAGAAGATATATAAAAAAAATTGTTTAAGCTCCTGAAGACGAATAAATATTTTTTTTTTAAATAAAGATGTACAATGTGGGTTCTTATGGATTCTGCCAAAGTCCAGTGACATTTACGTACGGATCAAGATTGCTGTATTCCAATAAAATTATTTTGAAATTGCCAATCTCAATTAGCATTTGTTCGCATTATACTACCTACCTATTTGGGGGTAGGAAATTATAGTTTTATTAAATGTTATTTTTTACGTTTTTAGTGCGATAACGTTAGGTCACAAAAAAAGTATTCCCATCACCTATAGCATTAACAACACGTTCAGTCATATCATTTTCACTTCAAACGCACAAATAGCATGTCACCACACTTGACTTTTCATCTGCAAGCCAAAATAGACGCTATCATAATGTTATACCGTTCATAATACCAAATCGCAGAAATAACTAGTGCAGTTTACGAGCGCAAAGGGAAATGGGCTCTAAGCGTTTATGATAAGGTTTATTTTGTAAATATGTAGATTTTGCGAAATAGGGTCGCGCAACGACGCAGAAAATAACATGTCAACGTGACGCGATATGTATGACAGCAGTGGATAGTGGGAGTTTTGTTCGCATCTCGTATTGCTAAATATTCAAATTTTCCGATTTTACCTCGTTGGATTTTCTTTAACGACCATTTGGGGGTGAAATTACGGACTAACCTGTGTATTTCAAATTGAAATTACCGATTGAAATGAATTAGTTTTTTTTTTGTTCACAAAAGCAGAATTAAGTACGTATTTAAATGATTAGGTAACTACAGAGAACCAAAATTAGTCTGATTAGGTAAAAAGAAGTATAATTATAATTTTTTTTTGAATGGCATTTAAATTCTAGCGCCTACACTTATTCGAATAGCAATCTTGTATAACTACTTCGCAATCTTGTGTTGCCTATATAATTATACCATGTATGTACACTGACACTGTGCAGTAACAAAATAATTTCAAATTTCCATTGTTTTACTATTGATTGACACATTTACAACGGATTAACGCATAATTTTGTAAAGCCTAGATAAATCATTAATTAATTCATTTAATAAGAAATCCACATTCATGAATAGTAGTTAAGTACATAGTTATGTACTTGCCAATATAATTAAGCTTACAACGAAGAATGGAATTATCTAATTCCATTCATTCTTAAATAAATCTTTCCTTTATTTAAAAGCTGATGTCTTGTGTGTATTCGCATTTAATTTCAATTTGGTGCATTTCTGACAATTTGAAGGCGACAGGTTTTTTTAAACTATCCGCTGTAAAATCGATAGCAAGTATGCAACTGGAACCAATAAAACCTTAGAATAAAACAGTCAGTCTAAAGTTAAATTAATAAAATTAAAACAGATTGATCACTTTCTGTCGTCTCTCTCGTCGTTGTCTTTCTCACACAAAATGCTCAAATGAAACATACCTAAGTGCTGAAATGTTTGTAAAACTAAAATAACAACTCTTTAAGCCCTGTAGTCAGTACAGTAAAAAGTAACTGGACCCTTAATTTCGATAAGCTCAATTGAATTTGCACATCGTTGTTCTCAATCTATAGGAATTAACTGAATGAATGTTACGACCAAAAAAGCCGCTAATTAGGCCTGGGAAATAAACCCTGCCATAAACTACCTTCCGGACAAAAAGGCCAATGCTCAAGTTAATTGAAAATCACCACTAAAGCTAAACAGTTAAGGTTGGAATTGATCTAGAGTTACAGATAGTTAAGCTAACGAGTGAAGATGTTTCACATGAAGCCGGGATCTAGGAGTAATGACAGGTTGTGGCGTTTGCCCGCGGCGTTTGATAGCACACGCTGCTACCGGCTCCCACGGTCATTTAGTTATACAGGATGCTTGTATTTCAAAATTAAATTCAAAATTAACAAACATATTAATTAACAATTACAAGCACAAATAAGAATCTGTCAACAAAAGAGCACAGCAGGCGATCTTATCGCTAATACAGCGATCTCTTCCACATAACTTTTTGTAATAATACCTTAAGTTGAATCTTAGACCATGGCTACACGTTTTAGACCCGGTGTTATTAAGTAAATTCGTGTCTTAAAATAAGATCGCATGTGTCAAAAGTCAAAACTATATTTATAACCTACTAAAAATTTACCATACCACGCGTTTCATTACCTGAATTAAAATAATACATGAATTTCTAGCTTATTACTATACGTATATGTACTTAGTAGGTACATTAAAAATATTGTGCGTGTGAAAAATCTCGCCCAGCACTATTTTATTTCACTCTAAGTCAGCTCCGTAATTAAATTATTTCCTATATTATTTCTCATATTGTATATTCGTAGCACCCTGTATAAATCGATAAAGGCAATCTTTCACATCGCAGGCGTCTGTTTGCACAGAGGCGCGATTATCGGCTGATCACGACAGCCTGACGCCATACCAATACTGGTATTTTCTCTTCTGTGTACAAAAAATATAAGAAATAATATATAGAAGGCTTAACTAGCTGTCATTAACGCTACATAATATAGATCTACACATTAATATGGTGCGAAAAGCTCAATCATTATAATTCATCAAGATCAGTTTGAAAGCATTTCTTTAAATGCTTCAGCAAATCTGCGTCCAATAATATTTAAAACCCATGGAATAAAGTAAGGTTCAAATGTTTTAGTCTAGGATAATTATATTCTATTTGTATTAGGATTTAGGACTTAAATCAAATCGATTCCGCAGTTTTTTATACCTAGAAGTTTCAATAATCATACCATATAACGTCCAGTCATTATGTAAAAATTCGGATTTATAATAAAGAAACACGATCAAATTCTGATTTTTCCTTAGCAAAGACAAAGCTTATGGTTTACTAAACTTTCCTGTTTGAATATAGATACTAATCGAATATTTTACGAAACATATCTACGTACCTACCTACATGACATATATAAGAAATAGGATTGGACTGGATTTGATGATTAACAAACTTATTGAGTAAAACAAATTATAAATTCAAAGGATTAATTAACATCCTAACAACATTTATTCACTACACACATAATATTAATATTAGCACATTTACCTTTCACAATTTATCATTTTAATACACATTAATATAAAACATTAGCATCAAGACAAAACGTTACAAAGATAAAAGTACAGAATAAATCTTCCAAAGTACTTACGCATTTTTACTTTTTAACGTTAGCTAACAGCGTTTTTATTTAAAGTAGCCACTTAGTAAATAAAATATGTCTGTATCTAAAACAATAAACAAGGATGCGGTCCTTTTTCCCCCGAATTTCCTTTTTGTGTTTTTCACTTTGTAAGGGAATTTGTACACTCAAGGCTATGTTAGAAGGTACCTACGCGTATTTTTATGTGTCTTTGATGATAACGTTTAATTTATTTTTAAAGAGAGATTATTTTATTTTATATTAATAATTAAAAATATGATTGCTGTGGCTTTTTAAACTATGAGCCATATTTTATATTCTTTTGATCTTTTCAACTAAATTTTCGTTTTAACTAGTGTACCTATATCTAATAGTTAGCTTACGAAAAACAGAGATCTGGTAGATAATATATTCAGAAAGAAAGCACTGAATATTATATTTATATTTTGTGAAACCTTAATAACATCAAGCCACATACCTAGTTTTTTTTAATAATTTATTTTCGCATTGTGCCCATTTGTTTACCACCGTCTGTTTCCCTCTTTTTGTTTCTGCCAGGACCGAAAAATGTCGAGTAGTTAAAAAATTAGCATTTGTTTGGTCCCTTGGAGTTTGAATAGAACGCTTTTGATGATTTCCTCTTACTTATTCAGTTAATTTAAAAAAACATTTTGTCCATAGAATCCGTACAATTTGTTACGCAATCATTACCATCAAGTGAAATTTTCATTTTTATAAAGACCTTACGGCGTACCGATTAATACATAGGTAGGTACTATAAACTGTAAACATGAAATAAATAAATAAATGGTTTCTGTCCGCGACTTCATGTGTAGTAAATATCAGGTCAAACAATAGATTACTTATTAGAAATAATACAATATAAGTGAAAATTGTATTAAATCTACTTCTACTTCTACTTCTAAATTGCACGCAGTAGGTATTAGTTATGTATTTATATAATATGTAACTGTAAATTGTAATGGTAATAGATAATATAATCACCCAAATAAGGTATCAATACTCAATACTCATCGAAATTAACTTATATAACAAATAGTTAATTCACAAATCCCTCAGCCCCCGGAATCACAGACACAATAGAAAATATATTGTGTCGTGGTCTCATCGGGCCGCTCGGTGGTCAATGGGATAAATTTTGATATAAAGACAGATAAAAAGTTAACCTTCAAAAACAAAACATAATTATTACAGGAAATAGAATTTTGTGGGAGGACAAAATTTAGATAGCTATCTAGCACCGAAATAATTTTTCAAATGGGACCA
Organism: Colias croceus; assembly: GCF_905220415.1. Taxonomy (NCBI): domain Eukaryota; kingdom Metazoa; phylum Arthropoda; class Insecta; order Lepidoptera; family Pieridae; genus Colias; species Colias croceus. The sequence continues at coordinate 12,127,571 of NC_059542.1, read as the reverse complement.
GTACCTAGTTCCCGAGATTATCGAGATCAAACAAACAAATAAACAAACTCTTCGGTTTTATAATATTAGTATAGTTAGATTAGATAATAAATTATCTATTTATGGGATTCCGACGGGGCCAGGAAAATTAAAATTTCAGACAAATTTCCTATGATAAACATTTTATAAGAGAGTGAAAATTTTCATGCTTCTAGTTCTTGTTTATTCTATTGTGAGTTTGATGAGAATAATAAACAATCATTCTGCGCAGAGTTCACCAAAACCAGAGTCATTATCCTACCTGTCACACTCTTAATTAATAATTATTATTATTTTTAATCTGATTATTGTAAAATTTAAATATGATGTCATTTAAATATAATATGACCTATTGTATTGCAATACCTGCATAAGGTTGCTTATATTATGTAGCTGTATGTAAAATGTATTGGTAGGTATTAAATAAATGATTTAAATTTGAATTATCTATAAGAAATGATAATTTGAACCTAGGCATTTGAATTGGTTGAGAAAATATTTTGTACCTATGCTACCTAATTGTTTGGCAAGTTGTGTGACTATATTATGAACATAAAGGTAAAATTTCAAAATTGAAAATTACTCATCACATACCTGCCTACGATTATAATACAATATAATATGTATTTGCTACGGGTTTATAATGAGCTGGAAAACTGTTATACCTCATTCCTTAATTTTTATTATTAGGTACCTACACCTAAGCAGCCGCTGGCTTTTCCCGAGTTGAACCAGGATAGAAAAAATAGGTAGCCTATGTCACTCCTGGATAGGTATTGTCACTTTCTGCTAGTGAAATAATTTCCTAGACCATATCAGTATTTCCAAAGGTCAACTACTTACTTCCCAGAGAATACTTAGAAAATTTAACTCTATATGATATTCATTATTCAGCAGATTAATTCCTGCTGCAGAGGTGATCAAAGCAACAAAAAGATATGTGAACATTGAAGGCAAACCAAAAGATCTTAATTTTGAATAAAAATTAAAAATAAATCGCGTATCGTAACTCTTCAGAAATCCATAAGCAGAAAATAGCACTAAAACTGAAACATTTTGATCAAAAGCATTTTCATATTAATAACAAAAATTCCTCGCATTTGCATATAAAACGAATATTCCAGACTCCAATCTAAGTTTTCACTTAAACATTATTTCAAATAATGAAGGAATTTTTTTGTACCAATTCGTATGAAAACTTGGCCCTGCCCAGTTGGCTGGGCGTGGTTTGCCAGACCACGCCCCTAGGAAAATACTAGAATCTCCATCAGTTATATAAACTTCCCAGGGTGGTGGGTAGATGGGAAGCTTGCCAGATTAAATTTACCGAGCAAAAACAAAATGGTGGAATCTGGAGCCGTTTCTCTTTAGCGAATTGCTTTTGTTACTTATCTTTAGTGTCTGTTTATTTTATGGAATAAGTATTTTTGTGTCCTATGTATTTGTTTATATATACATAGTACATAGTTATATAGCTTTTATTTACCTAATAGATAGTAACTTAAAGATATATATTTTGCAAAGTGTTTTAACTTATAAACAGCAAATAGGTACCTATGTTTAAAAGTTAAAACAAAATATTAAAATCTTTAAAACCTTGTTCATCATTGTAATACCTACTTTCCAACATTATTTATCAAAACGTCTGCCAATGTATAGGATAAAGACATTAATATAATCCTATAATCTAATTATCATCTATTAGGTTAATACCTATTTTAATTATAATTATTAAATTACTATAATTAGTAAATCAATGATTTCTATAATCTACCATCTATCTGTATCTATCTATGGAACTAATCTATGGAATACCTACCATCATTTACAATTTGCAACATTTACTTATAAATTATGAATAATATTGTCTGTAAATTTACATGTTAGAACAGATTTAATAATTGAAAATAACATAAAAATATAATGATTTTTATGAGAACTAAAAAAATAACTTGAAATAATTTGGTAGACCGTACATGACTTATTATAATATATTTTGTGAAAATACACATTTACATTGCATACAATTTAAGATGAACTACAAAAGTTAAATATTTTAGTGAAAAATGGTTCTGAAAAAAAATATATTTCAGAAGCGGCAGAAAGTTTCAATTAAATTTCATGAAATTCAATAAACTTCTCAATTTATTTGAAACAAGCTGTGTCCCGTTGTTTGATCTGCAGACAAAACCAGTAGAAAATACTATCACCCTTATTTCTATGTCTTATGAACATTTTTTAACATACTTTTACCTATTTGACCTTCAAATATTTTCATTCCAAACTTCATCCAAATCGTTTAGTTCTGCTGTTTTGCTAAACAGCATAACAGACCGAAAAAGATTTCAATTTCCTTAGCACGAAGAAACATAAACAAGAAACATAAACGAAAACTTATTCGTAAAATAACCTTTTACTTTTATATAAAACATGACATTCATTTTTTAGAATACGTGAAGGAAATTATCAAAAATATGTGGGTACTTCGTAAATTCTAGAAAGACGTAGAATAGTAATAAACGCGATGGATACATGCGTAAGTGAAAAATGTGTTTAGATTGGTTGAAAATATTAATATTATTTTAATTTAATATTTCAATGAGTTTTTATGAAGTGAATCTGATTTTTTTTGTTATTTACAGTCATTCTTTGTGGAGAAATGTTGATAGGTAAGTAGAATTATTTGACATGATGTTATAAGTAAATTCATATAAAATATTTTAAGAAATAATATTAGTAGTTACGCTATCATTAATACTTGTAAGTAAAAAGGCATTTTGTTATTTCTATATTAATATTATAAAGAGGAAAGGTTTGTAATTATGTATGTATGTATGTATGGTTTTCACGCATAATCTACTGGACCGATTTTGATGAAATTTGGCATAGGCAATCTTCAGACCCTGAGAAAGAACATAGGCTACCTTTATTGCGAAATATGTACCACGGGCGAAGCCGGAGCGGACCGCTAGTAATGTAAGTAATTAATACAAAGGAATATGTAATTTGTATAAATATTTTTATAAATGATAGAGTTATAGGTACTTGTAAAAATTGTATTCCAACTTAACATTCTACATTTTAACAGTGAATTCAGTTTATAATGCATTAAAAGCTAAAGAAACGTAAGATTAAATGTTATAGAAACCTAAATATCTGTGACGATTCTTTTAAAAGCGCTTCAGAAATAAAATTTAATTTCATATGGATTTATATATCCTTAAAACAATAATAAATAATTAAATTAAATTTTAAAAATTTAATTGCACCGTTTTGCCTAACGATAATGTTCTGCATAAGGTATAAAAGCGCACGCGCACAGAATCAATTCGCATTCGGTGTTGTCACAGGACGTAAGTAAAAACTCTGTTCATTTTATCTGTATTATCTATTTTTCCTTTTTTGCTTTATTTCCCCTTTTGCATTTGCATTTTGCATAATCTTTTTTATTATTTTAATCTCTTTTTCTGCAATTTAAACTAGGATTTTTACTTCCATTATGTCTGTGGAATGAGTTGTTTGTTCATACACGTGGTTTTCTAAATCGTGGTTCCTTCTTTTCTATTACAATGTAATTATTACTTTCTGTATGCTAATCTTATACGTGATTTCAGTAAATTTCTCAAAAGGGTGTTAACTTTGGTTAAATTTACACCACGTGGCCACGTGGCTAGGTTAGCCACGTGGCTAGGCTAGGTAACCTACCTTCCTTAGCAAAAACTAAGTTTTAATGAATTACTGAATACGCCCGACAATCTCCCATTACTTATTTGTTCATTAAATGTATACTTATCTTAATTTTTCTTTTCAGTGGGCCAGGGTACCTGTGAATGTGGCCTGCATCCGGGAGGTGAGTACCTAAAATCTATTTCTTAAGTTATAAAGCTATTAGGTATCTCATTACTTAATCTTTAGACTGGCTGAGTGCATAGGATGTGAATTATTTTTTGTTACATATCCCTAAATACATTAATATTTTAATTCAACGTCAGTTTTTGGTTAAAACACGTGCTAATTCAATGTCCGCCATCTTGTACACCTTGTGATGGCGACGCGACGTGTACATCGGTTATGTTACCATACAGTATTTATTTAATTACCTATACTGTAATTTAGCTTTTCGTTTGCACAACTAAAAATAATTTTCGAATTAGTTTTTAATTTTTGTTAGTAACTGGCAATCATATACTGCATGCTGCGGTTACTGAAAGTCAACCATTGCATGCGTTCTTTCATAATACATATATTTTATTGATATTGGACCACTTGATGTGTCTGCTGCGCCGGTTCGTCTATCTACAGGCTGTATTCCACTTATAAAATGAAATTTGCCGGTACACTTAATCTATACTTAGGTAGGTACTTATAATATTATAAAGCTGAAGAGTTGTTTGAACGCGCTAATCTCTGGAAGTACCTACTGCTCCGATTTGAAAAATTCCTGCAGTGGATAGCCCATTAATCGAGGAAGACATTAAATCATCACGCTAAGACCAACAGGAGCCACGTGGGTAAAACCGCGGTGCACAGCTAGTAATTTATAAAATCTAGGTTATGCAACGATGCAGATGGCACGTTCATAAATATATGGGAAGCCCTGTTTATTAATTTTCGCTTCAGCATATTTGTACAAGAACATGAAGTGTTACGTGTGTGACGTGACGTGTGACGTTGTTCGAATTGTATTTACCTTGCATCTTTATATTTGTATCTTTATTTGGTGGTATGTGTGTGCAGGCAGGCTGGGCCCTGCCCCCGGGCGCAGGCCCGCGCACCGGTGCGGCGGCCGCCGGCGTGTGCCGCACGCCGCCCGGCCGCGCCGCTGGCCCGCGCCGCTGTCGCCGCTCCACGCGAGCCGCGAACAGATATAGCGCTTTGTGAGTTACACTATACATTTATTTTTTATTTCATTTATTGTTACACCATTTATTACCAGTCTTTGTTTTTTATATTGTTTATTCATGGTGGCAAATTAAAAGTATTTTTATATTTATACCACAGGGAAATATCACTACACATGTATAAAACATTGCAAGGATTTAAATTATTGTTAGTTTGTCATAATCTAAAATTAATATTTGTTATTAATCGTGCTTTTTTTTGTTTCAGTTAAAATCTTATCCATATCGGAAACGCTGAATAAAAGCAGTATTTTAAAATAATGTTGTTATATTGTTCCTACGTGTAAGTGTAACCAATGTGTGCAAAACGATAGACTATATATATCACTTTTTCGTTACAATAAAATTAAGTTGTGGGAGTTTAGTTTTTGCGATAATAAGTTAAGATTTAAGTTAGGTTAAGCGACAACATAGGGCGACCATTGCAAGTCATGTGTACCTACAGAGTGTTTTCTATATAAAGGATAAAGAGCGTTGTGCCTTTCGAAGTTCCAGTTTGTTTATAGATAGTTTTTCATTAGATATATTATATTTTTGCATTATTTTGTCTTTTTATTTATTCTCCCCTTTTTGGACACAATCTGTCTAGGTTGTATTTAGTCACAAATACATTGAACTTAATACCTACATACACTATATAGATCCTAAATTGCATCCAGTTTATGAATATTGTATTTTATTTGGAAGAATTTATACATACTTTGCAACTTATTTAACCTGTGTCTACAAGTTAAGAGTCACCGATGAACATAATTGTTAATCACGTGGTAATTAATTTATTATAACCTTTGGGTTTTATAACGTAAAAGAGGCATGTTTTAATTTACACAGGAGCCCTTTATCACTAATATCGTCGCTAAGTGTCACTCGCCCGCCTTGATCCCTTTATATTGACTCGCTTAGTTTTTGGGCGTTCCACACTGACCGATTTTGTTTAGATATTTTAAATTAAGATTGAAAGCACAAATTTGGACTTGGTCTCATGCTATCTAGATAAACGTAGGTACCTATATTTTGAAACACTACTACCGCTCGCCACCATTATAATCTCTTTTTGGCAAATTTTATTCAGATCTATTTATTAGCTTTTATTACGTAGTACATAGTGATATTAATATCCAACATTAATATGCAATTGAGAAAATGCAAGTCACTAGACAACACCACACAACAGAATCACAGATTTCACCCTTTATTAGATGTTTATAGATTTATATGCTATTCAACTGATAATCACATAATATTCTTATTATGTACTGGTACTAAGAAATCATCAAAGTGATGTATTTATGTGTAGGTATCTTTCATACTTACATAATTTTATTTATTATTATTATTTTTTCTTCTTTTTGCACTATCCCATTAACTTCATACATTTCCTTTCCCATCAGGTTGCTTGGTAGAGATTTCTGCTTAGCAATAAGGCCGCCTCTTGTACAAACTATGCCTTTCTTTTTTATTAATGTTATTTTTGTCATAATTTAATTTGTCCAATAAAGTGTTACAAATAAATAAATAAATCACGTAGTGTGGTCTACCGCCACACCCCAGCGTCGCTCGCAAATATTTAAATGAGGATCATCTGTTACTTTACGCTTTTTACTGTCGCCATCTTGGACCAGCCCTCACTAAATATTGTTACAAAATTTCCCTAACTGTTGTTTTAAACTACCCCTTGATATTCGCGAAATTGATTATTTGATTGAACTAGATTTTGGCACGCGGTTTTACGTTTATGCCTTTTATGTCACAGGAAGTATAGGAACCCTTCTCAGTCTCTCGGAGAGATACACATTAGTATAATACTTATTAAATACTGTTTTAACTTGGATAAAAGTCCATAAATAATCTAAAATCTGTTTGTCAAATTTAAGTCCTATGTCTTCAACTTCAGCTAGTTATCATGCTGCATTAAAATATTTGCTTGCCAGTAGACATTCACAATGAAGTAGCTAACTACATCTTAACATTTTTAAAAGCTTTTCTATAAATCATTCTTGATTTACAATCCTTTACTACTTACTTATATTTACTCGTTTCCATTGGATAGGTATATATATAAATTATTGTTATAATCTATGTTTATAAATGAATAAGTGACCTTAAGTACTTAATAATATCATTATTTAAGACTAGTGTTTTAAGCACTTTGATTTACATTTCTATTTAATCACAAATACTTATAAAACTTCAGCACAACGTTTACAAGCTGGCAATATTTCATTTAAATGTAAATTATCGTTTCAGAATAACTCAAAAGCGATCAGAATAATACATTTACATAGAAACAAGATGTGGATACAAATGCGTGTACAAAGCGGCCATAAATTGAAATGAGATGGCGAATTAAAAAATAAATCAAAAGAGGATTTTTCTTGACACGTCCTCCGCGGTGAAATTGGAAAAATGTAACGCGGCGCGCGTTTGCACTGTCGCACGATACGGTTTTATGGTGGTCTCTAAAAATAAATAGTTTTTCCTTTACTTCGTATATTTAAATGCGAAAGTAACTGGGTAAGTTCTTGTAAGAAAGTGAACGAATTTGATTGGATTTTTATATTAAATTTGTAAATCAAACTTTAATTGGCATAGAAATGTATAGAACGAGAAAGTCTACTATGTACTTATTTTTGTCAATTATATAAAACCAATAATATTTGAAATTCATATTTATTCTGTGTAAGAAACTAAGAAGATTTCGAGTGCTAATTAAATAAAATTACAGACTTCACATTTTAAAAACAATGTGTTTTCTTATTTATCTGGTTTTAACTACTTTATATGAACCTACTATTGAGCCTAAAAATTTGAAAAACAAAAGGAAAACAAAAGAAATGAGTCGCCATTTTTTCATGATACAACTGTATACGTAGTATATTATTATTAGTCTGTGATACAACGGAAACAGAATATTGCAAAGATAATAAAAATGTTCCAGAAACATTAAGTACCTACCTCTCGCTGTTATACAAAGCTCATTTAAATAAACATGATGAAATTGAAGGAATTACTGCGGGAGCTGCTTTATCAACATCCTTATATTAAATGGTTCTCGTTTTGATATATTTTGATGGAAAAGAAAATATTGCTATAGCCTATACCTACCTATTCTAGCACATATATAAAAATGTTTGTTGCTTTATAAAAATTAGTTACAGAATTTGATTGAAATTTTGAACGCAAAAATATGAGACCTTGAAGTAGGTAGGTACCGTGTGAATCAGGTGAAGTGAATTATTACTTAGGTACATGGTGTCAACGGGTCATGTTTAAAATATGTTGATTGCTGACTGATTCAAGCGGTTCATAGTTACTTACCTACCTACCTACTCCATACTAATAGGTATTATAAATGCGAAAGTACCTAACTCTGTCTGTCTGTCTGTTAGGTAGGTACTCAATCACGCCTTTACTACTGAACCAATTTGCATGAAATTTGGAATAAAGATATTTTGATACCCGAGAAAGGACATAGGCTACTTTTTACCCCGGGGAATAGGATAGGTTTTATCCCGGAAATCCCACGGGAACGGGAACTAGGGGGTTTTTCTTTGACTGCGCGGGCGAAGCTGCGGGTGGAAAGCTAGTGACCTATTTAGTGCACTGTCCACTAATTATGTTTTTTTAATTTCTGCAGTTCTGCAGTACCAATTAGGTATTGTATTTATCATGTTTCTGGGCAGGTACTTATAATATTAATGTTTAGGTATGTGTATGGGTAGGTACCTACCTATATGTTTTCTGAAGACATGCAATAATGATGTGAAGACATGAATAATTTTCTAAAAAATCTTAGAGAAAGTGTAAGAAATGTTATAGTATGCTATATATTCGTGATCTACTCAATAAGCTCTTTCATTTGATACCACACACGACATGTTTTGGAAATTTTTATTTTTTTCTTTGTATGCCATATTTAATTACCGGGGTGGGGGGAGGGGGACCACAAAACTGGTTGGCAACATTTGTCTATAGGATGTCTGGGATCTATAGGTACAATATATGTATATCAGAAGTCAGATTTAGGTCCGCTATTTTTGCAAACGAACATCTCCTTGGAGCCTGCTCTAAGAACCTTGTAAGAAGTATTAATGCAGGTAGGTATAGTTAAGTAAGTTTTTAACATTTGCTTATTCTATATCAATTAATTACCTTCCTAATTAGTAACCCACAGTTGATTCCAATACTCTAGCTCTATCTCTAGAAATAACGATCCATCCAATAACAAAACGACGATATACCACGACTTCAATTACGTAAGAAGTAGAAGCAAAATAAAAAGCAATCCAATCAGTATACTGTATAAAATCCTGAATCAAGTGTTTGACACAGTTAGCAAGCCCCGCCCATCGCCCCGCCCACCGTAAGCCACGCCCACCTAGTTTTTATGGAAGCTATTCGTATCCTCGTATTAACTGTATATAGATCTCCCATTTCCTGTTGGGAACACTTCGGATGATTCATAAGTGAGTTATGAAGCTTTGATGTTAAGGGTATATTAGTCTTATAAAATTATAAATGCCAAAAGCTCCTATCTTAGAGTATCTGCTTTCTGTACATCTGACAAATGTAAAGTCAGCTATTTTAGGGACTATAGTAGGTAGCAAGTGGATAAAGTTCTCTCTTTTATTTCAAGGTAGAGGTAGAATTCCTTTTCTGGTAGTTCAATTTGTCTAAAAGGTTATCAAATGAATTCATTTTTAATCAAAATTAGGTATATTAAAAATTTAAAATAAAACAGAAATATGACCTTTTCTGATAGAAATATATAAAAGGACTAGAATATTTTCTAAAGCCTTGAGAGTTGAGATAGGTAATAATATTAACAGAATCCAACTTCAAGTGGCAAAAACTATTCGTTCATACTGGATCAATTTCAAACAGGATCACTTGAAATGGTTACAAATAAAAACATCAATGTAATTAACAAAATTGTTTATTTTTCATTAAAACTTACAGTGTAATTGAGATCTAAGCCATTCATGACTTCCAAATTAACTTGATATGTAAACAATTAAATGAAATATCCATAGTAGCATAGGTATATAGCATATAGTAGTAAAAAACCTTCAGGCCCCAATCGACGAAATGTTCGTTTGCATTCGAACTCGTGTATTAGCTAGCTATTCGTATAAAAGACATCTACTAATTAATAATTTCATAAAATGTAAACATTGTAATACTGTGCCCAGTGCCCCGGTCGCGGTGGAGCATTCCTTGCCCTTCATTGTTTATTAATTTCTATAATCAAATTATCTTCCGAGAAATAACGACGTATATTATAATAAAAATGTTCCTGTTATAAAATTGAGAAGAAAATGAATATAGCACCAATTCGTCATAGTCAGCTTGTTACAATTAGCACATTCTAGCTAAGAAACAAATAGATAGTGTTGCCAACTAAAAATAAACCTTCGTTCTTCGATAGTCAGTTAAAAAGGCCAGATATCCATTCCACCTGCAATAACCAGAAAACATTGGTAAAAAGAGCAAAATAAATAAACGATGAGGCAATATCGCCAGCAAATTGATCCCAAAGCGTTGTGGATCAACCGTCCTCGGGGACCCTCGACTCAAAGTGGGAGATATCAAAAAAATACATCCTGCCTTTCGGCCGGCCTTTCAGCGCTTTATTAAGAATAAATTTACGGCTGCCGTGTGGTATAGGGTGTGAGAGGCGAGCGTGGGAGTGAGGGTACCTACTATTATTAACTAGCTGCCCCGGCATACGTTGTTTTTCAAGATCAGAACCATCCTTGAGCTATTAGTCAGTGTGTATCTATAGTTTAAGAGCATGATACCATCAAATAAAAGACCAATAGAAAATATGAGGAAAATATGGAGGCACTTGTGAAAGTTGAAAGGTTGAAAATACACATATTTCTATGTATTTTTTGTTCACTAATTTTCATACCAAATATGATCAAGAAAAGTAAATTTTGGCAATACGAGCTAGTACTAGTACCACAGAGATAATCAGATAATCAGTGCCTTCAACAATAAAGGAAATCGACTTGAAAATTTCTTCTATAATTCGACCCCGAAAATAACTGTTGTAAGTTTCATTTCCGACATAAACAATTAAAAAGGCATTTGAAAGAATATTGATATTTCCGCTACAGCGTATGCCTTGCACCTCGTCCACGTAGGCGCCTATCTTCAGACTAATGCATTTATGCAGTAGGTCGATCGATACAACGCGTAATTTCGCACGATGTTCACAAAGATTTCCTTTTATCTCTTTATGCTTGAAAAAACTATGTTTGTGTCCGGGAATTGTGTAGCTTTTTCAAATATGTTGGTGGAAGATGGGAAAATATTATTAATGGTCTCTATGAGGAACTACCTGAGTTGAGTAGGAAAGAAGAAACAATTTTTAATTATTTTTATACTGTATTTTTTGTCTTTTAAAAACTTGTAAGTATTTTAGAATATAATTAAGTTCTGAAGAATGAGCTCTGAATTATGTGACGCGATCATTATAAGTTAAGTATAACTTCAATGTAAAAAAAAATCTTTTTTTTTATTCTTAAAAATCAAGTTCAACGACGAAAAATAAGTTATGAAAAACTAAATCAACATCAAGTTCCGAAAATTATTTTAGATTCAGCAAGTTACCTACTTCAGTAAAGTACCTAATGTCACACTTTCATGTGTTTTGAATAATTACGATATTGTCGTTATAAAAATCTAAAATAAATCTGGAACTCCAAGAACCTCACTTAAAATTGTGTAGACATTCTAATTTCATAAAATACTTACTAAGAACTAAAACTTCATAACAGATGACATTTTTTTATATTATTTCAGTGTCAGTCAGCATCATAGCCTTGGCCTTATAATCTTATGATTTCTGGCTATACAAAGAGAGGTTTATAGCCAGAGGGATATGACAGAGATATATTTAATCTAACATCAAGACAAACCGCGAAGCAAAGTTAGTCTTCAAAACTGAACTCAAAACAGCGCTCAAAAAAGCCCGCGTAATTACGTTCAAAGTCCCAACTTTTAAAAGCGATGCATAATTTATATTTTTTCGTCCAACTTCTTACTACAAAGAAATAAATAAAGGGAATGCTAAGTTAAACAAGTCTTAACAAGGCGGAGAATAAATCGGATTTGCGAACATTTGAATAAGACGGTATTTAAATAACTTCATGCACCTTTGCCGTTTTTCCATTTCTAGCTGCGGCGCTTAAAATATGTGCATATTGAAAATGCTAGACGAATTTTGCTGGGTTATTGTTGAAGATGTGGTTAATTTGAATGTGTAGTAATTCCATGACAATAAAATTAAAGACTTTTGTCTGTTTATCGGTATTCACTATTCAATGTAATAAAATCATAAACCAAACGAAATTTTAAACCAATTTTTTCATCAATTAAAATTGTTGTTCGAGTTCTGCAATTTTCGACACCCAGGAAAAATGTAATTTTGGCTTGAAGAGCCTTTGCTTTTATCCTTTTATCCCTAGGCCCTAAATACATGACGTCCTTTTAAAATAAATACTAGTGGTCCGCCCCGGCTTCGCCCGTGGTACGTATTTAGTATCCTATATCCTTCTCCTGGCTCTAAACTACCTCCCTGCCAATTTTCAGCTAAATCGGTTCAGCCGTTCTTGAGTTATAAGTGGAGTAACTAACACGACTTTCTTTTATATATATAGATAACGTAGATTCTTTTAGCTTAACGATAATATAAATGATAGAATAAAATTAATCAAAATAATAAAAGTTTTCGGTTAAAATTTTTGATTATTTTTTTTAGATTTCCACTATTTCCAGTGAGATGAAAGTACTCTATTTCCTCAATATAAGTACATCATTTCATTTCATTTCAACTTTCTTGGTGTATAAGTCTAGAAACATTTATTTGTAGAATTATACAGCAAGTAAGTCAACATTTAGTCAACAGTTACTGGGGAAATTTATTACCTACTAATCAAAATCAATGATAATAAACTAAATTATCGATACCATTAGCATATTACGATGCAGCTATAGTTGACCCAAACAATAAACTTGCGTCGTCACTTCCAAGTTCCATAAATTCACAAACTTACGTTTTGCTAAAAGGTTTTAAACAAATAATGTCCTAAATAATTGAGGTTGCCTGCTACGATAGAACTTCAAATTTTATTCAGTTAATGTCAAATAATCACTATATTCTTTCATTGGATTAATTTCTTGGAAAAATGAAAGAATATGGGGAGGTAAATGTAATTTTCACCAAGGAAAACCTCTGTGAAGTAATATCGTCCTTGAGCTGTTACACTAATTTAAAGTATTTTATTTTTTAATTTTATTGAATTTATCTCTAGATACTAGAAGTATGATTTATTTACTTGAAAACCTCACAAAAAATGTCTACCCGGGCGAACCCGGGGCGAGCAGCCAGTACAAAATAAAATAAGCAATAAGTTTCATATTTCAAGTATATATCGCTAACCATCAATCTGTCATCACACAATGGGTATACCCACAACGTTTGGTAATCGGAAATTTGGTGTATTGTGAACGCACAAAAACGTTGTACAGGTGGGACGGTGACCATGTATTGGGGGAAATTAGGATAGTTCGATATTTACTTTTTTAAGCTATTACATAGCTTCTATCGTGGGCCTTGAGCGCGGGAACCGAATCGAGAAATTCCGTAACGAAAAAGCCTCACGCTCCCCACTCCGACGGGCGGAGGTGTGGCTTGAAGACATGCAATAGCTTTACCTCGGCAGTCCCCGAGTGCCACACGTCTTTTTATTTTTTTTATTCGCATTACGTGTACATACTAATTATACACTAAAATTAAATAGAGAAGAACTGGAACAACCAGCTAGTTATTGTTAGGTACTTTTTATCACCTGTTATTTATTGTGGCATTGCGCTATAAAAAAATATAACAATTCGATACTAAGCAATAATATAACCTGCATACGAATTATTCTTTACAAATCCTGATTTTATGAAGTCAGTTGAACTCAGTCCAAATAACAATATTACGTAGGTAACGTGCAGTAGGTAAATAAGTAACATCTGTTTTAAGCGATATAAAATCACAAGTTGTAAGTATAAATTTTAGTAAGTACCTACATAATTTTGTATGAATGTAAATTACTTTCTAATGACCTACTTTATTGTCGAAGTGAGATAAATGAAAAAAAAAACTACATATTCCATAAGCTAAATAGTAAATACTAAATACCAAAATATTTATTTCTTTTATTCTTATACTAGTCTCATCTATTCTAAACTTACCAAGGAGTATTTTCTCCAGCCTAATGAACTTATTCCTTTTAATAGACTAATTTATACTTTTTTTAATATGAAAATTAAAAAGTCCAAGAAAATCCCATTGCACAGTCACCCTACAGTATAATGGTACGGGCAGACAGGGCTCGTTTGGTCGCCGTACAAAGCTCCAATTCAAACAGGCGATGCTTCGTCACCTCTATAACCGATTACGTTTTCTTCAATACATCACATTTGAATACGATTTTTTGGATGTGTTTTGATTTATTTGCATTTTTTCGTTTAAATAAATTATTTGCTTAAATGAACCTATGATGATTTAATACGTAGGTAATATAGGATGTGAAGGGATTCCTTCAATTGCATTGAAAACATTTTCAGAAAAAATAAACCTTTAGCAAATATGTTCCACTTTAATCTTATTTATTAGATACCTACTGTGTAATCTTTAAGTACCTTTGGTACCTAATATCTACTTACTTAAATATCTTGATATACTTACTTAAATGGGCAAATAATGAATCAGGCTCAATTTGTAGTTTTAGTAAGAATTAAATTTTCCCTTTTAAGGAAAAGAAGTAAAAAAGAATTTGTTTAAGTTAAGCAAAAACATTAAAAGCAACTGTGTATTTTGTGAAGACAAATGATACTTTGAAAATAACACCTCAACACTAACTAACAAAACTTGAACATAATATAAATAAGGATAAACATATCCATTCCAAACGATTTTCCTAGCTCCATGTTACATAAAAAACAGTCAAATCACGACGATTAGTGCGAGCTGTAAACCTTATTGTTGTCACCTTAATACCTTACTCAATCCGATACAAATACCCTTCAGCTATTTAAGGGACTATCCACAAATGCCCACTGCAGTTATCAGTGGAAAATTGGAAGGAAATCTTGTGAAATATCATTCATATTTGATAATGAAATAGATAATTCGTGTGAAAGAAAAACGTAATCAATCATTTATGTTAATAATTACGAGTGGGATACGTTCATAAGTATTAACTAATAGGTACATAATTAAATAACTTTTTAACCAAATCATGATTAACCAACTTCATATTTTTAAAACAACTACAATAATTGTTAATTAGTAGGTAATTTAACGTGAAAATTTTGAACTAACTTTACTGAATAAACTAGTTAACTGATTGAAACAAAGATCTCCTATAAACATTTTTCTTTACTAACAAACAACCAATTAATAACTTATACCATTAATTAAAATCATGAATCAATCAGAGCCCCTCGATTTATCAACGAAAAAGTCAAATCTGAAAATCGTCGATTTCAAATTCTTATGCGGTCTCAACGACCACTTGATAAAGTTGTACGAAAGTACGAATAAATTGGATAAGGCAGTGTGCATGAAACCTAAGAGTGTGCTGCCTTGTGAAGTGTGCTTCAAGACGTTTGATAGACCTTCGCTGCTGAAGAGGCATATGCGTACTCATACGGGTAAATACTAATGTTATAATATGGCGAATAGTGTGTGTAAATGATTTGCTGATAGGTCATGAATTCATCCTACATTGCATGTTACTAAAAACAAGCCATGCAGTTTTAGTAGTGCGATTTGAACCTATATTTTTTTTTTATTATCTATTGTTATAAATTTATGCTTTTAGCATTTTTACTTTATCTGTTTGTTTTACCAAATTCAAGATTCTATGTCCATGGGAATTACCCGGTTATGAGTTCAAGTCTATTACTATTATGAATATCATCAAAATCGGTTCAGTAATTTAGGCGTTAAAGCGTAACAGACGAACAAAGAGAGTCATTAAAAATGTAAGTAGATTTGGGTGTAAATAGAATTAAAATACGATTAATTTATGTATTTATTTCAGGAGAGAAGCCCCACGTGTGCAACATTTGCGGCAAAGGTTTCAGCACATCCAGCTCTCTTAACACTCACAGAAGAATTCACACCGGTATCTTTATAATAATCAATTGCTATTTATAATTTATTAGTCTCATGAAAACTCAAGAACAGCTGGGCCGATTTTAGATGGTTTTGAAATGTCTGTCGTAACTCGTAATCCTGAGAAAGTTTAAACAGTTCGAAAAAAATAAGTTACGGGTGATACGAAGCTCGCTGGGTTATCAAGTTAATATTAATTTCGATCGCTAGTTAACCCAGTTGTGTTGAATGTTTCAGAATATGTAAGTAAATAAAATTAAAATTGCAGGTGAAAAGCCACATAAGTGTCCGGAATGCGGTAAATGCTTCACAGCGAGTTCCAATCTTTACTACCATCGAATGACACACACAAAGGTTACCTTTTTACTTAGATCATTAAGTATTATGACTATCACTATGTAATGTTCTTTAGTCGATTATATTATCCGATACAATAGATTATCAATCGTATCTTAGTTTATGTTGATGTTGTAAGTTTTCAGCGATCTTAATTAACAATGAACACAAATCGAATTATGTATAGGTACTATTTCGTAATTCGTATATACTTTAGGCTTTAGCAAAATAAGAAAAATGAAAATTCCCGTATGTTTAATGGTATTCATAGGTATAAATTATCTTACAACTTTCATCATCACAAATATTTATAACGATGTGTCCATTTTTAATTAATAATAAAAAAATTATTTTACGATAATATTATTTATCTTTTTTTTTATTGTCTTTCAGAACAAGCCCCACAAATGCATATGGTGTCCCCGTTCGTTCCCCACGCCGGGAGAGCTGCGAGCACATTTGCAGTCCCATAGCGGGGTCAAAAGTGTAGCGCAGTGGCCCTTTGCGAAGTTACAGGACTTTCGAACGGGTTATAAGAAATAATTTAATGCAATTCTAATTAATAGTTTGCAATTTTATTGTAAATTTATTTAAACCTATAATTACCATAAGTTGTGATATATTTAAAGTGAATAATAGTCTATGTTAGTCATAATTTATGATTAATTGTGCTTGTTGTAATAATTACATGATACGAAATAACCTTTTTGTTATACTTATTGTTTGTTTACTTATAAAACTGTGAAGATATTTTAAATATACTTATTACAGTAACATATCAGATTTACCTTAAAAGAAAAATGGGCGATGTACTTTAATTCCTTCTTTTTCTTTTTTCAATACCAAAGATTAAACTATAAAGAGAACAAATAAATAGTGAGATATGATTGTTATTTTATTTCACCTTATTTCTTAAATTTACCTACTTATATTTTAGTAACTCGATAACTACAAAAATAAGTATTTCCTAACTATAAACTCATTCATAGCCAAGATTAATAATTTAAAGAGAAATTCATCTAATATTCTAATATGTATAAATCTCGTGTCACAATGTTTGTCCTCAATGGACTCCTAAACCACATAACCGATTATAATAAAATTCGCACACCATGTGCAGTTCGATCCAACTTGAGAGATAGGATAGTTTAAATCTCAAATCGTTTTAGAGAAAGCGGGCGAAGCCGCGGGCGGTAATAAAGGCGAAAGTTTGTAAGTATGGATGTATGGATGTTTGTTACTCTTTCACGTAAAAACTACTGAACCGAGAACCGATTACAATGAAATTTAGCACACATATAGAGGGTAACTTGGATTAACACATAGGATAGTTTTTATCCCGGAAATCCCACGGGAACGGGAACTATGCGGGTTTTCCTTTGCAAACGCGGGCGAAGCCGCGGGCGGAAATCTAGTATAATTATATTATTCATTTTAGCTTTCCGCCTGCGGCCTCGTCCGCGTTTTGAATGAAAAACCCGCATAGTTCCCGTTCCCGTGGGATTTCCGGGATAAAACCTAGCCTATGTTGCTCAGTGAAATTGCAGCTTTCTAATGAAATAATTTTTGAAATCGGTCCAGTACTTTGTGCGTGAAAACCATACATACATACATTATTACAAACCTTTCCTCTTTATAATAGATATTAGTATAGATAAAGAGTGAAAATAAAACAACTCATTTTTTTTAATATTTTATTCATCATTCATCTTAGCTTTCTTGCAATCACCATTCTCACTATCATCATCACCCTTTCTCTTTTCCGCAACATCCTCATTTCCTTTCTGGACATTATTTTCCTGTTTGACATTTTCTGGTTTGGAATTTTCTTGTTTGACATTTTCTGGTTTGGAATTTTCTTGTTTGATATTTTCTGGTTTGGAATTTTCTTCGCTGACATTTTCCTGTTTGACATTTGCTTCGTTGACATTTTCTTGTTTGATATTGTCTTCGTTGACATGTTTCTTATGATAGTTGTTCTGTTGTGCTTGTGTGTCGGAAGAGGTATCGACTCGGAGTAGTTCTCGTAATGCCATAGTAGCGTAGACACTGGTCGGTAATATCATATTTATGAGAAGCGCCTTGTATTTCCCATCTGGAGAAGAATTGATATAGATTAATTGATGTGTTTGAGATAAGTATGGTTTGGTGCATAACACATTTGAATAAGTTTAATTTACAATGTTATTATTAGTTTAATACAACAATATTTGCAATGCAACAATGTTTATATAAAAGTAATATATATTTGACCTGAATCAACTTATGTCAAATTGGATCGAATGTGTTCTGTATAAAAGCGACTTACAGATTTATTTTCTTTTAACAGAGTTAATTGACGTCAAATAACGTTAATAGTAAACAACAGGTCAGCGAATGGATGGTCAAATATGGTCTATATACTATATACTAGCTAACTATAACCCAAAACAGAACCATATTTAAAAATACACTTACAAAGCGACCCCAATATTCAAACCCCTTAAAACCAGCAAAAAAACACTAACCTTTCACCTCTCCAGTGTCCTTTTTCCCCGCAATTTCATCAGCATCGGACAAAAACAGATCAGCGAACGGATCGTCATATCTGACCGACCGCCAGCTCACCGACCGAGCACGAACTAGCGCGTGTCTGTAGCCGCCACATAGCGAATACTCCCTGTAAATACATACTAATATTATAAATGCGAAAGTTACTCTGCCTGTCTGTCTGTTACTCAATCACGGCTAAACTAATATTATAAATGCGAAAGTAACTCTGTCTGTCTGTCTGTTACTCAATCACGCCTTAACTACTGAACCAATTTTCATGAAATTTGGTATGGATATTTTGATACCCGAGAAAGGACATAGGCTACTTTTTATCCCGGGAAAATGACGCAATCACGGAAATCCCACGGGAACGGGAACTATGCGGGTTTTCCTTTGCAAACGCGGGCGAAACCGCGGGCGGAAACTTAGTACAATATAATATATGTTACACACTGATTAATTTTAAATAGAAATTATTGATAAACCGCCGCATAGTGAATACTCCCTGTAAAATGTACATAGGTTATTATGTTACACGCTAATAAATCTTTAAATTGAAAAAAAACTGAGGCGGGACTCGAACCCACGTTTTTTTGCCAAACCGGGGCAATGCCTAGCCTCTCGGCCACCAGTGATCCCTGCAGAGATATCGAAATTCCTTAGCCATTTTACTCTTTCGGATTTATGTGTTTTCGGGTTTGCCACAAAAAAGGACCACCGCAATGTAATAATTAAACAAATTGTATGACCCAAGTAAGCATTGGAAACCTCCATCATTCTAGTGAAAAGAAATAGACCTAACAGAAAATGATAATAAAATCAAATAAGTTATGATATCTATATGATTAATTTAACTGTCCTTACTAATAAAAGCACCTACTTAATCTTATGTTTCATTTTCAACGTCAGACCATCTTTAGTGAGCAATTCTTCATAATACTCCTTTACATTAGGTGGATATTCCACACTATGTCCGGGCAGGGGTAGAACAATATCGAAAATGGTATATTTCCCGCTATCTACATCTTCTTGAGTTAATATTCTGACTCGAGGGATCTTTTTGGGAACATTTCTTTCTTCTTTCTTCTCTGCTTTCTCTAGTTCCTCTTGCTCTATGTCGTCTAATGTGCTAGAGTCATCTTCTTCTACTGTATCTGGAATGACAAACACTTGTGTTAAAAATTGGATAATTTTTAGATCTCATGTCACATTAAAGACAATGATTCGTAAAAATAAAATGTTTTGTTTCACTACCTTTACTATTTTTTATGTGCGAACAACGCCATCTACGATTAAACTTAGTAAAATATCACATAAATTAAAGACCATAATAACTACATCATTGTTAAAAAATAAAAACCTTTTTTTTGTCTTGTTTTTAATCATCAAAAATTTCAACACGTTTTGGTCCTTCGAGTAAATTTTGTAATAAATATACTAAAACAAGTCCACATATTATCTCATATTTTTTTTCTCTTTCATGAACAAATTTAGTTTCTCAGAAATGAATATTTTTATTACCTTCTTCAATTTCCTCGAGCGGCACCAAATCTCCGACCGCCGGCTTGTATGAGAAGCGCTTTAACCTCTCGGATACAACTTTGTTCCAAATGAGAGATTGATACGAGTGTAAGTATAGCAGACGTGTGTTTCGGGGCACCTAAATCATAATTAATATTATTTTCTTATTATAATGATGGTATCGATTTTATAATACTAATGAATAACAATACAAACGTTTAATTGCAAATAATTTTCAAATTGGAATAGATAACATTTTTACAATTTCGTGGAAAACGACTGATTGGATGAAATTTGGTAATAATATAGGTGATGACAGTAGGAATAATAATTTAAGTTAGGTATGATATCAATTAATGATGGTGATGATGATGCTTCTGATGAAAGCGATGATGGTGATGGTAGTGATAAAAGTTTTGATGATTATGGTGCCGTGGTAGTAGTGAAAGTGACGATGATTGTTATGGTACGGTGACATTGATGGTGATGATAATTGCGATTATCATGATAATTACGATAGTGATGGTTTTGATGCCGATAGTATTGAAGAATTTGCTGATGAAGGACACGATGGACGATAACGATATTGCGGCGACGACGACCTTTTATGTATAAACAGTGACGTTACTCAGTCTATGGACTGTCACTCAATCTGTGCAGCGTCACTCAGTCTGTGCAGCGTCACTTAAGGCTGGTTCAGACTTTGATTAGTGCGAGTGCAGGTGATTAGTGCAGGTGTTTAGTAACTACGTGTGGACAGCGACTGTTTAGTGCAAGTGTTTAGTAGGCTGTGTAGTAAAGTGAATAGAAGCGTGTTCTATTTTTTTGCGAGTGGACTGCGAGTAGCCACGTCCCGCGCGCCCTCCCTTCCCCCTCACTCGCAGTGTGCCTGCCTAAACACGTCTGGACACGAGTGTTTAGTGTTTAGTGTTTAGCGTAGTGTGTAGCGTCGCGAATTGCACCATTGACCTGCACTCCCACTAATCACCTGCACTCGCAGTTGAATTGGACACTACTCGCACTACACACCTGCACTCGCACTAATCACCTGCACTCACACTAATCAAAGTGTGAACCAGCCATTACGCTGTGCTGTCACGTCAGTGTGTGCAGCGTCACTCACCGCGGCGAGCGCCTGCGCGGTGCGTGCGGGGCGCTGCGCGAGCGCGTGCAGGAGGCGCGCCTCCGCGGCGCAGTGCGGCGCGCGGCGCGGCAGCAGCGCGGCGGCGGCCTCCGCCCCGCTGCTGTGGAACGCGCGCAGCGCGCCCGCCAGCGGCCCCGCGCGCTCCTCCAGGATGCTGCGGATGGCCTGCGTAATGGCGATGCTATTTAATAATTTAAATAACATCGCCATTACTAAAATAATCATGATACGAACTAAAATTTTAAAGACTTAAACTTCGAAACTTTGCATTTTTGTAGACATAATCTTCAGACCGACGAATTAAATATTATATTGCTAGAATGTAGGTTAAATCCCTAATCGTACAGACAATGCGACTTCCCGGAATACAATCAGTTGATTTTGCATATTTTATTATCGTGAATTAATTATTTTAACATAGTTCACAATCGAAATCCGCACCGGGAGGAACTCCATTATAAATCCCAATCTCGTCTCATCCCATCAGTCCATAGTGAAAAAATAAATATCTCTATATATCCCAATTTTGCATCTTATAATTTATCCCAACCCCCAACATAGAATGTCGAAAAATTATCAACAAAATTTCCAAAAAAACTGTGGCGACACGTACACGTAATTATAAATGTGTGAGAATGATGACAGCGCAAGATGTGAGCGTGCGTTGTATTACAGTTTATATTTCATTTAATAAACCAGTTGATATCTAGCGTCCGAGCGTTTTACTTGTCACCTTGTTCCTTTAATCACATACATACACGCAACTTAACAAAACCACGAGAAAGGACAAAAAACAGAAACAAAGAACAAGAAAATGCATTTTCATTTTCCATATACTTTAGTTCACGTAAAAACGTCGCGTGCCGCGTACGTGTGCTCATAGCATATAGCAGAACATAGCAATATTAAAGCATTTATCTTAATGGCTTAATTTTAATTATTATCAGCAACAGCGTCAGGTGTACGAACCGTACAGATAGGCAGTAAACTTTAAAACTTTTATGTGAACAGTTTACCGTATTGATGTTGAAAAAAATTGAATAAAATGAAAATTTGAAAATGTACTTCAACAATTAAATTTGCGATGGAGAGTTATACTCTCTGCACTGGGCGATAAAAATTTTACTTTGAATAATATATGTATACATATACTTAGAACTTGAGATATTTCAAAACGAAAACGATAAGAAATGATGAGTCACTTCTCCGTAAACAAGAGGACATATTCGACAGAATAAAAAAGAAAAGATGAACTATTAAAAATCACCTAAAGAAAGAATTTCAGTACATTATTTAAAATGAAATGAAGCTCTTTCGTACTTCATTGCATTTTAAATAACCCGCGTATTGTCTTAGACGTTTTACTTTAAAGTATTTAATCTGTGGTGACAGCACTGTTCGCTAAGGTTCATTCTTTAGACTCTGGTGTTGTACATTGAAAAAGCAATATGGTTTTATTTTATAAAGAGATATTTCTGATTAAAGAAATATCATTTGAAACAATAGCTTTTCATGTTGTTTCTCATTTACAGGTAATTAAGTGTTACCTGTATTTAGTAATTAATGGTGTTTCCTGAAAATAAAAATTAAACTCTCTATTCAGAGCAACAACTTAGGTTTATGTTTCACAACAAGACAATATTATCATAGCTATTTTAAGCAATGGAGAAATTAAAGTTTGAATTTACTGTGAAACAAAGTGAAGATCCGAAAACAAATGCATTATGCATAACCTCAATTATGGACGCCGCATTTTCCAAAAAACAAAACAATTTCAAAAAGTAAAAGCTACACTTCAAAGAAGACATGAACAAAGACACGTAGGTATGGATTGCACTAACACCCGAGTTAAATGATGCTTATATGGAATGTACGGTGTTCGTACATCAAGTTACGCGCTGTCAGCATTTTACGCCGACACGCGACATTTTAGTGTTATATTCAGTTCGCATTCAATCACCATACCAATCGCGCGTACTCATTACCATGAGCCAAACCATATAGAATTAAGGCAATAAACAAATTATTGTACTGAATTATTTTATTTGCGAACCATCTCAACCCCTACGGCCCCTACAACCTCCTACATGGACGAAGATAGAAAAAAGCAATTTAAAGATTATTTACTGGAGGAAAGTACATCAAAAACACAACAGCAGGTTTTTATGAACGAATCTTCAACAGAAGCTAAGAGATTCATTTGTGGAAGGTGACAACGAAATTGTTATTGCAGTCGATAGGACGACGAAAGTTTCATTGTCTTATTTCGAAAACGATTTATATTCAGAATGTGACGAAGCATACACCGATTATAAAAGCTAGCGCGCAAGAGCAACTTTTGGCTCCGCAACTATTTTTTCTCCCCCATCAGCATTAATTGATGAAAAAAAAAACTTTATTACCTAATACAAAGGTGCCTTCCGTTGAAAGGAAGGGGAAATGAAACGCAACCCAAAAAAAGCATTGAAGTCGACATAAGAACTTGGGATCCAATTAATGTTGTAGGTGCTGTGCTGACGCAGGATTTTCGGCCGCGTCGCAGAGTCACATACCGTCGACCCCAATTGTCCCGTAACTCGCACTACCGACCCACGTCTAGTAGTTAGTAATTAAATATATATTTTTGTGTAACTTAGAGGAATTTATAAATTTTATTTGCCGCTATCTTTAATTTCATCTCCCTACACCGCTACACTAAATTGGTGACCCCGACGTGATCTCGACCGACGTGATATATCGACGTGAATGTGTAGTAGGGAGAATAAATACTCAAAATTAATATATAATATATTTATACGGACAACTCACCAAACTACAACGGGCGGTGGCAACGGTAAAAAAGTCACATAAATAAAATTTAATAACACAAAAAACTACATATTAAAATTAAATATCACCATGGAACCCGTTAAAGAAGAATTTGCAAGCTTATCGTCAATCTCCATTACGTCCCGCATCCCAGAATTTTGGAAGAAATCGCCGAAGATATGGTTTTTACAAACGGAAGCAGTTTTATCACCACAGAAAATGTCGGATGAGGCGACATATCAAATTGTAATTTCAAAATTAACGCCAGAAATCATCGAGCAAGTCATGGACATTTTAATTAGCCTGCCGGAGACAGGAAAATATGAAAAATTAAAAAGGAGTTATGAGTACTACTAGCTTATCTGTTCCTGAAATTAAGGTGGAAAGACCACGAGAATTAAATAAAGTTGTGTATTAACAAACGTGTTAGTTATATTTCTTTGTGTGTTATTAAATTTTAATGTCATGAAGTTTCATACATTGTGTATCGTCATAGTGTAAGAGACGAGAATAATTTTAGTTATATTTTCGTATTAATTGTATTTATCGTATATGATTTTATTTGCACGTTAATGTACATTTTAGTTTAATTTAACAATCTAACAAATCCCTCCACCACGAGCCACGTAGCCCACCGCTGGGTATATTGTCCTACTAAAAGCATCATGGAGGGCATTTATGAAACACAGTCGGAGCTTTTCTCGTTCCTGGAAAAGCTATACGTTAATTTAAAAAAATGACGGGGAGGAGTGAAAAATGTCGTCAGGTTATATAAAAAAGAAGTCAGATATTTAGAATCACATTGGTCTGAGTATCAAGTCAATAATCAAAAACTAATACCGTACGAAGACAGGGAGTTCCTTTACTTTGCCCGAAAGGGCTACGACCTTTTGCATTCCAGGGCTGTATGCATCTTTGTCAGCACATTCCTTTCCGTGCTATCATTCCTGCATGCCCCTCATCCTCAGTCTACTCCCAACTTTCATCCAGTACGGCTGCCCATTGCTCAGTTATATAATTAAGGTTTAAATCAAAGTATTTTTTTTAAATAGACTTTATTCATCTCGCATAACAAACCGCACAAAAACAGTACCTAGAAATTAAATATTGTATCGCTAGGGTGTCGAAATAATTAACAACGAACTTTTCAAATCAAAGGAAAGGGGCAAGTACTTAAAGTAAGCAAGAAACAGAGAGACAGGCTGAACAATTTGTCATCTCACCCACACCCGTTTCAATAGAATCAAATAAGATACAAGAAATGTTGCAAAGGCAGGCAGTAAATTTTAAAGCTTTGCATTGATTTAGAAAAAAATATGTACAAAATGGAAATTTGAAGATGTGCTTCATCAATTAAATTCACGATGGGAGATGATACTCACTGCACTGGCTCAGATAGACAGTATTTTAGACGGTCAAGACCTTGACTATAGCAATGCTTTTACACATCAGGAAAGTATTTTTAACAATCTCAAGGAATCTATCAACACCAAGCTCCAGTCGGTATCTCATAGAGAGCACATCACGCCACAGGTCGACATACCTATCTTCACAGGGAATTATCAACAACGGATCTCATTTAAAAATCTTTTTAACGAAACAGTCCACCCTACTTTATCAAAGGCGCAAAAGATGCAATATTTAAAAAGTAAAATAAAAAGCGATGCAGAACGCCTGATTCAGCACATACAAATAAGTTCAGAAAATTACACTTCATGCTGGGATATTTGAAATCATCGGTATAAAAAAAAACAATAAACAAGTATCTCAATATATCTCATCTTACAATTTATCCCAACCACGAACATTGGTCCTTCGAGCAAAAGACGTGAATTGCGGGACCGAGACGCATGTGGAAAAAGTTTGTGCTGTGTGCGTGCTGTTACACTTGGGCTATAAACCCCACCGGCCTATATAGCGGTGTCAGCAATATTGTATGTATATAATGCCTTGATTTTTTAGTTTACGGGCTTCTCCCTTAATGGTCGCATAACCACCTAAGCTACGGAGGGACATTGCCGACGACATTGTCTTTGAGGGAGACACGGCCCTAGAAATTGAAATGAAAGCAAACCGTGTCTTAAATATAATAGACGAATGGAGCAAGGAAAATAAGTTGATATTTGCACCAAACAAAACTTGTGCCCTCCTTTCAACGAGGAGGTTAAAATATGACGTGCCACGGCTCGCTATGGGGAATGTGGAAATTAAATACTTTAATAATATAAAATTATTGGGCCTAACAATATACAGCGGCCTCACTTTCAACGCCCACGTCGTGACTGTATGCCAAAAGGCAATAGCCCGATACAAACTCTTGGCTAGGGCAGCCAGAGTTGGTTGTGGTTTTTGCCCAAAAATATATGAGCGACATAGACCTTATTAGGAAAAATCAGAATCATCACGCTCTGCTATGGAAAAATCTGAGTCTGTGGAAAAAACAGAATTCAATTTGCTAAAACGCACTGAGGCAATGAAAGACGAAAACCATAAGTTAATTCATAAGAAATTAACGCCATAGAAGGCGTTAGACAGTAATGTATAAGTTAGACAGTAATAATGCATCCATTTTGATCAAACATTTAAAATCTGAGATGGATAAGTCATAAAAAGTGCTAGAAAAAAAGATCCGTACAATGTTATTTTCCTAAATTACGATTATTTTCTTAAATACGATGGCGGGAAATATACAAGCATTAAGCCTGGAAATAAGAAAGGCGATCCTGTCGTTAGAGATATTTGCGCCTTACAATACTTGCCAGAAGGAAAAATTAAATATAGGATCAATTTCGAGGATGATATATACGTGGCAAATACTCATAGCCATTACTTGCCACGGCGGATTTCTAACACTGATATGATTACATCAGCTTTGTACACATCTCCGTTTTGAATAACGCGTTACGTCCCGGCCTTAACAGCAAATTGCTGACTGCGTTCGCATGGGAACGGAATGCGAGCGTAGTTTCGCTGTGTTAGTTTTAAGATTTCCATAGAATAATTATTAATATTGTATAATGATTCCTTAACTCCGGTCTGCATCGAGCAGACGTGGTTGTAAAGTTTCATTTTAATTATTAAATGTAGTTTTAAAGTAAATCTGGTTTTCTTTTGGGGCCTCCGGCTGTGGGAAATGTAATGACAATAATTAACTACTTGTGCGGGTGGCTGGCGGTCATTGGTGTAGGGCCAAGTGGGTGCTCTGGAGGAGGCCTTCACCCTCCCAAACGAGGGGTCTTGCAAGATTTAAAGTTTTGTTAAAATTAAGCTTAAGATTTGAAAGTCTCTGTATGTAACTTTTTCCTTTTTTTTTTGCAAGAAATAAAAGGCTTTTTTATTTTTATTTTTATTTTTATTTATAATGCATTGATTTTTTGGTTTATGGGCTTCTCTCTTAATGGTCGCATAACCACCTAAGCTACGGTTTCACCGACTTAGCTTGAGAGGAGTACCAGTACCGCGCGGGGTGCAGGGAACGGATCCCTATAGATATAGAATTCATTAAATTATATACTGTGTGAATTAAATAGTAAATTATTGTGTATAAAAGTTGTGTTGTGTTGTGAAAAATAAATAATTTTTTACTATATTTGTGTTTTTTTTTAAACACAAATACACACACAACTAACAGAACGCTAGCGAATTCCTTTGGCGCGACGTCATTTTAAGTTTTCCTTTTAAATTCAATTAGTATTATATTCATTAATTTTTAGCACTTGCATCGTGCAAGACATATTTTAATTGTTATAATTAGAGTATTTTATAAGTAAATTCGAAACATAATTCACATATTATGCAAATAAATTTATTTATTTATTTGTATCAATAAATGAAAAAAAAAATGTGTGCGTGTACTAGTGTACAAACGTAAGAAGTGAAACTTCTTTATGGCGTGATTTTTCAAAAAATTATTTATTACATGCAACTTTACAGAAATACGTCGAATCACGCGTAGTAGGGATAAGAAAAAGATGGCGCGTAACGGAAAATTGACACGCGTAACGACAAAATGTTACACTACATTTTTTTCTAACGCCGATAAAGAAGTTTCACTTCAAACAACTAACCTCTTCGAAATTCCCTCTCAGTAAATGCAAGCCGACCACATGTGTAGGAACACTAGATCTAGAACCAAACCGTTGCAGCCCGTAGTAGTTGATGAAGCCGTTGTCTTGTAGCTGCTTGCACGCTGTGTCTATCGTCTCGTCTGATTCTGTCACATTGCGCAGACATATACGGAACCTGGAATGTTTTTAGTGATATCTTATTCTTACGCTATATCCTATATCTATATATTAATATTATAAAGAGGAAAGGTTTGTATGTGCTGTTTTTCACGCATAAACTACTGAACCGGTATAATGAAATTTAGCACACATATAGAGGGCAACTTGGTTTAACACATAGGATAGGTTTTATCCCGGTAATCCCACGGGAAAGGGAACTATGCGGGTTTTCCTTTGAAAACGCGGGCGAAGACGCGGGCGAAAACCTAGTCCATACTAATATTATAAATGCGAAAGTAACTCTGTCTGTCTGTCTGTTACTCAATCACGCCTAAACTACTGAACCAATTTTCATGAAATTTGGAATGGAGATATTTTGATACCCGAGGCGAGGCCGATACATAGGCTACTTTTTAGTCCGGAAAAATGACGCATTCAAGGAAATCCCACGGGAACGGGAACGGCGGGTTTTTCTTTGACTGCGCGGGCGAAGCCACGGGCGGAAATCTAGTAATATATAAAAATGAAACCTGTTTCACGTTGTCACGGCATCACGTGTGAACGGCTGAACCGATTTCGATACTTAAAGTACGAGGATGGTTCTTATGTAGAGAAAACGTAAATATGTACCACGGGCGAAGCCGGGGCGGACCGCTAGTATATGTATAATTTTTATGTTAATACTAGCTGCGCTCCGCGGTTTCATCCGCGTGGCTACGCTCCTATTAGTCTTAGCGTGATGGTATTATTGTAACACATTATAATCGTTCTTCTCCTAAAAGTTGTAATTTAAGAAAAAAATCTTAAGAGTTCATTATGAAATTAAACAATTACCTATTCCCCTGCAACATTCCGAGTTTCAAATGAGCATTACTAAAAGTGTAATTGCCCACTTTAATATCGGGTAACCCCTTGCATGCTGCGGCTATCTTCCGTGGGTCCACTTTACGTAAACTGAACCATTGTGATGTTTTGGCCCTGCGGTCCTTTGTGCCTGCGTAACCCACCATCGAGGGTTTCAGACTTGCACTGAAAAATAAAATAAATTAAAACATTAATAAATAAAACCGGCCAAGTGCGAGTCGGACTCGCGCACGAAGAGTTCCGTACTATGGGGACCCCTTCTCAATATAATATAATATAATTTTTTTAATTTTTAGTATTTGTTGTTATAGCCGCAACGGAAATATATCATTTTTGATAATTACAGCTCTCTAGCAGACGACGAACTCTCAGTAATAAAATTTCAAGGTCGCGTAATGGCAATACCGTCCCGACACGGAGAGACGATATTGGTATCTTTAAATCTTGCCAAAGAAGTTTCACTTCTGATACGTGTTCGGTACACACGTTCTTTTTATCATGTTGGCTTGTCAGCATCAAAAATTTATTTAAAATTTTAAAATTAAAACAATTATTTGTAGCTGGTTTGTAGGAAACAATATTTTTATTTTTCCAGATAATATTGGCTAGGTAAACAAGTTTCACTTCTGACACGTGTTCGGCACACACGTTCTTTTTATCGTGTTGGCTTGTCAGCTTCCAAAAGACACATAATAAAATTAAAATAATCATTTTGTAGCTGGTTTGTAGGAAACAATTTTTTATTTTTCCATATAATATTGGCTAGGTAAACTTTTCAGCTTCTAAATAATTCATCAAAATCGGTTCAATAGTTGAAGACTTGACACACATATTATAAGTGAAACATTTATACAGACACAGTAAGTTTTTATTATTTCTACCCTATTCTAAATTAGTAATTATTAATTAATATTTCTCCCCGTGGTTGCCTGGCAGGGATCACTGCATAGTGATAAGGCCGCCCTTTGTGCTTTTTAATCTTATTTTTTGTAACCTTTATGTATATTTTGTGTCTTGCACAATAAAGTGTTACATAAATAAATAAGTTACGCAATATGCAAAATTGTGTGCATTATGCATTTTGTTCAAGTTTAATATGCTTTATTAACATTTTTTATAAGAATACAATGTAATATTATATTACAACATATTGTAATATAGTTGCAGGGTATTGCAAAAAAATAATTTAATTATAAATTAAAGGTTTTTTATAGATTAATAAACGCGATTTATTCATTACTAGCTGGGCTCCGTGGTTTCACCCGCGGGGCTTCGCTCCTGTTGGTCTTAGCGTGATGATATATAGCCTCTAGCCTTCCTCGATGAATGGGCTATCTAACACCGAAAGAATTTTTCAAATCGGACCAGTAGTTCCTGAGATTGGCGCGTTCAAACAAACAAACAAACTCTTCAACTTTATAATTTCGAAATGTATAATACCCGCGTAAAATCAAACACTAGAAATTAATTTATGTAAGATAATTGTACTCTTAACCAATAATTATAGCTACTTACTTCATTCTCAGCTGTTTAATAATCCGAGACGCAGCTTCCATAGTATCGCAGTTCTCTTTATACACGATAAAGCGCACATATTCGCCCGGCCATACCCACTTCACTCTGTTATCTACGCGAACTGGAAATTGAAATAATTATTGAGTTATGTGTACACTAAATAAAATTATTATTGAGGTAAAATTCTTCATCTATACCTCTATCTATACTAATATTATAAAGAGGAAAGGTTTGTATGCGTAAAAACCACAGGACAGCTCTTTGGCATATTATGATATATTATGTAGTTAGATATAAGTTACATATTATGTAATATTGACATGATTTTAAAAGAGCAACTATGGAGTTTCTTGCCGATTCTTCTCCATAGATACTGCTTTCCGAATCGGTGGTAAATGTTAAAAATACTTATGTAATGACGATTCGCAAGTGCTACTAAATAGTAGTCTAATTGAATAAATGAATGTTTGAGTTTGAGTTTGATGCATGTATGTATGGTTTTCACGCATAAACTACTGGACCGATTTTGATGAAATTTGGCACAGACAATCTTTAGACCCTGAGAAAGAACATAGGCTACCTTTTATTGCGAAATATGTACCACGGGCGAAGCCGGGGCGGACCGCTAGTTACTTATAATTCAGCATTGTAAGTAGTAACTTTTATATTTTGATGTTTATATATAATATGACTAGCTTTCAGCCCGTGACTTCGCCCGCGTTTTCAAAGAAAAGCCCGCATAGTTCCCGTTCCCGTGGGATTTCCGGGATAAAACCTATGTGTTAATTCAAGTTACCCTCTATACGTGTGCTAAATTTCATTGTAATCGGTTCGGTAGTATTTGCATGCAAGAGTAACAAACATACATACACATGATACATCCATCCTCACAAACTTTTGCATTTATAATATTAGTAGGATAGGATTGAATAGGATTAGTCTAATAAAAAATTGATTCAAGATTTGAATAGCCTTAACTGTTGTGCATTGAAGTGAAATATGATACTGTTGCATTGTATAAATAAATTGCACCAATTGAAATTCAAACCTTGCGAAATGGTTTATACTCAACATTTAAATATAGTTATGCAAATCTGTTCACTCGATCATATTATATGGACTGTAAAAATTTTAGGGACGTAGAGTGGAAAAAAAACTTTTTTTTACGATTATTATTTTTGGCAAAATGAATATTTGATATATAGAATAGAATTTAATAGAAAATATATAAAACCTCACCTCCTTTCCTATATTTAACAAAGGTACAATATTTCTTCTCGTCTCTAGTGACAGTGCTGCCAACGATCCCTTCTCCGAATGCCTTCTTTACAGCATCATGTATCTTTGTTCTCTCTTCTTTTGACATTCCTGTGACATCTACCTGGAACATACAGAATGTTTTCATAAAAACTAGAGTAAGAGCTAATATTATAAATGCGAATGTTTGTGAGGATGGATGTTCGTTACTCTTTCCCGCTCATACTACAGAACCAATTACAATGAAATTTGGTATGTAGGTAGCTGAAGACCCAGAATAAAACATACGTTACTTTATCCCGGAAATCCCACAGGAACGGGAACTATGCGGGGTTCTTTTTTAAAAACGCGGGCGAAGCCGCGGTCGGAAATCTAGTATAACCATAAATGATGATGAAAAAAATTTCTATACCTACACATACATAAAGATTGGAATAAAAAATCTTGAATTACGAACGCTAGAGCCAAATCCAGAAAATAATCGTGCAGGGCGATATACCCAGCGGTGGGCTACGCGGCGAGTGTTGAAGGAATTTGATAGTTTGTTAAATTAAACTAAAATGTAAACTAATTAATTTACTACTAAAATCACTGCTTTTACACTGTTACTTGTTAATATTATTGTTAATTGTTATATGTTAATTATTACGTAAAATAAATGTTTTAATATGTTAAAATGTTACGTCCCGACGGTTAAATGTTGTTTAGTGGACTGCCTTAATTTACTTTTAATTAAAATAAAACTTAATACACTTATGTCTGCTCAATGCAGACCGGATATCTAGATTAACAATGTATTATTATTAATTGTTTAAAAGAAAACTGCTTATGCTAACACAGCAAGACCATTCCCACATTCCGTTCCCGTGCGAACGGCGCGCGTCGCGTCGTCAGCAGTTTGTTGTTAAGGCCAGGCAGTAACACGTGTAAAATATTTTGACTTTTCATTACAATAATTTGTGAAGATAAAACATTTGATTTATTAAAAAACTAGCTTTACACATGTGGCGTTGCCGGTTTTGTCTATAACCTAATGAATTATATACTATAAATCTTCCTCAAGAATCACCCTATCTTTAAAAAAATGCAAAATCTGTTGCATCATTTTAAACATTTAAGAATAAGTAGGGAAAGAT
This sequence comes from Colias croceus, assembly GCF_905220415.1. Lineage (NCBI taxonomy): Eukaryota > Metazoa > Arthropoda > Insecta > Lepidoptera > Pieridae > Colias > Colias croceus. Next base: position 12,094,131 of record NC_059542.1, on the reverse strand, counting down.
AGCGACAGCCACTTTGTTTTACTATATATAGTGGAGCAATAAAACAAACTACAAACCTCAACAGTATCATAATCGGGACCAGTACTCATCGCTAGCTTGTTTATCCTATCCCATGTTTCCATCGGCAGTATTTCCAGGTTATACTTATTCAGCAGTAGATCTTCATCTTCAAGAACTGTTTCATCCTCGGGAGGCTCTGGTGGCGAGAGATCTGTTAGCTTCGCTATCTCACCGTTTTCATTCACTTCTGATACTTGGAAGTCTGAAAATCTAATAGTTTGCTGTGATAATTGAAAATACAGTCTTTACTTTAGCGATTTCATGTGAAATCATGTTGTAGCAGCTTTATATTGCTCGGATAGCTAAATAAAACAACTGAAGTGATTGATTATCATAAGTTAGATTGGAGCCAAATACCAACCGAAGTACCATAGAGACAATACATATAGATTTCAACATAATATGTAACATGACTCAATCAGTAATGTGAAATTTGCTTACGGCACACAACTGTCATGTTGTGCAATGGAGTTAAAAACTAAGCATTTCACTTCTGTGAATTATTTTAATTAGTCTATCAATTTCATCAAATGCAGTAATAATATTATAAAAATATGCAAGTTAAGTTTGATTTCACATAAACTAAGAACTTATAGAAGAATTTATAGTAAATATAAATTAATTGCAAAAAAATTTGTTGTATATAGATCAAGGTGTAGAAAGAAAAATAAATTACCTTGACTTAATAATACCGTTAAAACCATCATGTTCGCTGACATATTCTGTGACACCGATCTCTTTTTCCGTTAAGCCTCTGGCGCCTGTCGGCTTTTCTTCTTTTCTCCATTCACTTTTATTATCGTTATAACTATGTCTTCCACCAGGAGGGCCGTAGCTGTAGGGTCTACGGGAACCTCTGAAACCTCTGGAACCTCTGTTCCCTCTTCCTCTCCAAGGTCTATAATTATTTCCACCGCGGCCACTCATTTTCAATCTTAACCTATAAAATTTTCTATGTACTGTATTAGTACAACTAGAACTCTCTACTCGACAGTTTTGCTGATCGCAGCACTTGGAATTCTGTATAGAATATATAACAATTTCTATATCATTTGTTTAACAGGTTCACTGTCCAGCTTATAGAGTGAGAATTGTTCCACACGTCCAGTTATGTTTTTATGTCCGTCCAGCAATTATTTATGATAAAACGGTACATCTGTTACCTATGTCCCGACACTATTTGGTATATAGGTTATGTTCTGTCAAGTCCACGTGAAATAAATGACGATCTCTCCACGTTCACTGTTAAAAACAGCCTGGAAATCGTATGGACGACCAGACCACATATGGTCTGTGGACTAGTAGTGCTATATACTCTACAGACCATATTTGGTCTGTGGACAGTGAACCTGTTAATAATCATAAAGCCACCTTTGCTTAAAATTTATAAACATAATTTATTGCTCTGAGCATAATAATTTGAATTTTGCTGACATTGACAACTAATAAAAACATATATTGCCAATTGCGCGCCGCATGTTTGTATGTCAATGTCAAATGTCAATTTGAGAACAGCTGTCATCCTATAAACCACAGATAAAATTCATTTATATTGAGATTTTACACTATACCTCAAATATCTTTGCGGAATCCCCCACGGCTTTGCCCGGGGATTTCCTGTAGTATATAACAATTAACAAACTTTAAATACTAAATAATACAGATTCTGACCATAAAATAACTCCGATGCGATATAAACAAGAAGCTTATATCCTCTAATACACTGGAGATTGCACTATGACCATTAACTTGAAACAAGAAACTATGACATTCAATGACGTCAGTCATGTTATTTGTCTCTTTCTGTCGAGTGACCACACTGGTTTGTAAATTCAGGATTTTTCAAAATAGAAAAAACTAAAAATCATGGTCTATAAATAATAACGACATATATTTTTAACAGTATTTATATTATAATATTATGGTCATACTTTATAGGTAGGTACATACAATTTTAATTGGTATAGAATGATAGTTATAAATAACTTTTGGCTACAAAGCTTGGATATGAACCGATATATAGCATTAACATCCTTTGTAAATAGAGGAAAGTTGTGTTTTGCATCAGATGCTGTTTACCAAATTGTTAGCTACTCAGATCTTCTTTTTAAACGCGTTGCTTCGACGGGTCAATTTCAAGCCAGAATCATCAAAGAAAAACTGTTTATAGCAGCCTTGCACAAATTTCAGCTAACTTTACAAAGTTTATTTTTCAAAAGGTATTTTTTTCTGGGTCGTAATCCTCAGTAACCTTGATGGGCACATATATTTCTTTTTATTTTACTTTTTGGAAAGCTGAAATACGTAAAACAAAAAAATATGAGGTAAGTTAAAAAAGTATAAATTTCAATGTAAAAACGAACAATCTTATAACTACATGTGAGTGCAATACCGATGTCATGTGTTGTTTCATTACTAGTAACAATCTTTAAAATGGTGTTCTAAATTTTCATCATAATATTGTTATTACAATATATTCTCTTCGCTATCCATAAAAACTCGTCATCATGGTTACCTTACTTGTTAAATCTGTTTATTGAAAACTTGTTGAAAAATGATAAAGTATTAGGGAAATAACAAATTTAACATGACTGCTTACTAAAATGATGCTAAATTAGACAATTTTTGCCATTGAAATGATTCTAAACAGGTAAATGCAGGAGTATTGAGGAATATTGTAAATAACGTAAATATACACTTGCCTGTGAAATTCTATGCCAGAATTTGGTGTCCAAACACTTCTGCAATTTTGCACAATACAATGCATTCTTTATATTCGGAAAATATTCATTAAATAAGCAACAATATTAACTTAAATATTCGAAGCGACGCAATTTTTTTGACACACATGCCATATTGACAAAGTGAGAGTTGCTACAATTTTATTATGGTGACTACCCATAATCAGGGAGTATCGCTTTTTAATAATTGGTTCAGATACTTAGTTTATTTAGCATAAATAATAATTGTCTCATCCAACAATGCTTCTGAATGACGTTGTTTGCAATTTATCAACAAACTCATGTACAAAAACTAACCTTTTGCACAGAATATTACAGCATACATAGTAGCCTTGGGAAAACTTCGTATTAACAGTGGCAATACCAAGTTAGGTGTGAAAGTGATAAAAAACATGAACTGGGCAATATTTTCTTGTTACACGTCAATGTTCATACCGAAATCTCCAGTGTATTAGATATAAGCTTCTTGGATATAAACGACTGACAAAAAAAAATCAATCAAAAAATCAAAAAATCTATACTGATGCTAAAAAGCTGAAGAGTTTGTTTGTTTGTCTAGGTTTGTCTAATCTCAAGAACTTCTGGAAGAATGTTATTGACTTGTACCATGAAGTATTTGCTAATCTATACTAATATTATAAAGCTGAAGAGATTGTTCGTTTGTTTCTTTGAACTCGCTAATCTCGGGAACTACTGGTCCGATTTGAAAAATTCTTTCGGTGTTAGATAGTCCATTTATCAAGGAAGGTTATAGGCTATAATATATCATCACGACGCTACGACCAACAGGAGTGTAGCCACGGGGGTGAAACCGCGCGGAGCAGCTAGTTACCTATAATCAACCTTAGAATTTAAAACAGATTAAAGGAATATGAACATAATCTTCAAAGAAAATAAAATCAAAGCAAACTTCTATAAGAACTAATTTTATATTTGGTTTAAAATTATAATGTACATATTTGGATTCAGAAATAACTAGCTATGCCCTGCGATTTTACCCGCATTGCTCCGCTCCTATTGGTCCTAGCGTAGTGATATATTATAGCTCATGCCTTCCTCGATGGATTATATACGATTAGGTCCTCCAATAAAACACAAAAACCAGTCTTGTAAATGACATGTAATTTAAATACTGTAAACAAGAGATCCGATATTTTATTCGTTTATAGTTATTAGGTACGACGTACATTGAAACATAGTCTATGCTTCAAAGTAAACACTAACTGCGTTGTAGCACTATTAAACATTAAATATGAGAATAAGTTTATTGCATAACGTATTGCAAATGTGAACATATTATACCAAATGTAATACCGTTGAAAGAAGTATTTAAAATGAATAAAATTTGTGCTCAAAAGATATACCTACAAGTGGTTTTAAAATCCCTAAAATATCGTATTTAATAATAAATAAGCACACAGACATAATATTATATGTATAATATTTATATACTTAATTGTTGTATAATTCTAAAGCTGCCATATTAAAAGAAAAGAAATATAAAATGCGTTCTTAAGTAATATTGTTGGAAATAAATATAATAAAAAAAAATCTCTGAATTACATTAATTAGCCCTTATTATTGGCCATTGATTTGATCATATAAAATAAAGATTTCATATACAGAGAATAGCATTACTTGACATAAAAATAATCCACTGTAATAAAAAAGCACCACAATGATTATCCCACATAAACATTTGGTATAATGCATTCCTTAAAAGACTAGCAAAGCTAAATAATCTAATATACTCTCAAAACTATAGATACACCAATAAAAGGAACAATAATAATAATTCGATACTGCTATGGCTAACACATTCTTAAATAAAGAATACCTTTACAAATCTATGAAAATAAAAATTAAAATTACTTGTCAAAAAAAATATACACAAAATATATTTTTGATAAATGCAATTAATATCAAGCAGAAGGTAATAACATGCGTATACAGTGTTATAGCATCAACCCCTTGAAAACACATTTAAAAAAATTGTCAACATTTTACAAAACCCGATTAAAAATTACTTGAGAAACTCAACAAGGAAATATTAAAATAAAACCAACAACAATAATTGCGTGAAAATATCCAATGGATCTAGTCTATGACACGTCATCTATTATAATAGTTATTCACAAGAGGTAAAAAAACACGAAATACAAGGTAATAAAATCTATCTTCAAACAGAAACACCCAAAAATTTTAAGTCCTGTAAAATTGGGTTTAAAATTTGAGGATAGACGATAGTAAAACCTTTAAAATCGTGTATGTGAAATAGTAAATGCAACATCAAGCATACTTTGGCAGTGATGGGAATTTACAATAAGGGCATCACTTGGATATAATATTTGAGATCATTAATGATCAAATATTTAAGTATTTGATACAAGTCAATGTGAATACAGTCTATGAGTCTAGTGTGAGTCGTTCTTCATTTTGAAGATGTGTATTGCCGTGTGAAATATTTTAAATATCAAATCGATATTTGCACAAATTTTCAAATATAAAATATTAATGAATTGGTATACGAGTAAAACATTAATAATTTATCAATATACAGACTCATATGCAAGACTATATTCTTATAAAAATTATGAACAAATATGAGCAAGAATTATAATATTATTCCTCGTTTAATTTATCGCCATTTTAGATTATACAGTGATCACATAAAATGTATTAATTAAAAAATATTAGCAAATAGCATGTGGTAGAAGCTTTAGGAATAAAATATGTTACTTGTGTTCAGGTTTTGAACATGAAATAGTGAATTTAAAACACTGTACATTTAAATGTGATTATATTGTGTAAAACAATCAATTTTAATTACTTTCGAAATTCATTATCTATTTATTCTTTTGGGGAAAATACATTACTATTCAATTTCTCATTGGTTCTATTAGTGAAAATTTATATAAATTATAATTAATTCAAGAATTTTTAACAAAATATTGATCCCCAATATGGATTGTAGGTTATTTTGTATTCAAATCGGGACAAAGTTGTCTTTGTTTTAAAGACACAACACACATGCACATCCATGCAGTACTGACATTTATTTTTGTTAATTTCATACATTTCAAATTCACGGGCCTTTTTGGAAGATTCCATTTGGCGATAAAAGAAACGAGCAGATACACAAAGTATCAACAACGATTATTAATATTTCAAATTGGCAACAGTGAAAATATAGCAATGTATAAATTTATCAATAGCAACATTGAGCGAATGCTCAGTCAGATAATGGAACACACAAATATATTTTATTTTATACACAACCCTTAATATACACAAGCATGCAAATTATACTTCCAATGACCAATCATAATCTACACATATTATGTTTTTTTGATAATTGACAGTTTTTTATAAATATTAATTATTTAAGCAAATTATTAGGTCCTGTCTCCTGTGTCTTTATATCTAGCGAAATTAATAAATTGTTTTTTTATAGAAATAAAAAAAAACTCTCTTCAAGCGAAGAGTGAACCGGTACCTACTAGGGAAGCGCGTACCATCTTAGACCGCATCTCAGCTTTCCTTCAGGCGAGATTGTGGTCAAGCGCTTCCCTATCCTAAGTAAAAAAAAAAAAAAAAAAACTCAATTTAAAGAATTTTTTCTCAATTGGATTTATATAATTTTATATGTCTCTAGTTGTGAGTAATGTAAGTAACGAATTACAAAATAAATCGTCACTGGTAATTATCAAAAAAACTATAATCCAAGTCTATAGTGACATTCAATAATATACACATGCCGTTAGCATACTTTGTGGCTTTTCTTTGCATAAAATCGCCGTAATTTGTGCCAGTTAAAAAAAAGAAATACTATAGACAACTTACCAATTTTTTAACATGACAATTTATAAAAAGATCATTGTGAGATTTCAATGTCCATTTTCCCGCTTTTTTTTAAATTTGTTCGCATACTACAGTATTGTCCAAAAGAACTTGACTAGTCCTGTATTCTGTTCACTATACTAATTCTAACATATAAATTGTCAACATACAAGCATAAATTATTATTTATGGAAACCCTCGATTAACAGTTGCCACAAAAATTGGCGCAAAAAATTTTTTTTTTCATGAATAATTTTTACAATATGAGGGCACTTTTAACTTGTAGAACCGCATCTAAGGATCTTTATACACAGGCAATCCATACAACTGCCATATAAAAGTTGTTTATAAAAAGCTTTACGAACTAAATGAGCTGAGAGCACTTGATTTATTATCACAAATTTTATTATCAGTCGAATGCAGAACTAATTTCTGCATTGGATCTATTATTATTTTAGAATTGTCTTCATTACTAATATCTTGTTTTATACTGTCTTCAGCGACTTCTTGGTCATTTCGGTTGTCGAATACTGGGAAAAAATCGTAATGCGCTTTGCCATTGCTCATTTCTTTTTTGTCTTTTTTATGTTTTTTTCCTTCTTCCATTTTCATTTGAGAGACATTTCGTTTCGAGAATTCATCCCAACTTTGTGCTGTTTTACCGTGCACTGAATTCCAGTCTTTTCTGAATGAGCTTGAAGGTTTTGTTTCGTTGCCGGCGAATTTTTGTTGTATATCATTTATTTGGTTGTGATTCTCTCTGCTTGAGACCATTTGCCCATACTTTGGTGTACAATACGTCGTATCAGCGTCTGTATTTGCGATTCTATTGTCTTTTGTCGGTATATTTTGAGTCAATTGACAGTTATTCATTCCGGAGTCAAATTCCGATTTTTGGCCAGCATTCATGAGTATTTGTTTTGATGATTTCACACTTTTCTTGTCAAAATTCTGACTTTTGTTCGGCGAGTTACCATCATACTGTTTACCGTTTCTGTCTTCTTCATTGATTTCATCACTGCCAATACCATCTATGTCATATACCTGGAATTTAATAGATTTTATTTTAATATAACACAATATCACAAAACTCGAAAGTATAAGAAATTTCTCAGACTATAACTAATAGAAATAAAAAGCCCGGCCAAGTGCGAGTCGGGCTCGCGCACAAAGGGTTCCGTAGCAGCAAATATAATAAATTACAGTTAAATCAACCTATCTCAAAAACTATAAGAGATACTTTGATCAAACCAAAAATCGTTGAAAGAGTTAATTAGCATGCATCACCTCTATTTTTTTTAGAATTTTATACCCCGTAGTTATAAAAATAGAGGGGGGGGGGACATACTTTTTACGACTTTGAGAGCTGATATCTCAAAAACCGTTCACTTTAAGAAAAATGTTTTTTAGAAAACTTTATATCATTTTAAAAGACCTTTCCATTGATACCCCACACGGGTATGTACATCGAAAAAAAAAATTTCATCCCTCAGTTACATGTATGGGGGGCCCCACCCCCAATTCTTTTTTTTACTATTTAGTGTCATATTTTTGTAGCGGTTCATACAACACATATTCCCATCAAATTTCATCACTGTAGTACTTATAGTTTCCGAGTAAATCGGCTGTGACAGACGGACAGACGGACAGACGGACAGACGGACATGACGAAACTATAAGGGTTCCGTTTTTGCCATTTTGGCTACGGAACCCTAAAAATTCCGTATTTGAAAAAAAAAATCTTTTTAAAATTCCTAAAAATTACAAAAAGAAATTACAGTTCTAACTTCCATTTATTCAAGAACATTTAAAATTTAAATTATACCTAAAATTTACCAAAAATATAATCAATCTTCCTCACATACCAAATACTGCAAAATAAGTAATCTTATAATTAAGTACATCTAATATTTTCCTAACCAACCTTATACATAACATCCTGGTTCATTCCCTTTTCCCTCTCACGCTTATTTTGCACAGCGAGCCACACATCTTTGAGCTCACCCGCTAAATCCCGATCTTTCAATATAACTGGATTCCTCGCTAGCACCAGCCCTGGGTTCATTGCCTCTACAAAATCACACAGTAGACTGACTAGCGCTTCTCTATCCTGTAATGAAAAACATATTTATTAAACATTGGCGCAGATTTATTCTTCAACGAGACCAAAATTTGAACAATAACAAAGAGTGGATATAATAGTTATTTTATAAAAATTCAAACTGAAAAGTGTTGTTTGTAATGTTAAGCCGGCTACTCACATACCTTACACAGGGGCAATATCCAATATTTTATTGCCTTCAATATTGTGACGTGAATAGGCAACCAGGGGCAAATTAGAGAACAGCTAAAATTTGGCTGACCACAAACGAGCAAACGAGATAGTTCCAATATTGCCCCTGCGGCAGGTACATGGCTTTAGAAGGACACCATAACAATCATAACTTATAACATAGTTCTTCTTTTGTTTTTTAAAACCTTGTATATAACAAAAACAATAGATTTAATTTCACCTAGTTGTACAGTATAATATTAACATAAAATCTACATTTATAATTAAAAATCTTGTGATGAACACTTAATTAAAATTCAAACTCAATACACTAATAAACCTAATTTAATAAGCACACAAATTTATTACAAGTGTTTGCAGTATTTGTCATTAGGTCAAGGATATTGTACATTGCAGTAATTTTTTGGGCTACGGCAATGATTAGTTCAGAACTTTATTGCTTCATCTAAAACAATAATTCTATGGAAAAGTTTTAGTGTAATTCTATATACCAATATACACTCACCGGCACGGAATCTTGGCCACTTACAAATTTGCCGATAAAAAAAGTTTGAAGTGTTTTTCACGATTTTTTTGTATGCAGATATGTTAACATATTATTTGTTTAATTTTATGGTAAGAAATCATTGAGTTTGAGAATAATCTTTTACCACTTTTTAAGAGTTACTCGAAATTTGTGATTTGTGCGGTTAAGCCGAAGTTACGAATTGTTCGTTTTAAACTTTTTTTGATATCGTTTATGCCGTTTTAAGATATTGTTATTGTTGTACTGTAGTCAATGATCATAACAAACAATAAAAAATGCCATTAACATCTGAACAACCTACTCAGGCCATCACAATGATAGACCAATAACTGCCGCAACGTAAAGTACCTAATGTACAGTATGTACCTCGTTCAGCAATGCACTATGCATGGAGAAGATACCAGGAGACTGGCAGCCATATGTGCAGACCAGGAAATGAAGGTGTGAGGTGCACATCAGCTCGAGAAGACCCGTTTATTGTTCGAGAGATACTCAGAAATGGCTTTCTGACAGTTTTTAGGATACGCCACCGGCTCTAAAACACCAGGATAATAAATGTGAGTGAGCAATCGGAGAGAAGACTAATGAAAGAAGTTAATTTGAAGGTTTGCAGACCAGCACGCCGTCCAGAACTCCTCAGACATCACAGAGAAGCACGTCTTCGTTTTGCACGAGAACATGAAAACTGGACCCACATCCAGTGCGCTCGTGGGGTGTTCACAGATGGCTGCTAAGGCACTTTACGAGCTTCTGATAGCCAACAGTCAGTATAGAGGAGACGAGAAGAGAGGTTTTCACACATCACCACACTCAAAATGCGATTTTTCATGGAGGGTCAATAATGGTATGGGGAGGTATAAGTTCTGATGCTCGCACGGAGTTATTTATCGTAGATAATGGCTTAAATTTGATCAGGTACATCGAGGAAATTCTCCAGGGACATGTTCAGCCCTATTACAGGTTTATCAGTGAAGAAAATTTGCTACTTATACACTATAACGCACGTCCGCGTGTCATACGATACGTATAAGAGTACCTTCAAGAGGTTATTATTGAAAAATTGGAGTGGCCAGCTCGTAGCCCAGATCTTAATCCAATAGAACACATCTGGGACATGCTTAAAAGAAACATAAAGTTCGATTCCAACCCAGGACTAATGTTAGATGAGCTTAGAAATACAGCTGAGGCCGTTTGGTACACTATAGCTCAAGTGGTCTCCAAAAATGTCTTCTAGAGTATGCCAGACTGGATGCAAACAGTGTTTAAGGCAAGAGAAGGAAACACCCTTAACTGAAAGGTTCAATTTTTTTTATGGAAACGTTCTTTCTAATTTTTTAGCATTTTTTAAGAAATCATTTAAATTTCACAGGAAAAGCGTAAATTCTTGTTTAATTCATATCTACTCGGTAGTACTTCTTATTAACTTCCAATTATTACTAAAAGTTAGTAAAAACATTAAAGTAACTAGTTTTGATTAAATTTTTATTGAATTTTGTAGTAGAAAAGAAATAGTGTTATTTTACGCAAAAATTTGCAGTGGCCAAGATTCCGTGCCGGTGAGTGTAGTATAGATAATTTTTAACACAAATTTTACTGAAATATTATATTTTTGGACAAGTACATAGTCATTAATGTGCTAATGTTTTCTGAAAGACAGAATTTTTGATTAGTGAGTTTTTTGTTACTCTTACCAGATATACAAGTATATATTGATCAATGGTAAAGGATGATTAGCATTTCAAATTTTTCTTTTAAATGCAAACTAAGTTTCTTTTGTGCTTGATTTCTCCTTCATAAATAAACTAAAAAAATTATAATATGACCTTTACCATTCTATTTACAATAAAATATAATCAATGTATTCATACATTCATATTCTTGTTTATTCCTAGTAACTACTATCCTGTTTCTATTACATATGTATTAATTAAAACTATTATAGGTACTAATTACTGATTTTTTTTACAAAAAATATATTTTTAAATGATGCCCAATATTTTAAAATTTGACCTCTATTTCATACATATATCCTGTTTCATTGTATTCCAACTAGAAAAAATTGATTTACTTACAGTTGGATTTGCTGCATTTTTCCCATTAGCTTTCAAAATGTCTGGGTTCACCATCACTGCAAATACTAATAAAGGAGGTCTGTTGCTGTTTGGTCCACACCCTTGATGAACCTAAATATACATATTTCATTCAGAAATCGATTTCTCTTCGCGTCGCAAACAAATAACGCAAATACAAAGTAGAAGTAGCACAAAGACTTTCAAGTAACGTTAACTAACCTGCATACCACCATATAAGGGTATTGGATCTGTATACTGCTTGGGGTTTGCGATTTTCTGCCATCCTAGCACGTTTATAAACAGTTTCTCCGTAGAATCCTTTATCGTATCTTGTATACACATATGAGGCTGTGGCGGGTTTTTAAATTGCCGAAAAGCTCGCGAAGCACGCACATATTGTATTGGCACCGTACGTTCTGGTGAATTTTGGTTTTCCATAGCACACTCTTTCTTTAATTTAACAAATGCATTCAATACGAATCACTCAAAACACCAAGCAATGCCATTAAACGAACAAGCAACAACGTAAACCAAATTCTGACATTTCTTGAAGGCCTCCGGTCGAGTTTATTGAACTTCGGGCTGCAACTGCTTTATTTACATGGGTGTAGACTTTATAATTTACACGCTATCCCTTATTCTTGAGTTATCTTTTATGAGTTTCAATAAACGATTGATTCTCTCGAATAGTTTTGTTAAAATTAAACGACGAGAATAATAGTTAGTGTGAAAAATAAAATGGAAAATATAAATTACAAGCGAGTAATCGTGGAGAGAACAAATTACAGAAATAATACCATAGACAAAGAAAATAATAGACCGATTCAGAGTTCACTGTATGACATTTAGGGAAATAGACTAAAAATAAAAACTGAATTATGGTAAAAATGTTAAAATATTACCTATTTAGTAGATTTAAAATATTATGATTTACGTAAGTATATACCTACGTACCCACAGAACAGTCAGTAATGTTTTTACTGTTTTGTGTACGTACCCATAATCAGATATTAATTCAAATATTCTTTTGAGATAAGCTGTGTGACAGAAGCGCACTGATGCCAGATGGGGGGGATTCCCCCCAAATTTGGGGGTATTTTCAGACCGCGGGGTATTTTTGGGGGAACAAATCCTTTGGGGGGTTCTGCGGGGGGAAAAAATTTGTTGAGAAAATGTATGGAACTGCAGACGACGCAAGTGGAGATGTTGATCCAGTCATGGAAGCAATTGCTGAATTATTATAAACTAGCTTTCCGCCCCGCGATTTCACCCACGGCTTAATGTTTTTTGTGGGAATAAGACATTTTCCCGCGGTAAATCTCTTGAACATCTTTGAAGTTGGTTTAAAATTAACATATCCTTCCGGCATGGCTATGTGTTAAACCAGTACATAACCTACCAAACTACCTACCAAATTTTATCCAAATCCGTTCAGCCGTTTAAGCGTGAAAGCGGAACAAACAAACTCACAAACATCCATACTTTCGCATTTATAATATTAGTATGTTAAGTATGATTTTATTTGATTGTATTTAATATTTAAATAAATAAATATTTTTCCAATTACTGGGGTTTTTTTCACAAATGCTAACATTTTGGGGGGATTTCAGGTGAGATTTGGGGAGGCATCCCTTCTGGCAACACTGCAGAAGCGTAAGACAATCATGCAGCATGACATGCTCCGATAAAATGGCTAGGCTCAATCTCAAAGACAAACTCAAACATATTTTCTTACATATTTTATTTAGCAGACTAGATTTATTTTAGAACCGCTTCTGAATCTCTGTAAATCATAATCCTACCAAAAACATAAATGTAAAAATTGGAGCCGAGTTCAATCGTTGACTTAATTTGCCAAAAAAAGAAATGAGATCTAAATGTGTGCCAAGTTCTGCAGACAGTCCAGAAATTTATTTACAAAGATGTATTAAGTTCTTAGGTTGACTGAAAACTCAATCGTTTTATTTTCCCTTAGAGAACAATGTTTATTCCAAAATATAACTTTTTTAATTTGAATAATATAATTATTTTCACAAAGCAAACAACTAATGACCTTTTGAACCCCATAATTTGATGAGGCTAGTTTTTAGAACCTCACAAAATATAAACAGTATGTAAAACTAGCCTCATCAAATTATGGGGTTCAATAGGTCATTAGTTGTTTGCTTTGTGAAAATAATTATATTATTCAAATTAAAAAAGTTATATTTTGGAATAAACATTGTTCTCTAAGGGAAAATAAAACAATTGAGTTTTCAGTCAACCTAAGAACTTAATACATCTTTGTAAATAAATTTCTGGACTGTCTGCAGAACTTGGCACACATTTAGATCTCATTTCTTTTTTTGGCAAATTAAGTCAACGATTGAACTCGGCTCCAATTTTTACATTTATGTTTTTGGTAGGATATCATTACTTTTTGTACAGAAAATTACTCTGCAAATTTGATTTACTTTATAAATATAATACTTTTAATATACGATTTTTTTTTCTTGCGGTTTCTCTGTATGGTTTGTTTAGTATTATTTTCTATATTTTCTTGTATGTTATGAATGTCAGCGCACATTGCCCCGTCATTATCTGCAATTTTCTTCAATTTTTAAAACTCGTTTTCTGTTTAAAAGATTACATGATTTTCTAAACATCCAGCGTGAATTTGTACACACACTATTACCAAGATGCAAAGATCGTTGTAGAAGAATCGTCGCCTTACTCCATGACGTTACGGTATTGCCATGACGCGATCTTGAAATTTTACTCTAAACGCGCCTAAAGATGTTTCACTCATATTAATATTACGCAAATTAAATCATTTCGACCTTCGACGAAGCCTTCTTCCATTACACCATTTATGGTAATTATTTTTGCATGCTTGTATTGGCTGAACATGTTTGTGCTTTATTAATATAATTGTATCACCATTGAAGAACATGTTTAAAGCAAAATAAAGATTTTATTTATTTATTTATTTATTTATTTACACTGAAATTAAAACTAATACTCATAAATAAAGAATAAATAAATGTGAATATGTAAAATTATATATTATTTTTAACTGTATGAGCAATATTTTTATTACAATTTTCTTTTATTTTACGTTTAATAACAGTTTTGAATAAAGAAATCATGCAATCGAAGTAATCCGCCCTAGCGATACTAGCACGAGTGAGTGTGATGTCAGAGGCAGGCGCTTCGAATCTACAGATGTTTCGTCCTAAAATATGTAAACTTCAATAATCTATATCTCAGTCATTTATTGATGGATTTCAAAAATTTTTTCGGCCACTGATTAGTTTTGATCTACTTTTTAAGACTAGTAAGGTGAATATACTATTTTCTATTTTTTTAAACTTTTCCATTTTTCCATACAAATAAAATTAATGTCATTGAAAAAAAAATTAAATACAAATAAAATCAGTATTTTCTGATTTTTTCCTTTGTACACTCACTATTACCTAGTTGATTACAAAATTTGAATTTTCTAGGTCATCTGGAAGTGGGTTAGGTTTTGTATATGTCTATAAGTCAGTCAGTCTTAAAAATTGCGATTTTTGGATATTAATATCTACGCAACCGTTTAATCTGTATTTATGAAATTTAAGGTTCTTGTTTATCTTGAGGTCCTCTTGATATGTACCAAATTTGGTTTATATAACTTAAATAGTTTTCGAGTTATAAGGGGGTGAAAAGTGGCTCGAAATGGTTCGTGTAAATATACACACGGCTGCTGCTCGCCAGTTCTCTTCGCTTGAACTCGGCTTGACACGCTGCCGCGTGTCTAGATGTTAGATAGGTACATAATTATAAATTCAAAAGGCGACGAAAAATATCGTAATTCGGAAACATAGAAAATAATATTTTATATTAAATAATGTACAACATGCATAATATATATACAATAATAATTATTATACACATAGAAACTAAAGACTGGAGATTTGGGATAATATTGAATGGAAATAATTTAAACCTGTATTTTTTCAAATCATTTTGTTTTATTTTTCTTGTTTCTTTAATGTGAACTATACTTATTTCATATAGACGATAAATTAGCATTCATATGTTGACTAAATATTTATTTTAGTAATGTATAATAGCTGTATGCTCCCTTGAGAATCTGAAATTAAAAAAAATACATAAAATTAATATTCACACAATCACAGACACAATAGTAAGCAGCGCCATCTATTTTCCGCTAAACAAAACTAGATAATAACTCAATCTTCTATTATAAGTTTACTAGCTTACCGCCCGCGGCTTCGCCCGCTTTCTCTAAAACGATTTGAGATTTAAACTATCCTATCTCTCAAGTTGGATCGAACTGCACATGGTGTGCGAATTTTATTATAATCGGTTAAGTGGTTTAGGAGTCCATTGAGGACAAACATTGTGACACGAGATTTATATATATTAAGATATCGGAACGTGATTATTTATAATTAGCTATCTATAAAAACAAAACAAAATTTTGTACACATACTGATGTATTAATTACAATTTAAAAATATAGAAATGAATAAATGTATTTTATATCCGGATATTATTTTATCTCACATTACTTTGGTACTTAGTACTTACAAAAATTATTAAAAAAATAACTACCGTAATAAAAGTAGCAACCGTTAGGTTCGTAAACGGCCCAGCCCTAAATATGTGAACTATTTTTAGCTGACCAGCCAATGTGAGAATATATTTCCTTTCAGTGACACTAGCTTCCCACCATTTACTTTCGTAAGGGCCACTCGATACGTCGCCACTCTGTAACGAAATAATACTAGATCAGCTATTGCTGCTGTTTACAGTAAATATTACACAAAGTAATGGAAGTTTGCCAAAAAGTTACACGAAAAACTTTCTGTGGTCAAACAAGTTTAACAAGAGAAGGGTCAATATAATCTTGGTATTAAAATATTCAAAGGCGCGCAAATTTCTTGATTGAACAATTTTTAATAAGTTAATTGATTAATGATAATTCGTGATAATTTATTGATTTATATATTTTAATTAAAATAAAATGAATGAATCGATGAATATAAAATGACTATAATAATATTATAATAACTTATTATTTTTCTAATAATATATACGCCTACTACAATTATCAGGCAATCACGACAAAATAAAACCTTAACTAAGTAGAAATGTGGTAGATATTATTTTAAAACTATGTATACTAATTTAATAAATTGAATTTGCAAACTTTGACTAAGACGTCGTTGCTATGCCAACAATACATGAATAACTGTGCCACACCAAATACAAGGTATTCCGCTGTGAGCAGCAGTTGAGTGGTATCTGGAGCTGACTGAAAAAATTAAGCAAAAAAAACATACATATTATGTATAGGTACAGAACACGGTATGAATAATAATCTATACTAATATTATAAAGCTGAAGAGTTTGTTTGTTTGTTTGTTTGAACGCGCTAATCTCGGGAACTACTGGTCCGATTTAAAAAATTCTTTCAGTGTTAGATAGCCCATTTATCGAGGAAGGTTATAATATATCAGGCTCTATATCATCTCGCTACGGCTAACAGGAGTGGAGCTACGGGGGTGAAACCGCGGCGAGCAGCTTGTATAGCTATAGAAAGAGGTAAATATATATTTTTTAAAGTTGGGGATTAAATCTATTTACTTATATACCTACATATTAATCCAACTATTTCAAAGATATTTTCTATAAATGTTATCGATAATTTTGACCCAAATGTAAATTGCATATAATTGTAAAATTCCAGATATATTACACGCTTTATATTAGCTTCACCTGTATGTTTGTAACCGACTTCTTTGGGCGCGATTTTAACCCACTTTAAACGGCCAGATTTCGTTCAAACTTTGTAGATTTATTGAGGACCGATGACAATACACTAATTTGATAAAATTTTCTATTTTTTAGTTCGGTTTTCTATAAAAAGCGTGTTTTTTAGTTTTTTTAAACTATTATTATTTTTAACTATATAGCTTGGTAATTTTTGCAACGGATTCCCTTATCGACGTAAACAAAACTTAGTAGTTCTATTGACTATTGCAATAAAAAATTCATAAGAAGTTAATGCAATTGTTATTTTTTACGAAATTAAAATCACAGTTGAATAGGTACATGCTTAATAATAATGTGTAATAGGTACTTACAGTTAATTCAAATGCGCTTACACACAGCATCAAGGAACAAATGACAACGTAGAAAAACATAACCGGTGAAAGAAGCGAGTCGAATGTTCTCGAATATCTGTAACAAAATAAAATCAATGAATTGAAAATCTTGATTGATTTTAGCTTTTCGCCCGCGTCTTCGCCCACGTTTTCAAAGGAAAATCCGCATAGTTCCCGTTCCCGTGGGATTTCCGGGATAAAACCTATCGTATGTGTTAATCCAAGTTTCCCTCTACCTATATGTGTGCTAAATTTCATTATAATCGGTTCAGTAGTTTATGCGTGAAAACTGAAAACCATACATACAAACCTTTCCTCTTTATAATATTAAATTTGTATATAAGTATAGATACTGTGTACCTACATATTTATAATTTTTACTTTCTGCTACTTAATAAAGTAAAAAGTATTAAAAAATATCATTGAATAAGTACCTAGCTTACAGAAAGTGACTCGGGACTCGGGACTCGGGAGTGTGTCGTAAGATTGGTATTTATTATTTTTAGAGTGTAAGTAATTGAATTTTAAAATCTGTAAAAAACAACGAAAACTTTCCCAAAAGTGTAAAAGTACTACAAAAAAATCATAATTAACGTAAATATAAATAACAACATCGTACCTATAACTTGGCTTCAGTATTTATCTTATAATAAAAAAGTATGTTTTTAAAATTTGGTTTAGAGATTACATGTTATCAAAATTTAATAATGCTCGTATCCTTAAAACTTATGAGTAGGTATAAAATAAATTATTGTTTACAGTGAAAGTTAATGATGTGCGTTAAAAACTTTTCGAACTAGTGCTTGCGAACTTTATTTTATCGATACTTTCACGAATTTACGGTACGGTACAAAATACTGTAAATTTTTATCAACAAGTAGGTTTTATATTTGTATATTGTGTGTTAAGTGTAAGACAATCTATAGAGTAATTAGTAATGTTCTTAGATTTGTCTGCTAGGATGAAAAATCTGAAAATTAAATTTTTAATCATCATAAAATAATTTATAGACTGTGATATATATTTTAAGATAACTATTGTAAGTTACAACCATTATTTAACTCATAAACAGCTTCCTTATTATGACATTATGGATTTCTTATTCCCGATTGATAACCTACTTGTATGAGTTTTGTATCTAGGTAAAATAATTAATTTGTAATTGGTTATAATATATAGAATGTTAATAAATCTTTTCCTCTGAAATTATTTTTGACGAAATTTAATATTATTGATTATTGTGTAATGAACGGGGCTATTTTTTAATTGATTAAATTCATTAAATGTAATGCTTAACATTTAACAATTTCAAAATAAAAAACACGAGACAAGTTTTAGCTTTAAAATGTTGTAAAATAGTGAAAGGAAATAGTGTATATATTAGATATTTTAATGTGTATAAAATAAATAAGAATCCTTATTGACCTGAATGTGTTGAGAGTTGCATTTAGATGACGATCGTTTTTATGTTGAGAGCGTTGCGAAATTCGACGGAATGAATTGAAACAAGGAATTAAAACAAGTCCAATCGCGAAAAGGTCAATTAACTGATTAGAACCATAATTTTAACGGATTATTTTTAACGCCATCCATGCTCTAATTTTCCGATCGAGTAGTAAGAAAATTAGAAGATCCTCATTTGTGTAGAATTATCCGGCAACGTCAATTAACTGATTAGAAGCTATATTTTACTATGTATTACTTTCAACAAAATTTATTTCAAGCATTATGTTATAGTGTTTTGGAAATCGAAGTAAACATCGCCTCTAAAGAAAACACTCTCTAATGGAATTTTTTTTTGATGTTTCAGCACATATTTGTAACAAATTGTTCTGTTTACTTTAAAATAAATGTACACATCAAAATGGTTTTTAAATAGAATAGGAGCTATTCTTTAACTAGCACGTTAAGAGTTTAGCAAAGTCATGATGGTCATGGCAGACGCCGAGAAAGAATTTGTTCAGAAGAGAGTGCTAATTTGAAAAGAATAAATCTGTGCTTATCTAAATTAAAATTTTATTAAAATATTCTTAATTGTGACCATTTACGAGAGGATATAAGTGAAAAGTGTAAATAGTTTCCTCTTGAGGGTTCCTTACAATATATTTTGTATAGAATTTTATCAGCATTATTGTTACAAATCGCACATAATATTTAATATATGGTGTAGGTTTGAAAAAATATTCCTATAAGGTTTATACTTTATAGATTACATGCTCGGCTAAATTTTGGACGTGACCCAAAGTTGATCAATTTTCCAACACACAGAATATATTTTAAGATGCTTAGAAATCTTAACTCATATTGGTAAAAGTTATATTTATTTAATTTTTATAGTGACTAAAAATGGTTTTAATAGTTAACAAACTATTATGTGGAAACAAATGGATAGTAAGGCTGAGATTTTATCAATTTGAAAGCTAAAGTGCATTATACAACGAAGATGGGATATTCCATCAGTAGACATCTAATTGTCTGGTATATATAGTACCCAACAATATGGGCAATCATGTTTTAAACAATTATCGTACTTACTTCATAAGGGAAACATGTATTTCATGCAGTTCCTTAATTTTGGCAACGACTTCTTCTTCTGTGTGAGCGTCCTTGAATATATTCTTGCATCTTTCTTTCAAGAGATCCAATTTTCCACCAAAGAACACCATAATCACCAAAACGCAAGTATCATAAGAAGCCATTATGCCTGCGCCTTCTAAACAAAAGTATATATGCATGGCCATTGTGATCCAGGAACCAGGCGAGTGATACTTATCAAATGGTGTCCAAGAACTAAATATATGTGGAAATAGTTCAGTTCCATTATGCAATGCTTCACGGTAACTAGACGATGAGAGATATCTGAACAGCGGCGTGCCACAAACAGTGGTTGCAGTTATCATGAGTAACACCCAGTAGAAATTCAACAATTTGCGGCAATAACTCGTGTATTTGTCAATTATTCGGCCTTTAACATCGTCTTTCGTTTGCCTCTCCCATTTGTCAGCTTCAGTGAGATATTTGATGACTTGTTTCCATCTATCTTGCCAAAGAATGAACGTGTTAGACTTGACAACGCAGACAATGCTGAGCATGGAAATCTTCAGGTTCGTCAATACGAGCTCAAAATCTGACCTCACGATGTACAATTCAATGTACTGAGTTATCACGAATAGTGTGACTAATTCGTGCATGAAAATGTAAAAAATTTTGCCTTTGTAGTTGTTTGGTAGAATTAAGCCGATTTTTTTGAGGATCCAGAAATTTGGACCGAATAAAGGTTTTTCTGGGTCTTCTAAACTGTTGATGAATTTTTTTAACATGGTGTTAGTTTGAAAGAAAGCAATATGAATGGTAAAATAAAAGAATTCGCCTCGCATTTATAAGCCACTTTGTCGCCCTAAAGTAGTAACCCTCGGCTTGAAATAAATCAAACAAATACAGTGTTTAATAGAAAAACACTTTTTAGTATCTGTTCTATACATTTTTTATTAGAATGTCACGTAGAATAATATAAGGGCTAGTAGAGAATAGATTGATACTTAAACAGTAAAATACATTTATTAAGTTAATAACAGTAGATTTTTAAGACTTTTCGAAAAATAGAAATCACAGTCTTTAATTTATTATTATTTTCTATGTAAATACAGTAACTACTAACTGCAACCCGGTTTCGTTTACGTATTACAAAATAGAAAAATGGCTTATAACTTTTTCCAGAATATATTGTATATCTAAAGCGAATATCAGCATAATCTGTTCAGTAGATTTGGCTTAAAATAACACAATATATGCCAACTTTCGAATTCAACATATTTAAGCATATTAAAGGATTAAAGGATCTGTTGTATGAAGAACAGAAAAATCTACAACATATTCCAGGGCTCAAGCATATCAATATCCAGCGTAATTTATTATAACTTCGAAAGTGTTTTTATTTTGGTTAAATAAATAGATCTTCTTATTCAAAGATGTCTGTTTTAGTATTCTTTTCTTTTTTATGAATAAACTGTACATGATAAAACATCTTAGAAATATCACGCTTAATTTGATTTTAATATTTTTTTAATTAATATCATCTAAAGGTGTAGGATAAATGAATACATAGAGGAACCGAGTTGAAAACAAATTATTCATATTAAATTATATTGTATGTAAAAATAAATAAATAAAACAATTCCAATAATAAAATAATAAATATAATTTTTTTATCGATACATCGAGCACTGCACTATTTAAAAACACAGTAAAATGATGTTGTATTCTAACCTATAATTTGAATGTCTGTGTTGAAACCGCGAAATGGGGGCGGAACTGACACTAAATATCGGCCGATGTTTGAAAAAATAATGAAGACATCACGTCCATATTATTTAATACCCCTATTTAACGTTTATTGTAAGGGTTGGTAAACTAGAAATGAATTTTACCAGTCATTCTAAATTGCTTTAAGATTGCTTTATATTATGATAAGTATAAGTTAGATATAAGTTACATATTATGTAATATTGACATGATTTTAAAAGAGCAACTATGGAGTTTCTTGCCGATTCTTCTCCATAGATACTGCTTTCCGAATCGGTGGTAAATGTTAAAAATACTTATGTAATGACGATTCGAAAGTGCTACTAAATAGTAGTCTAATTGAATAAATGAATGTTTGAGTTTGAGTTTGAGTTTGATGAATTTAATCTTCTGATCTTGACATGATAATATTACAATATATCTAGGTACCAACTCTAGTTAATATTGTTACGAAATTAATTTTTGTTTACTAATTACGTTTTTGACCTAAAAGTTTTGACATTTAATTTCCTTTGCGGAGAGGTGATTTATGAACACATTTAAATTATACATATTATAAGTACCTATACCTATCTACGAATACGTTTATTATTCTAGTTTTATTATGGTCAATGTGCTACTAATTGTGAAAAATATAGGTACATTAATCATCGAGATATATGTACTACGTAGTACATATTATCTCTATGACATTAATAAGAGAAATACGATACGAGATAGTCGAAATTTTAAAAAGATTTTTCGTACCTAGGTAGGTATTATAACTCAAATACATATAGGTACCTATCTACAATATAAAGTGTATTGTAGATATTTGAGATAGAGATTTTGAGTATAGTAAGATTGCACTTTATAGGACAATATCAGGAAGAAAGTTACATAATAATTAATATTATAGGTAGGTACATAGGTAGAAATAAATAAAAATAACTAAATCCCAGACAATGCTTTCTGTCTACCGTCCGGAATCCGGATAAGTTAGACACATAACCTCAAACACATAACACATCCATGGACCATGCCTATTAAATTATTTTAAATATTCACTCAAAAACTACCTACCTACCTAGGTAGGTAGTTTTTTCACTCAAAAACTACCTAGTAGGTAGTTTTTGAGTGAAAAAACCTATCACTATCATCACAATTTATTATTACGAACGGTACAAATAAATATCAACGTTCAATTACACTGACCGCCTCTGACCGCAGGTAGATATCTTATCGGCTATTAGAAACCTTAGCGATCCATATTCCATTGAACGCGCCGGCCGTACGAAACTACGAAGCCTTGCGCACCCGCATGAGTGGGGGCCACGACCAATCAACGTTCACTAGTACCTTCGCTCAAGCGACGACGAACGCCCGTGTTGATTGTCATTTGTCATTCAAAATTCAAATTCAAATTCGATCGAATTACGCTGTTCTGTTTTTAAAAGTGCACGTGTGTGTTCGAAGTTTAAATCTCTAACTATCTCCATCCATGTGTGAGTGATTGTTGTTGAAAATGTGACTGTGTTTGGATCATACGTTAAATCGATCTGCGATCGAAAAATGGCACTTACTGACGTTTACAAATAGCCGCCGATTTCGCTAAAATGCGTGAGTTCATAAGAATCATATTGTTGTGTTTGTGTGCGTTTTTGTTATCCGTCCGTGAAGTGACGAGTGAGGAAAGCACGGGATTTGGGGAAGTGAGTGTTTCCGAGGGAAAGGCGGAGGAGCAAGGCGAGAGGAAAGATGTCAAAAGCAATTTACCAGGTGAGTGGTGTTAGAACGTGGTCTTGTCACTTGTCTAAATAAAAAGTAGGTACTTAATTGATTATCGTTAAGTTAATTGACTTTCTGAGTAATGAGAATGTCATCGTCGGTCTAATGGCTAGATGGGTATTGATGGTAAAATAATTGTGTAGACTCACCATTATGATAGGAAAACTTATGCACGGATCGGAAATGAAGAGTGTACTTATCAGGCAATCTCGTGTGTCTCAATTATGGTTTAAGTATATGGCATTTGTAGTATGAATCTAATTGGTAAATACTTGCATTTGTATAAACCAAAATGAGGCGAAAAAAATTTCGTAACTGTATGCTCTGTTCTAATGCTTCTATGGTGGTTTACTAAGAATATTCTGAATAATATTAACTCTTCCAAATCACATAAATTACTGTAATCATCGCTGGTACGTGTCTTAGATTTATCTCCAAAAAACCTTACCAAGTGTTACGTCTTTTACCTATGCTAGGTAGGTAGGTAGGTATTTAGATTTCCATTATGAGGTCACTATTTAACCTTTATACTTACTGATATAATCATTAAGTGACGTATCTATAATCTATACCTTCCTAACAATAGCATCATCTAAATTCTAGTGCTTGACTGACATTTTAGCGCCGCAGGCCTTCGTCAATTTAGCAAACCTACATTTTCAGACTCATATGCCTATGTAGGTACCTACCTAGGTATAATTATTAACTCAGTACTTCCTAGTTTCAATCTATTCATCTATGTAAAGTTGAAAAGCTGGTTTTAACATAGTTAATATTATTGCATTGAAGTAGCAGATAATATTAATAATGACATCTACTCACGGTCCAAAGGTCAAAACATTGGATACACGTTATACCTACCTAGTTAGTTTTACCTGTCTATCAATTGATTGAATACATAATCTGCATCAATGAAATAATCTGACTGACTGACGCGACGGCCAGCACGAAATCGTGTTCAATGTCCAACGAGAATTAAATTATAAAAAACGTTATTAAAAAGAAAAACAATAGTTTAGGTATAAGGTAACGTAACTTTATAGGTATAGGGTTGTCTTTTTTTATAAAAAAAAACTCAACATAGGCATCGTATTGATCTTATGATTTTATAGAATTAAACAGACGAACACAGGAATCGTTGTCTAATCAAAACACAATTTAATAGGTAGTATGATTAGTAATTACTAATTAAACATCTACCTATTAATATCGCTTGATTCTCGAATCGAAGTTTTTCGTATTAATAATGAGTCATTATTCACGATAAATGCAATTTGGATGACAGGTACCGTACACCTACCATTTAAATTCAAATAATTTATAGGTATAACCGTTCGCAAATACAAAATTTATGAGCTATCCGCATTTGACCGATGCTTTTTTAAAAGCTTCTAAGAAGTTCTCATACAAGGCTATGTTTTTTGATAACCATTATAATACATGTGAGATTTAGATCCGTTTTCTATTGTATGCATATGTGACTACTGTACTGGTATTTACAATACAACTAGCTTACCGCCCGCGGCTTCGCCCGCTTTCTCTACAACGATTTGAGATTTAAACTATCCTATCTCTCAAGTTGGATCGAACTGCTCATGGTGTGCGAATTTTATTACAATCGGTTAAGTGGTTTAGGAGTCCATTGAGGACAAACATTGTGACACGAGATTTATATATATTAAGATTAAGTAGGTACCTACCTACGATGCTGTCAATTCTAACATCAAAACGGGCTCCGTCTCGGCTTTATGCACTACCTTTATCTATAAACATTCTTATTGATATCTGAATTCGTATTTACAACCCTTTGCCTCGGATATATCAAAATACTTTCGTATTTTTTACGCTATGAATATTTAATAAACAAGTCCGAACCAACTGCGTATAACAGAATCATTTGATAAACAACCCATTAAATTTATTTTTTAGTTTCCTAACTTCGTGGAATCTTCGAATTATATTGACTAGGAATCGAGATGATTCGTCATAACTCATAACAAACAAAACTTAATCATATCGCCCACATAAAATTCCTCTGTTGTTTTTGTGTTCAAATTTTCGTACCGGTAGTTTATTAGATGATTATATTACAATAAAATTTAAGTGTTTATTTTTATGTATTACAAATGTGTATTGATTGGCATACTTCGTCCGTTTTGGTATCTATTTAAAATAATAAGCTTTCGATGCGCATATAAAATACCGACCAGATTGTTAGTTTTCCTAGTTTAATCTGAATGAATTCTGGTGAATTTTGTCACAGAAATAGATAGTTTGTGTTCATATAAATATTTATAGAAATTAATACTTATAATATTATAATAACTACTAGGTAAAGTTCTGCAGATTCCTCACAGCTTCTCAAAGAAAGAAAAAAAACACAGATTCAGTTTGAACCTAGTTTCATATTATCTGTGGTTTTAAGTTTGAACCGTCCCCTAATTCCTAAACCTGTCTATCCCAACATACATTGCGCCATAATCGAACAAAGAACACATTGTGAGTACCACAGTATTGTGGTATACCAGCGTTGTAATGCAAATCGCTTCACACGGCTTCCGTGACGAAACGTTTTCGCAATCTAACCTACGCATAGTTTATCTGTGGCATTTTAATTGCAGTACCATTGAAATTTGATTCGGCTGTTGTAGCTAAGTATAATTGTTAACTTCAGATTATGGTTAGATTTGTATTTTTCAATGAATGAAACTTTTCGTACTATTAGAAACAAGAGAGGCAATAATTTTGTACCAGTATAATTATTTTCATTCTACTAATTTTCTACGACATAATATGTGTACATATTATCTTTTTTAAAATTCATACATTCAAGTATCGTTTAGAAAACAATATACAATAGGTATATTCGAAAAAAGTATACCTAATACTTTTTTCGATATATCTTCATCGAAACAAATATATAATCACAACAATTAACGTTAACATAATTACCTCCAGGCTACATACTATGTATAACTGACTCAAAAATATTTATTTATTTATTTATTTAACAGTTTTATGTACCATTACAAATTTTACAAACTATAATATTAAAAGAAAAGGAAACATTCACAGCACATAAGGCAACCTTATCGCTTATCAGCGATCTCTAAATATTAGCTTAAGCCTTATGCCGTCACATATTACTAGAATAATTGCAAAACCTATTTCCTAGGTAATTTAGAACACGTAATTACGTCTAGACTTAGCTCTAGTAAAGTGCAGCTATGTCGGAATGTTGCTTTCTGATGTGTAGTGAAGGGGACGCCATTTTCTATGTTTATTGTCGACAAAGGTTATTTGTGTGACATATTTGCTCTGTTCCTATATGGAGATATGATAAACATGTATTTGTGCGTATTTTATAGTTAACTAGCCATGCCCCGCGGTTTTACCCGCAGTACTTCTCCTGTTGGTCTTAGCGTGATGATATATAAGCCTATAACGTTCCTCGATAAATGAGCTATCTAACAGTTAACACCGAAAGAATTTTTCAATTAGGACCAGTAGTTCCTGAGATTAGCGCGCTCAAACAAACAAACAAACACTTCACTTAATAATATTATAATATAGATTTGCGAAAGTGTGTAACCTGCATAAGGATTCTTTTTTTCCTGAAGCGATCATGTGATTTGATGACATTGTCGGGTCTTTTGCAGGCATTATCTATTTATTATAAATCTTATTTATCAAATAGCTATTAGGTATCTACTAAAATAAACATTATATAGGTACGCACTATAATTATGGATTAGGGTCAAAATCTATACATATAATAAATCTGTAGAAGGGTCAATTCTGTACATTGAAAATATTGAAAAAATAAATAGCAGGGGGTGTTACTGGATCGATACCAAACCCAAATATGTGTTTAAAAAAATTTTTGTCTGTCTGTCTGTCTGTCTGTCTGTATGTGAAGACATCACGTGAAAACTAACGGTTCGATTTGGATGAAACTTGGTATAATTATACCTTATTATCCTGGGCGTAAAATAGGATACTTTTTATCCTGGAAAAATACGTAGAAAAAAAATTATCTTAATTTTTCAGTTTTATCCATAGACATTTTTCTGTAGAACCGCGTACACACGTTGCGTATTATTATAGGTCGAGCCGTATTTGGTCTTTATAATAGATATTTATAAGATGTCATTGTCAGAGTTACTCAAAATGGAGAAATAAACCATCCACGCGAAGACCGACATCCGCGCGGACGGAGTCGCGGGCGGAAGCTAGTACTTAATATTATACTTATTAGTTATTACTTACTTATAATAAAAAATATAGCGGATAAAACATAATCATATTAAGTTTTTGTTTGATAATTCGAGCAGGATGTGGTAACTTTCTCGGTATTTAAAATAATTTAAACGTATTCAATAATTAAATGTTAATTGTTATGTCATTAATTACGTTATGGATTCGTGGTAGCTGAGTTTTTAGACATGTGTTACATAATATTGTGTTGTGGATGAATTTAGAAATCGATTGTAGAAAAAAAAAATCAAATATTTTTTTTCTCATAACTATCTATTTATTGCATTGTTGCAGATTGCCTGTTTTATGCTTAGGTTTTATGTGTTAATTTTTTTTTACCTATCTAAGTAATAACGCAATAACATGAAACTCTGGTTGCCAGGCACTAATTATTTATTTATTATTTTCAATTCTTATTTTAAAACGATTAGATAAAAAACTAATTAAAAAGGCTGTTTTTGATGTTTGCGGTTTGCGGTTGTTATTCTATTCGCTAATTTATTTACGACTCTGTTTTCGAGGACAGTCTGTGCAATAACGAATATACATATTATATTAAAATGCGATAGTGGTGGATTTATAAAGCTAACCATTCATGAACCCTTGTCTAGTATTTTGACGTATTTTTTAGAGGTAACCATTCCATTTTTTTAACTTTTTTATTTGATATCTATTTTTTATATATCTTTATCAAGCACAAGTCCGATCGTGCATGGAATACTGCTCTCACCTCTGGGACGGTTCCGCCAAGTACCAGCTGGAGGCGCTTGAGGCGATAGAGAGGCGTGCCAAGAGGCTCATAAACGACGATAACCTAGTAGGCAAAAAGCTCCAGAGCCTCGGTCACCGCCGCAGAGTGGCCAGCTTATCGGTCTTCTATCGGATACACTTTGGAGAGTGCGCTGCGGAACTGCACGATCTCGTTCCGCCATCCCCGTTCTTCCATCGATCGTCGAGGCGCACAGATTCTAGGCATCGCCATATGGTGGACGTTCCATGTACCCGGACTAAGCGGTTCGGTTCCACATTCTTTATCCGAACCGCGAGGGACTGGAACATGCTTCCTGAGTCTGTGTTCCCCGACGAGTACAATATGGGGGTCTTCAAGCGTAGAGTGAACAGGTACCTTCTAGGGAAGCGCGTTCCATCTTAGACCACATCTCAGCTTAACATCAGGCGAGATTGTGGTCAAGCGCTTCCCTATTACCAATAAAAAAAAAAAAAAAAAAAAAAAAATATTTGTTTTGGATAAAATTTCAGTTATGGAATGAATACTCTTATATAGTTTGGCATTTAATTGTGTAATACATATTATATGAACTTGTTCATGTTATAATATTTTACGATATTTTAATGAACCTACACTATACTCTACAGAGTATAATATAACTATTTCACAATTTCATTATAATCGAAGTTACAATAAAATTTTACAACTTCCAAGGATGACAGTTCAATTTCGAAATGAAAAACTTTTCTTTAGTGTTGTACCTATCGACAATAGTTAGATCGATTCGTTGCTAAATAGTGATGTCTTGACCGTGAACTGTTTTGTGAAATGATCGATGCAAATTGATGTACAAAGAATAAGTTAAACTCTTTGAAATGTATTGTAAATGTTAGTTAACTTTTGGAAAATTTACTCCAATGATTTTTTTATTTTTATTTGAGATGTTTCGCAAATATTGCAATGTGTTCTTGAATTTGTTGACCTCTGTTTTCGCATTTTTATAGTACAGAGGTCGATGTATTGTAGTTTATTTGTAAGGCTAAAGCTCATTCCTGATTTAAATTATTTTAAAGGTTGCTTAAAAAATTATCCATTTTAATTAAGATTGTCAGTCGCATTACATATTACAGTGTATGGTAGGCGAGGACGAGGCGAGGACACTGATTGAACCAGACTTTTATTTCAGCCAGACCAGATCTGTTTTAGTGTGACTGTGATGTTACGAAACAGTAATAAATTAAAAAAACCGGCCAAGTGCGAGTCGGGCTCGCGCACAAAGGGTTCCGTAGCAGCAAATATAATAAATTACAGTTAAATCAACCTATCTCAAAAACTATAAGAGATACTTTGATCAAACCAAAAATCGTTGAAAGAGTTAATTAGCATGCATCACCTCTATTTTTTTTAGAATTTTATACCCCGTAGTTATAAAAATAGAGGGGGGGGGACATACTTTTTACGACTTTGAGAGCTGATATCTCAAAAACCGTTCACTTTAAGAAAAATGTTTTTTAGAAAACTTTATATCATTTTAAAAGACCTTTCCATTGATACCCCACACGGGTATGTACATCGAAAAAAAAAATTTCATCCCTCAGTTACATGTATGGGGGGCCCCACCCCCAATTCTTTTTTTTACTATTTAGTGTCATATTTTTGTAGCGGTTCATACAACACATATTCCCATCAAATTTCATCACTGTAGTACTTATAGTTTCCGAGTAAATCGGCTGTGACAGACGGACAGACGGACAGACGGACAGACGGACATGACGAAACTATAAGGGTTCCGTTTTTGCCATTTTGGCTACGGAACCCTAAAAACGAAATAAAATAATTCAGCCTGTGATCTCGTGTTCGTCTCCTTCTCTCGTAGTGGCCGTAAAAATTAAGCTACATTTCCGTTATATCTGCAAAAATAATGTCCTTATGCAATTAATATGATATTATAGATATATTCATCAATTTTTTCCGTACTTTTTTATGAGTATGTACATACATACTTTGTTTTGGTATTTCCAGAGGATGTGTTTAAAAAAAAACAAATATTATTTTATTATTATCTATAGTTCTATAGTACAATAAAATTATAAAATATGCAAACAATACAACAAAGGCCTATTCATTGATAGTTTTATGCCACGGTAAGGCATTGAGAATTGTATGTACTACCTACTTAGTACCTCTACATACGGTAAAAATAAATCGCACACATGATGAAACTTTTGTTCCCAATATTCATTGAGTTTTACGCAGTTTTATGCTCTTGTTATTTATTACGTTAACTTGTTGATGAAATGATTAGATACTTTCCGGTTCTATTAATTAGTTGCATTTGTATGTGAAATTACATTTAAATTTCTCTGTGTTTTGCGTAAATATTATCTTAAACTTTAAAGCAATATAGTTAATAAAGAATTGATGACGCAATTCTAAGCCGCATTTTATTGATATAAATAACTTATGACCCTAGGTACTTTTACACACGGTGCAACCGTCGGTATTCTAAGCACAATGGAGGTTATAGTTTTGGATACGCTGAGTACGTAAAAAATACTTATAAAATTCCAGATGCATTTTTTTTTCAAATGGATTAATTCTTAAAACTCTCTGTTTACAATACCCATAACAAGCAACCCGCCCAACTTTGCCACCCGCGCGTGAGCTGTCGTTTAATATTATGTTTTCATAGACAAAATGCTCACATTAGCGAAGCGTTATAAGCCAGCTGCGCGAAGCTAGAGAAGAAAACATGATTTTTAAGGAAAAATTTAGCAAAAAGTTTTTGGCGTAATTTTGTTGTTTAAGTATTTTTACGTGATCAGTGTATGCATGACTACAAGTCCCTTCGCGCTTAGTATAGGTACCGATAGTGGGACACCCTGTGGCTGTATATATACACTAGCTGTTGGTCTCAGCGTGTGGATAAATAGCCTTATAGCCTTCCTTGATAAATGGACTATCCAACACCGAAAGTATTTTTACAATCGGACGGGTAGTTCTTGAGATTAGCGCGTTCAAACAAACAAAAAAAAAAACAAACTCTTCATATATAATATTATTATAGATTCTTACATATACCTTTGCATATTTAGATATTTACCTATATAATATAAAACTTTTGATACTATATACCTAACAGTAAATACTCAGGTAATGCATATGTTTCAATGTTAAAAATAACTTCTATACATGCGATAAGGTTAAACAGAATATCGGTTTCATAACCAAACCGTTCGTGGTATGAAACAATGAAATAATATTTTGCCTGACTTGAATTTTAATTATTTTGAGTCGGTGCTAACTTCACTTTCTATTTGACATCAATTTTCTAAGTAAGTAGTGTGTGTTTGAAGTAGCAGTTTTAAGAATTTATTATAATAATTAGGAGAAAGAGATATTAGTTATATATTTTAATGGACTAATAAAGAAAAGAGTGTGTGAAGTAAGCTTTGCGAGCACACGTGTCAGAAGTGAAACTTCTTTGGCAAGATTCAAAGATACAAAAATCGTCACCTTACCTCATGACGTGACGGTATTGCTTAAAGAAGTTTAATTTCAATAAAATGTATGCATAACATAAGCAATGAGCGTGGTTTTCACTAATATTCTAATTTCAGATTCATAGAGTATTATTCCTTACAAACACACACTTAAATAAATTCAATGTAATTTATGTATTTTCAAAACTGTTAATCTCTAAAACATAAGTAGAAAATAACTTTAGAAAACATGATTTATTGACAAGTGATACTTCCTCAATACATCATGCGAGTTTTCACCGGCCATTGTGTTAGTTCAATGGGAAATAAAGAAACAACAATTATAAGTATAGTTTGTTCTTTCGTGAGATGGCATAGTTAATAGAAAGAAGCTTATTAGAATCTATACTAAAATTATAAAGCTGAAAAGTTTGTTTGTTTGAACGCACAAATCTCAGGAACTACCTACTGGTCCGATTTGAAAAATTCTTTCGGTGTTAGAACTATATCATCTAAGACCAACAGGAGCGGAGCACTGAGGGTAAAACCGCGGAGCACATGCTAGTCCAATAATAAAATACCTATGTATGAAAATTTCATGCTGATCTTTTCAGTCACTGGCGTGATTGAGGGAGAAGCACGTATACAATACTTATATGAGTAGGTAGGAATAGTAGTCAAAACCACTAATAAGAGGATATTTTGTGGTTTGAGTAGGTAAATAACAATCAGAACACATTTTTGGAAACTTAGCATTTCATCATCCATCAAAATTTTAAATGGTTTTAACCACCATTGTATGAGTCTTGGTATGAATAGGTACCTATGCTTATTGATTACATTATAATCAAAAGCAGTTTTTATTGTTACAATCATAAACTTATATGAAGTGTATATTTCATACGTATACATGTAAATTGTTAATGTCGATATTCATATCGTTTATTACCTATGCATATTTTTTTACGATTTCATTAAGATTTCATTAGATAATCAAATGTGATTCAACATTGATATCGCGTGACAACACGAAGTGTCATCTTATGATTTGTACAATAAAATACTAAAGAAAATACATTTTAAAAGGATTTTACACGCAATATATTATAGTCAGTAAACACGCACTCGATCTCTTTACCAACGGGGTGAGTAAAACCCTGCTAAAGATAAAAACGTAAATAAAATATCTTCTTATAGCAAAGAAAATTGGTTAAAACACTAATAGAAGAAATATTTCATCAAAAGACAATTATTGTTGAGACTGCTATTGTATATTTTTTTCTTTTTATAAAGGTTGGAATATATTAAGCATCACTTGGTATGTAGTGCATTTGCAATTAAGGTACACACTCACCATGAAGCGACATTGATCGCGTTATTATTGTATGAATTTACTGCGTTTCGAAAGATTGTAGAACAGTCTTTGCGGAAAAGACAAACGCAGTGAGCGCAAACATATTGGGTTCATCTAGATTTGTAACAGAATTGGTTTTGTATTGCCATATTATGTAACAAATAGGTACCATAGTTTTGAAAGCAGTTTCAACAGAGATAAGTTAGCAATTAATTATTGTAGATGCTCTTTCAAGTCAGCTGCAATTAACTAGGTACACTATTACACATTTACACAATTATCTTGCTCTCATATTGATAGTTTCTCTCACACCTTATTAAGTGTGTTCGTTTGCGTTATTTCATAAAATAACG
Source organism: Colias croceus (assembly GCF_905220415.1). NCBI lineage: Eukaryota > Metazoa > Arthropoda > Insecta > Lepidoptera > Pieridae > Colias > Colias croceus. The sequence goes on along the minus strand of NC_059542.1, from coordinate 12,060,196 downwards.
CATTGCAGACCATCCACGTCAATCTCGTTCATAATTACCTGTCATTGCGTTGCGGTCCGCCCCGTTGAGTACTGCGTATAGCGTATACTGTACTGACTGCAGTAATACAGGAGCAAGTGGGTATTTCGTAAGTCCTTGACGAAATTTGTAGCATTTTCTTATTCGGTTTTACGAGAGCATTATACAGTCTAAGCTCGCTGTAGTGGTCAAAATGTTGTTCAATGATATTTCTTCGGTTTATCCCAATATGTTGTAGACGTACGCGTGAATAATTATGCAAGACATTAAAATACAATTTTATGTAGGCATAATGTCGCTGCGTTTTATCCTAATGTACGCATACCTTTAAATAAATTGTACTATGTAGAATTTGTCTTTTTATAAATCAACTGTTATACTATCCATATTAATATTATAAATGCAAAAGTAACTCTGTCTGTCTGTCTGTCTGTTACTCAATCACGCCTAAACTAATGAACTAATTTGCATGAAATTTTGTATGGAGATATTTTGATACCCGAGAAAGGACATAGGCTACCTTTTATTGCGAAATATGTACCACGGGCGAAGCCGGGGCGGACCTCTAGTTTGGCTATAAATCAAGAATTGAAACCAATACTCAATGAATGAATACATTATAACCAACCCATATTGTAACGCGTTTAATTCGCGTATCAAACATAATATAAAGGACGTATAAAAAGGTACCGTTCCGCTAGAACGTTGCGTAACTAGTAAATAGTTACAATAAATAACACAGAATAATCGTCCTTTTATGTATACAATAAGAGCTATAATAGCATCACACACACGCCTAGTTTTTACCGCTATTACGGGTAAAGTTACATGAACTTCGCTTTCGCAATTAGCGCGGTTTCGATTACGATGTATTTTGTAATATCCTGACTTAAATGTAAAGAGAATAATTGGGTTTGTCCTCGAAGCATCTGTTTAATAATTGTTTGTGATTAGTGAGTAAAAGTGTTTGCTAATTTTATATTGAGTTTGTTTCTGGATTGGAATTGAGAAAGGAAAAATCGAAGAATAATTTCACTATACAATTTACATATTTTATTGTGATTGTTTCTAGAAGTCTTGTATGTATGTCTGTTATAGTTATAAAATCTATTGGCTAATAAACCCTAAGATTAAATATTTTTTAATTAAAAAAAAATGAGATTTACAACATATTATGCATAAGTACCTCAACTAGGTACGAGTAAATCACGTAAATTTTGTTTATCATTATAGTTGCTGCCAAGTGCCAAGTGCCAGGACTGTATTGAAGTGAAACTTCTTTTTATAGAAGTAGGAAGGGAACGCACATTATAAAAGGTTCCAAGACAGACTGACAGACGCAGCATTACAATTACTCATCCTTAGTAATTACAAAGAAGAAGACGCTATGTATAATTTTGCTTGAGAATGTCATCTCAATGCAAGTACTTATGTACAGAATAATATTTGAGTGTTTGCATTCAAGATCATCGCCTACAGACTAACAATGACATACGCAAGGCTTCGCGAAGGCAGTACAATGGAGATTAAAAATTTCAATACAATGCCACGCGTTTGAACATAATTAATTTTTAAGAACACCGCGATTTTTTAGAATGTATAAGCGTGAATAATTGCTCAACTTCAAATCTTTGTTTTTCATAAATGAGGATATTCGTATTCGATAATTCATTCGTTATACCTTTTTATTGTAGGTACCTATCTGATTTGAGAATATAGGATATGAAATAATATGCCATTTTGTTGGTTATTCTGAAGTAAGATATAGATTTGTTAGTTAATCTAGTAGAAACTATTGTAGATATTTAATAAATAATCTTTCGAGATTTTTAATTTATTAGGAGTAAACGGTGCTTACTTTATTTTGTGCTCAAAAGTGAATGTTATTTTAATCTATCTCTGATTTAAATATTCATAGAAGATTGTAGTGCTGTTTTGTAGACAATAGAACATACATGCATACCTACTAGTAAGAGAGACGTGGAAAGGCTCCCAAAATATTGCAAAATGGAGATCGATGCGAAACAAATAGACAGACATAGAAACTATGTAGCTGATGCTTTGATAAAAAGCTTTAAAATGTTATACTAGTATTAATTAGTTTAAAATGTCAAAGGGATTCAATCCCATTCAAAAAATCAAGAACTTTAGAAGTTGTTTTCAATTTGGTCGCTCAAGATCTAATTGTTATGCAAATCACGATGTGGTTTGGAATGTTGGACAAAAAATATGACTTGGTGTACGTGTACAGCCGGATGATATAGTATATGTATAGCTATGGATATACATATATATAGAAAAAGAAGAAAAAGACTGATACATGGAGTTGAGCTTCATATGATTGGGTCAATAAGATAGTAAAGTACAAATGTTATAAAAAATTGGAAGCAAGATTTCTGATTTGATTACATCTTACATGTTTAGATTTTTAAATAATAACCCTCAACTTACTTATCAGTCACTTCGAATCTATACTTATTCGCTATTATATTATAAAGCTGAAGAGTTTGTTTGTTTGTTTGAACGCGCTAATCTCGGGAACTACTGGGCCAATTTAAAAATTTCTTTAAGTGTTAGATAGCTCATTTATCGAGTAAGGCTATATATCATCACGATATGACCAACAGGAGTGGAGCCACGGGGGTGAAACGCGGAGCAGCTAGTATAAAATATGCATGTGTAGATACTTACCCTTTTTTTGTATTTTACTGACTCTGTTAAACCTGTAGCGCCTGTATTGCAAAAATTTTATATTAGCAATATTTATTAGTATATCTTTCGTAACATAAGGAACCGGAATGTTAACAAATGATTGATATTAACATAAAATACATTTAGAATGGCAACCAGCTTGTTGATATCTATTATTGCCAACATAAGTAAGGGTAAATAGACTACGAATTAAAAAACTCTTTAAAAAATAAATGTAATTTATCAAATTAATTAATAACAATAGGATTCTTCAATCGAATATAACAATTGTTTAAAATGGTAGAGCCAATTTTGGTATTAGGTATGAAGACAAAGTATGACAGACAATATTTTTTGCCGTTTCACTGTTCGGTTGATATTTAAAGTTGAAACGATATTTCTTCTACAAGAAGAAATAGAAGAATACATCTTCACATATTTTAATTTTAGTATTTAGGTAAGATCCTATTTATTTAATTTTTTTAATTTAAGCGCAGGTTTCCCGGGTGTTCGTTGGAAAATACGTCCAAGGCGAATGAAGAAAAACGCTCGTATTTTAAAAACAAATCTTTTAAAGGCTAAAGGATGGAAACTGATTTTTTTATATCATCAAAGCCTTGAATATATTTTAATGTAAACTTGCTACCATACAAGTCGTATAGGAAAACAATTTTATCTATTTATGCATAGCTTGTATTTGCGTGAATCGAAAATTTCCGAACAAGGCTAAATGAGGATGTAAACAAAACGATGTATTTTATTTTGTTATAAAAAGGTAATATGTTAATATTGGATATAATATTTAAAATATAATACTAATAATACCTAAAGGTTGTTTGGGCATAAGCTTAGAAACAAATTCGTGAGTAGACCATACTATAGTAGCCAATAAACTAGTAGCATATTGATAGCACAACACTTACTTCATAATTATTATATTATCTAAGGCATAGTACCTACCAACTTCATTTTATTACTTGACATATTCAAAATTTTCAATTACATAACCTGCATCTAAAATGTAACAAACTTTTAACCGACTTCAAAAAAAAAGCAGGAGGTTATCAATTCGGCCGGAATATTTTAATAATTAAAACTTAGTACACTTCAAAACATTCATAGTAAAACAAAAAACATAATTGAATACAATTACTTTTATTTATTATATGTTGCATTACACTTTCTATTTCAAGTGTATATTTAATAATAATAATTACAGTTAAACGAAGGCAGTTACACTAATGGCTAACACGATTGAGATAAATAGCTAATGGTTCTATTAAATGGTATTAATTACTCTAATTTGTACTCGGGTTTATATAAATATCTATAGAAATATAAACTGTTTCTGTCAAGAAGGTACTTACTTATATTTTGGAAAGTACCTAGAGGTATAAAAATATTGTATACAATGTTTAATTATTTATCACAATACATATAACTTATATACCCGCATAGTTCCCGTTCCCGTGGGATTTCCGGGATGAAACCTATCCTATGTGTTAATCCAAGTTACCCTTTATATGTGTGCTAAATTTCATTGTAATCGGTTCAGTAGTATTTGCGTGAAAGAGTAACAAACACACACACACACATCCTCACAAACTTTCGCATTTATAATATTAGTAGGATTCATTTGACTTGCTTAACTCGCTTTCTACATATACGGATAAAAGGTATTACAATCTTCTGTATTATTTTGCATCCGCAGGTCCGACCAGCCATGTCTGAAAATTAAATAAACATTCAACTTTCGTGATTGTAAAAGTAGTAGAATGCATGCATTTCTATATATAAGATATTTTTTATAAGGTATTAACACATAATAAGAGATAGTTGTGTGCTAAGGTTGTGTGTTTTGATATCTGTGTCATTTGATATTATCAAAAGAAAAAGAAATAATAGGCTACGAACGTGCTACGAATGAACTTCCATAGTTGGTGAGAATGTCGGATAAAAACATGATAAAAAGCACCACAAACACCTACCATACATATTTCAGGTAGCCAAGACTAAACCGATGGATTTTAGAAATATAAATAAAATCACAATAATGTATGACGATAAAAATAAGACAGATAACTCAAGGTAAAAAAAGGTAAACATCGTATTTTAACATCTTATATATGCTTTAATTAATAATTTTAATGATTTACAACAATATTAAAAAATAGACTTTAATGAACAATTTAAAAATACAGCATGTAAATAATCATTAGTTGTGTATAATTTCAAGGATAAATATAACGTTCGTTTATTTACTTAATCGTTATATGGACAATATGTCCGTATCATTATTATTCTAAAGGCCATATAAACGGGAAAGCGAATTATCTGTAGCAGTGTTTATATTGAACGCATTTTATTTGATTATCTGTGAAAATTTTTGTATTTTTGTAAACATACAAAATGGTATTGTTCATTATAGAACCTGAAGGGATTTAAAACATTGTGATCAATTACTATTACGAAGTTCATTATTAATAAAATATGTGAAGTTCTGCGAATAAATAAGAAATTTATGAATAAACTGCAAGTAGCTTAATTTACACACAATAATTATAACCTTTAAAACACCTTATTATTAAAATAAAAACACGAAACAAAATTAAAAACAAAATTTATTTATAATTTATTACAATCCTAAGACTCGCATAGTTTCCACATTCAGGTCGACGGTTTCCACGCCAATATTATACAATTTCCATCCTTATTATTATTACATAAGATGCATAATAGCGTGCGGTGTAACATCCTTTCCGTAGCCTCGGTGATATGATCAGCTGTTCATATGCAAGGGGAAATTGACTTTATTGCATTCGGTTAAGATTTATTATGGCGTGTAGGATTAATAGACAGGGTCTCGTCTTACAGTTGGTTTGTGTTACTTATTTCTAATCGTAATAAATAATAATATAAGTTAGTATGAACTAACATATTATAATTTTAAAATTAATCAAGTCTGCTCTAAAAATATTTTTTAATGTATTTAGTGTACCTACTACCTACATAGATTTCTCTTGAAGAAAATCTGTACGTCTGCAAGTCTACACCTACATAATATGTTATAGCTTTAAGTTTTTTTTTTTAATTTTGTGTAGTTGTGGTGGGATGGTAAACATCACACATTTTTGACGGTAAACAAGAACAAACAAACAAACTCCTACAATTAAATTGATTACAATAAGTGTTGCCATATGGATTTTTGGGGTTATTGTAAATTTGCCACAAAGTTAATTCGTCACGTTTTTAAAACTCCATACATTGAAAGTAAATTCGTCACATGCCTTAAAAAGTATGTGTAAGTTCGTCACAGGTATATTCGGGTTATTGTAAATTTGCCACAAGTAGTAAAGTACCGCCAGCAAGCAAGGCAAGTGAATTATACCTTTCAGCCTGCGATGAAACCAGCAATATAATGATTTACATTTTAATATTACAGTCATCATTCACATAAGGTAAATTCATTATTTAGTCAAATTGATTTGCGCTTTTTAAAAGTTTGAAATGATTTTTTATGTATTAGAACTTTTATTTTTATGGAAAACGAAAGTTGACTTATAAAAATAATTAATGTGATTTTAACTGTGATTTATTAATTGTCATGATCATGAAACGCGCTAGTCTGTTTGAGTTTTGATTTTTATTTGCTTTGTGTTTTTCTAATATTATAGGATATGATTTAAGTAAAGTAAGTAAGTACCTAAGCAATATCTTTACTTGTTAAAATAAAAGAATAATATTTTATCCTTATTTTTATAGGATTGTTATAAATATTGTAGAGCCGCTTTTAGTTCATTGCATTTTAAAAATATTTATAAAAAGAACTGTGATTTTTACGATTACCTACCTATGTAGAATAATATAGATGTTAAGTAATATTTTTTATAACTGTTGTATATTTTTAGAACATTCAGGGTGTAAGTGACAGTCTTTCGAAAACTTTGATCATGGACTCAGGTCATCTTTCTGTGCAACTTTCCCAAAGAAACCATATTGCGGAAATGAAAAAAAAAAATTCGGCTTCCCATACAAAATTTTCGAGTGAGATGCTAATTTTGTATGGGAGGTTGAAATTTTTTTTTCATTTCCACAATATGCTTTCTTTGAGAAAATTGCTCAGAATGATTCCATGGTTAAAGTTTTCGGGAGGCTGTCCCTTACACCCTGTATACAAAATAGGTGAAAAATATTTTATCCTTATTTTTATACGATTGTGATAAATATTAGTTATAGTGAAGTGAAGTCCCATGTCCCCAAGTGGGGTAAGGGGCAGATGCATTACACATCTGTTTCACTGATCGATTTTCTTTAGGGACAAGTAGGTGATCAGCCTTCTGTGTCCTGCCAGACCGAGACATTTTTTTTTTCTTCGTCTCCACCGTGAATCGAACCCAGGACCCCTCGGTTTTACGCTCACGCGTCAACCACTGTACGAAGGAGGCGGTCTAATTAGTTATAGAGCCGCTCTCATTTCATTACATTTTAAAAATATTTATAGAGAGAACTGTGATTTTTTACCATTACCTATGTAGAATAATGTAGATATTAGATATTTCTTAAGTAATACTCTTTATAACTGCTGTGAATTTTTAGAACATATACAAAATAGATGTTCCTTGGTTTTTAGCAAAATTTAACTTTGTTATGCTTTTCCTTATGTTTTTACAAAGTCCATCGCCATCCAATTTGACTGTGATTTTTTTACATGTAAGGTTGAAAATCTAAAACTGATTAAGAAATAAACATTTTAAATTAATTTATTGTTTAATTTTTTTGCTATCTGTACTTAAATTATCGATGTGACGAATTTACAATACTTGATATTAAATCGTGACGAATTAACTTCAAAAAAATAAAAGTGTGGCAAATTTACACATACTTTTTTAGGTGACGAATTAACTTTGTGGCAAATTTACAATAACCCGATTTTTGTAATGGCGAATAAATGATTTAGGTATGTTTTTTGCCTCAGCAACGAATTAATGTATCTATGTTTTCTTTAATAATATTATGTTTTTGCACATCTGTGGAATTTGAACTTTTGACGTATGGTAATGATAGGTCGAGGAACTTGTCATTAGAGTGTTTTGTGTTGTTTTTATATAAAATTGATGTTTTTGTGTAAATATGTATACGTAAGTAATAGGTAAAAACGATACCCTGTCATGTAAATGTAAATTATGAGCATTATATATATTTAAAGTGAACACATATACAAATATTAAGTCTACGAACTTCATGATAACATATTGTTAAATTTTATGATATTTCATTTAAAGAAACACTTCATAATATTATGAATTTCAATCCAAACAATAATTAATAATGTATTCTACACACTTTCTAGATCACTATCATTATCTTCCACACACGCAGTTTTATCCAACCTCCTTGATTAAAAAAGAAAAAAATTAAAAAGTTAGAAGCAGAATTCTCAAAAAGCGCGGCAATATAACAATGCCATCATTGATTCTTCACGGAGTGTATAAGAGCGTGAATGCACAATAGCATTGGCGATACCTTGACCTGACCACATTTGTTTCCCTTTTATATTGTTTATTTAATTTATTAATTAGTTACATTTGGTTTGATTATTGCTTGTAAATACTTTATTCTAATCAAGGGTATCATGTGACTAACCGTTAAAACCAAAAATCCTTTCTAAAATATTTAAATTAAAACAATCTATGTATCGTAATTCGTATCGTATGTCTCATACAGAATGAGGTTAATTATCAATTAGTCATCTAATACTAATATTACAAAAGTTGAAGAGTTTGTTTGTTTGTTAGGTACGATTTGAAAGTTATTTCGGTATTGGATAGCCCATTTATCGAGGAAGGCTATAGGCATATAATATCATAGCCACGCGGGTGAAACCGTGGAGCGCAACTAGTAATTATTAATATGTCTACAAAAAACAAAATAGGTAAGTTTTTCTAGCTGTGTTATATATGTGTATAATATGTAATGAATTATACATCGCCTTCAAGAATTTGGCTTCAAAAATGACCTGATAATTATGATATAACGTGAATAATGCATATGTGCAATATCCAAGTTACGTTGATAGTAGGTACCTACCCAATAAAATTATGCAGTTGGTAAAATTTGTTCGCAGCAATATTTGCTTTCATTATCTGTGATTAATGAAGTATATTGATCTGTTGAGGTAATTTCGATCTTGGGGTAAAGGAGTAAGGTTGAAATTGTTGGTTGGTTGTTTGTAATAAAATGCATCAGTTATTTCGCGCGCTTTTCTCTGCTTTCTCAAATAGTCTGTGCGTGACGACGCGTGGTTGGTTATCTCTTTCTAACATAATATGGCGTTGTCTCGTTCACGATTGGAACAGTTTGATTTTCTCTAGTGGAAAACTACCTTTTTTTAATTAATTAATATTAGATAATATTTTATTCTTAATATTAAAATTTAATTGTAAAATCATTACGGGCTGTAAAATCGCAGTTTATTTTTAAACTAAACATTGTATTAAACTTTTTAATTAATGAATAATTAAATTAACGAAACAAAAGAGACCAATTATGTTAAAATAAAAATCGCATCGTAAAATTATTAATTTTTTCTTAAGTAATTAAATTATGTTAACCGTTATTTTAGAGTGTAAAATAAATTATTAACTTAAATAAAAGAAACTAAATTTGCATAGTTCACGAGTTTATTGGCTCTTGTTTTAAACTATCTAGATAAAATAACGGAATTTAAATTTCGGTACTTTTTAATAATTAATGGTTTTTATTCGTCGACCGGTTTTAATCCTGTCCAAATATTTTCCATTTCTTTAAGAATCTAGATGAATCAAATTAATTTATGTTTTTTTTTCAAACAGAGAATTTTTATACTTCTTCAAAATTTAACTAAAAATATATGGTTGATATAAGTATGTACAAAGTACATGCTGCTGTAGAATCGATTTCTATAAAAAAGAGTAGCTATGTACTAGAGTCCTTATTCCATGACGTTATGGTATTGCCATGACGCGACCTTGAAATTTTACTCTCAACGTGTCTCAAAGAAGTTTCACTTCAAAAATCGCCCTCCAAAGGTCGCATAGTTTTCGTTCATAATTCTAAGATGTCTCAACATGACATCCAATGTAGTTTTGCACTCTATTTAACATTTTAATAAATGAATGCCAACAATAGAAAATGTTCGCTTTAGAGTAAATATCGCAAAGGTTACGCGATGTGCCGACCTTGGTCCCTTCACCGGTGACTGACATCATATGGTTTTGTTTACTTACGAAATACTTGGAATACATCTTGAAAAGACTTGAAGAGCCCCGGATCTGTTGAATAAAAAAGGAGGTTCTGAATGAGTAGGAATTTTGTTTTGTGAGGTCAGATCTTTCGACTGGGTGAACCGATTTTGATGATTCTTTATTTCTATTTGAAAGAACGCACCATGCTTGTGTGCATTTAAACAGTCGTAACAATTTGAAGACTAAGCCACTTCGTCTGCTATCAAAAGCATTATTTTGACTATCATCGCAACATATTGCAATGGCCAATGATACTCCGCTCAATGGCCAATGATAATATGTATCTAAAGCTAATCTACCTAGATAAATGTTAAATCCGACGTAAAATAATGTCAATAGTTTAAGTAGGTAAACTAATATTTTACAAAAGTTTCTACCCTACACTTCAGCTTTATAATAATATGTCTTATTATCATGCACGAACAAACGCATAAATTCTGTTTGTATTGAAATTAAAAGTACATCAAATGCCAAAATAATTATACCCATAATTGAATTCGTATTTACTATTATTCACGATCTTTTTATAGCTTGAATCTTTGCTCACGACCGTCTTACAAAATTGCGATTAATTGAATGAAATTAACACGAATCCTATTTAATAAAACCTATAAAAAAGGTAGTTTTATTACAAGCAAAATGGTAAAGAATCTCAATCAAGATACCTATTGAATATTACTAGTCGTGTTTTCGTGACTCTGTTTATAAATTCGCCTCATTGGTTTTAAAGTAATTGATTCACCTAAAATTGTTAGTTTTGCAATATTTGTTTGTCATTATGGATTGTTTTGTGGAGTTTTGTAATTGTGATGATAATGGTATGTGAAATAAATTGAATATACACGCGGAAGATTATTTCGATATGCTGTAATTAAATTAATTGCCTATTAATTAAATAATTGTTTAAGAAGTTTAAATTGTAGTTCTAGTTTGATTATTGTACCTACATGATTGCCTTTATAAGTAGGTACATTTATATAAGTGTGTTAGCAAAGTATAAAATACAGATATGTATTTGATTATTACACCGTGAGAGGCGAATTAAATGCTTATGTACATACTATGTGTCTGTCTTCTAATTGATTTGACTTTATAAAGACACATTTAAATAAATAATATGAATGGGAAACAGATTATTATTAGTAGATTCCAAAGCTCTTTTGAAAGAAAGTTTGCAAAATATACTTCCACACATACATTTTATTTTATCTCATTCTACATTCGTTCCCTTTTGCTCAAGTATGTAACTGATACAGTAGGTCAGTAGATACAACACTTTACATTACGAGTGTAGTTCTGTGTGACTGCAATGTTGATATTTGTGACACTAAATTCACACACACACACACACACTCTATCACAAACACGCGTGCTGCAAACCGTAAAATAATATTTTTCTTTTGTTTTTTATTAATTGTATTAATAACTTCCATTACATCAGATTATTTACCTACTAGTTAGCATCCTACTGTGAACTGTCCATAACATAATATGTATCTATATCACCAAGAAGCGCAACTCAGGGTCCCAACTCCCAAGACACAAGTATATCACTTAGTTTGGGACCCACTGTCGTACATTAATAACTCAGCCCCCGGAATCACAGACACAATAGAAAATCTATTGTGTCGTGGTCAGATCGGGCCGCTCTTAGCTCGGGGCTCAATGGGTTAATTGTAAAACATTGGACACATAAATTTATTTCATTTCATATCATTTTTATTTAATTTCATTTCAAATGTAGTTTACGGCTTAAATTAAACAGAGTGCAGGAGAATGAGAGATGTCGAGAATTATGTGTTTTATTTTGGGTACCTAGCTTATACATATATGTAACATTATTTGATTTTAAAATTGAGATACCAATAATAGTATAAAAAAGGTTATTTCCAAGAGGAACGACCAAGAATTCGGTAACCTTTTCACTTAATTAAAAATAATAAAAATAAATAATTTAAACAAGAAATAATATAAATCACATGCAAGTCAGTTTAAACTGTCCAAATATGGTACAAGGTGACCCGAATTAATGAATTCATTAAAATATCTCAAGTTAGTGTTGAACCAAATTCCTTCAATTCCTATAGTAGGTATTTGCTTGAATGTGACTTTTGCCATTTCAATGAAGGTAAATGTTGGTAATACCTTATAAAATAATTTATCAACGTTTCTAGATTAAATCTATGTTCACCGGATTTACATTTTGAACAAATATAACATTTTAATGCATTTACTGCTGTAGATGTGTTAATAATTGTACACATAAGTACCTATCATAGATTACAAAATATTTACAAGTAACTTCAGCTTGCTTCATTTATTGGTACCTACGCGGATAAATAGTAGACTATAGTTATTCCAGTCCATTTATATCTATTTTGTTTATCACTAAATTAAAATTAACACTTATTTATGTAGTTTAACACTGAAATTTTAGGTTGAGAACTGTGGGTTGAGAAGGTATAATAGGAAGAAAGGGAATAATATTATTGTCATTGATTATAATGACTACATGTGGTGTCATATCTATTAATTTTCTACTCTGTGATGCTTTTAGTCGAAATAAATATACGAATTTATAAAAATGCGTCTGCGGAAAAAGAACAAAAGCTAAGCTAAGCAATCATATAATATCTAGGTTTATCGAGGAAATAAAAGCTTGTTATAAAATATGCGAACTGAGAAATAAAACTAGTTCCAACACTAGTCATAGATATTTTCTGATATCGCCCACACATCGCAAACTCTTTAATTAAAGAACGATTAAAGCTACTGTTATAAATGTTGATAATTTATGGGTAAGGAAAAAAAATGATACCTATAGTTAGTACATACTTATAATATTTAAGAGTTGCGAGTAACACAAGCATTTGACATTTGAATTTAACCTATTAGCCGATATTTTATTTGCTGTTTTTTTTTTAGTTTCCGTGTGAATGTAATCCCACCAAAAACATAAATGTAAAAATTGGAGCCGAGTTCAATCGTTGACTTAATTTGCCAAAAAAGAAATGAGATCTAATTAATGTGTGCCAAGTTCTGCAGACAGTCCAGAAATTTATTTATAAAGATGTATTAAGTTCTTAGGTTGACTGAAAACTCAATTGTTTTATTTTCCCTTAGAGAACAATGTTTATTCCAAAATATAACTTTTTTAATTTGAATAATATAATTATTTTCACAAAGCAAACAACTAATGACCTATAATTGAACCCCATAATTTGATGAGGCTAGTTTTTAGAACTTCACAAAATATAAACAGTATGTAAAACTAGCCTCATCAAATTATGGGGTTCAATAGGTCATTAGTTGTTTGCTTTGTGAAAATAATTATATTATTCAAATTAAAAAAGTTATATTTTGGAATAAACATTGTTCTCTAAGGGAAAATAAAACAATTGAGTTGTAAACGAGTAATTGTATTGTATGAGCAATTTTTTTATTACAATTTTCTTTTATTTTACGTTTAATAATAGTTTTGAATAAAGAAATCATGCAATCGAAGTAATCCGCCCTAGCGATACTAGCGCGAGTGAGTGTGATGTCAGAGGCGCATCGAATCTACAGATGTTTCGCGCTAAAATATGTAAACTTCAATAATCTATATCTCAGTCATTTATTGATGGATTTCAAAATTTTTTTCGGCCACTGACTAGTTTTGATCTATTTTTTAAGACTAGTAAGGTGAATATACTATTTTCTATTTTTTTAAACTTTTCCATTTTTCCATACAAACAAAATTAATGTCATTGAAAAAAAAATTAAATACAAATAAATTCAGTATTTTCTGATTTTTTCCTTTGTACACTCACTATTACCTAGCTGATTACAAAATTTGAACTTTCTAGGTCATCTGGAAGTGGGTTAGGTTTTGTATATGTCTATAAGTCAGTCAGTCTTAAAAATTGCGATTTTTGGATATTAATATCTACGCAACTGTTTAATCTGTATTTATGAAATTTAAGGTTCTTGTTTATCTTGAGGTCCTCTTGATATGTACCAAATTTGGTTTATTTAACTTAAATAGTTTTCGAGTTATAAGGGGGTGAAAAGTGGCTCGAAATGGTTCGTGTAAATATACACACGGCTGCTGCTCGCCAGTTCTCTTCGCTTGAACTCGGCTTGACACGCTGCCGCGTGTCTAGATAACTCAGTAAGTTAACATAAAACCTGTGAAAGAGGTCGTTTTATTTTTTTTACTTTATTGTTATTTTTATGTTTTATATTCATCGACTGGGTATAGTTAAATACCTACTTAAATTATTCCCTCAGAAATAAACGAGGTTTTATTATGTAGTTGTAAATGATTTTCTTCGCTTTAAAACGCTACCAAGCTCTACCCATAAAAGTTGCATGTGCGAAAATCATTAAACTAAGTTTTTAATGCAATGAATTTTTTTTCTTTTTTTGCTATCATTTTAAAAGAAATCATTTAATTCGACGAAGACATATACTTACAAAGGAATCTCGACTCTCGTCCCATATTCCCAACACGGAAGCCGTTTCCGCGGCAATTGGAATGTCAATGCAAGCCACTCGAGGCATGCGTTTATACGTCTGTATTTATTTATTTATTGTTATTTTATAACGTGCCATTGAAAATATATTGAATAACGTACTTTATAGCGGTGTGTTATGATTTCTTTTTTATTTAATTGGTGTACAGTTACGAATATCTTGTCTGTGCATCGCATGTCCTGTCAATGTCATTGTCCTGTCATTTTTTATTGATTATCTGTAGATTAATAATAATTGGTATATTGGGAGTTGGCAATAAAGAAAAAAGAAGAAAATATTAAACGTTGTGTAACATGATCTGATTAAATAACTACAAATTATATATAATAAATTGGGAAATTAATTAGAAACATTATTGTTATACATAATTTTTATTGGCGGGCTACAAACTGCTTTTATTAGATACAAATTGACTAGTTGTTGCAAAACATGTTTCTTTGTTATTGTATAATATACAAGTTCAAATAAATTTTCAATGATTTATAGAGATGTATTACACACCCAGCAAGTTTATTTTAATCAATTACTTACGCAATTATTGGTCTACTTTTGTCATATTAATTATACTTTAAGATAATTTCGCTTCGTTATAGAGTCTCTCTCGACAAGAGAAAACTAATTTTGTTGATAATAATAACATACATATTTTGATAGTAATCATTTATTACGATCCAAATTAAAAGACTTAGCATGTCTATTGATTGTAAAACAAAAATGTAAACATCAATACGAAATTATAAAAAAGTCATACATTCTAATTTAATACAACGAAAAAGTTTTACTCGTCGTATAAGTATTAAACGCTTGCGAATACATACTCTAAGTATATTAAACCGTATAAAGTGTTTTACTATTAATTAAAGTAATGTTATTTAAACAAACAACACTAGCAGTTCATATAAGCCAATATTTGTTTGCACTGTAATTGACTTGCATAATGCCCACAAGCATTTGCGTAACTATAGTATGAAAATACATCTACCATAAACACCGGCCAGTACAGTTGCAACCGGTCTGGCCAGCTTTTACTTTTACGGAGAAAGTTGTGAGGTTAAATGGATTTAATATAGTTCTTTTCATCTTATTTGGATGCGGATGTCCTGATTGTGTTAGTCATTTCGCCACAGATTATACAACTAAAATGACAGATGAAGCGGTGTTCGATTCGAATTTTGAAAAAAAAATGACGTCTAACTATAGAATGTTTAACTTGACACTGGCAGAGTCTTCACTCATTGCCATAATAGAAAAAGAAAAAAAAAACTATAGAATGACAGCTGAATGTTCGATTCAAATCTCGAAAAAAATTTGGCGTTTAGAGTTCATTGACATTTTTCTGTATGTAGTTCAAAGGTTAATTTTTAGGTTAGAATGGACTTGTATTGTTTGGTAGTTACTGTCTCGTACTAGAAAGAATACACGATGATTCTCACGTTATACTTCCATAATTTATTTCCGGCGGGAAAAAGGTAAAGGTAGTTAAGTAATTAGATGCGGTCAAAGTAACAGATATTAAATTATTATCTGAACCCGAAAGTTTTCGTTATTAGTTATTACACATTTTTTGTTACAAGTTTTCTGTTGTCAACTATTTTCATTTACTTACCAAGTTACCACATACCTACCTATATTTATAACTAGCTGCGCTCCATGGTTTCACCCGCGTGGCTCCGCTTCTGTTGGTCTTAGCGTGATAATAATATAATATAGGTATAGGCTATATTATAGCTTGTACCTATAGCCTTCCTCGATAAATGGGCTATCTAACACCGAAAGAATCTTTTAAATCGGACCAGTAGTTCCTGAGATAAGCGCGTTTAAACAAACAAACAAACTCTTCAGCCTTATAATATTAAGCATGATTCGTCAAATAAACCATAAAATAAAAACAAGTCGCTTCCAACGAAACTTCAAATGCCGTCTAATAAAGTTGACCTCTTCGTGTTTATGTAAGACGTTTAGTGGAAACAACATTACGTAAAATTATGTTTATTTTGTGCTAGTTGTATAAAAAACCTACGCTAGAACGTTCTGTGTGTTTATTACTTTATAGTTTTATACCTACGCGAATTTCTAAACGCGAAAGTCTCGAAAAAATGGTGAAAGCTTGAATCATTAGTTGCAGTTTGTTCACAATACATTAAATGTGAATTCAATGCAGGTGAAACATTTACCTACTACTTGATAGGTACAAGAGAAACAAATTTGCCTCCTACAACATGTGGTGCAACCATGCTCGTTGTAGTTTTAGAAATAACAGGTTGAATCATATTTTACTATAGTCAATCCCAAAAATGTCTTTTTATGTTAAACTAGCTGCTCCGCGCGGTTTCACCCCCGTGGCTCCACCCCTGTTGGTCGTAGCGTAATGATACATAGCCTATAACCTTCCTCGATAAATGGGCTATATAACAGCGAAAGAATTTTTCAAATCGGAACAGTAGTTCCCGAGATTAGCGCGTTCAAACAAACAAACAAACAAACATACAAACAAACAAACTCTTCAGCTTTATAATATTAGTATAGATTACATTTTATTTATTGAATTAAAGTAAGCAATTGTCTAACAAACTTTAAAAAATAGATAATACTTCTTGTGTCCTCCGTTACAAGGTTATGTTTTTACATTTTATTTTTAGTCAAATGTAGTGTAATGAACTAGGTCATATGGACGTCATTAATATAACTGAATATTTATTTATATTTATCTATATTATGTTGCGTTATTAATTATAAAAACTTATCTATACCTACTTATATTATAAAGCTGAAGAGTTTGTTTGCTTGTTTGAACGCGCTAATCTCGGGAAATACTGGTCCGATTTGAAAAATTATTTCAGTGTTAGATAGCCCATTTATCGAGGAAGGTTATAAGCTATATATCATCACGCTACGACCAACAGGAGTGGAGCCACGAGGGTGAAACCGCGCGGAGCATCTAGTACAGTATAAGCAAGTTATGTGAACAGCTTATATCGAATTATTTATTAGTTATTATATTTAATTATTATTCAAATATTTCGCTTCACCTTCGGGTTTTTTATTTACCATTGTTATTAAAATCAAACCTTCCTCTTATTTGAATGTAAATAACCAATTACGAAGCATCTTTTAACGATTTGCATTTTTTGATATTTTTACGTAGTTAATTATTTAAAATACAAGGATGTGAGTGGTCGTAGGTCACTGTATATATTAGTATTTTATTCGAATATCTAGTTAGACTGTAGTACCTACGTATAGAAATTAATATTCTCAGCATTTAAGAAAATATTGCCTCAAAAAGATAAATCATCACGAAACTATAATAGTAAAAGCAGATTCTTAATTTTACGGTTTTAAAAGATTTTCACTGTAGTGTGAAATAGCTAACAAAATACACAATAATACTTAAAATAATAAATCATGTTGAAATCCGTTGTAGATCCTAGTTCTACACATATTATTACGTAAAATGACAAAATACATGGTACCTAGGCATCTTAATATCGCCACTCCCTTAGTACTCGCTCGAGGCTGTGTTTATCTCTAGTGATAAAGTGTATGGTGCAAAACATAGACGATAGTTTTTTTTTAAATATTTTACACACACTAATACATTTATTAGCATTTGATGTTTAAAGATGTGTCATGTGTGCATATAACTCGTATGAAAATTGATGACATAAGTAAGTAAATGAAAATAATATATTACATACTACATACTAAAATACATTCTTACCAAATATCAAGTAGTAAATACCAAATAGCTACTAACAAGAGGCAATATTTTTATCATTATTGTTTATTTGTTTAATGTTTCAGCTTAAAACAATAATTGAGCTGATTTTACACTAAATGGATCCAGTAATTTTACACTTATATTTTATTATTTGTCATACCTTTATTAGTAAATACACTAAAGTGTGTGCTTCGAACCATAACAGGGCACAGTTCAAATCGCAAGGCGAGGCAATTTTGGCATGAAGATACGTCTGCTGTCTGCTCGAACAGTTGAAGGTTTTCCAGTTTCCACTGTTATAAAAGAAACGTATATTGAGATATCAGTGTTTAAACGCTATTTAAAATGTTGATTAATTATTTATTTTAGTTAGGACATGTGTTTTAAGCAGATTAAGTGTTGATTATGTCATTATTTTCTAATACGTAGTAACTATTTAGTAGTCTGCGGTTATGAGTTATGATTACTGATTTTTTGTACGGAATTGGCGAAAGATTTAAAAAATATCTAGGAAATTATACTATGCAATATGCATATATATTGCATATTATAATTTCCACAGTGTGCCACAGTGCAAAAATAGAAGAGTTAAGTAACAAGAAGGGGGTTAATAGATTTTTATCAAAGGTGAATATTGCAATTGCTTGATACGTGTCAAATTTAAAGTTTTGAAATCGGTCTAATGTGAACAGTAAAATGAAACAGAATCCCTCATATCGATGACTTGTGGCTATAAGAAAGTCGCTCTAGTGAAGGGGATATTATATGTCTACTATCTAATGCTATAAATATATAAATAATTGATATTTTCCGTACGTATATCCGTGATTAATTATAATGTATGGCATATGGAAGATTTATTGAAAAACGGTAGTGTTAATTAGACTGTATATTATTATGTTTAGACGGTATTGATAATAATAAAAATGTGTGCGTGCACACACGTAAGAAGTGAAACTTCTTTATGACCTTATTTTTCAAAAAATAATTTACTATAAGCAACTTTACAGAAATACGTCGAATCACGTGTGGTAGGGATAAGAAAAAGATGGCGCGTAAAAGAAAAATGTCACGCGTAACGAAAACTGTTACAGTAATTTTTTTCCAACCCCGATAAAGAAGTTTCACTTCAATAATATATTATAATTTATGTAAAATACGCCTACGCAACTTAGTCTGCGAAAAATAGTCTGTTGCGCTTTCACAGCTAAACTATAGCACCAACAGATAATGATGATCAGATGAAATTTCGAAAGAAAATTGTTAGCCAGGTACAAAGATAGAGTACTTATATTAATCAATTTCTAAAGGTTGATTTTGACAATGCGTAAAACACTAGAGCACAGGTTCTTTTTAATTATATTAATCGACCGACTGCAGATGAACATAAAAAATTACTCTCGTATTTTTAGATACTCATATATTTAAAGTTAATTTACTCTGTAACACACTTTCATTGTCCTTAAGAATCCCAAGTCACATATGATTGCAGCTGAACCTTCAATCGAGAGATTGTAGTCCGGTCACCAATCTCTGAGCTATTGGTCAATATTTCCTCCAATTTTAATTTCAACCGTTTCATAGATCCGTTGCGATTTTAATGAGAACCTAAATTATAATTTCGAGACGATTAAAGATTGAATGTGGCAACATTGCGTAACCATGGCAACGGTTGTTAACAATATTTAAAAGTTGCTAAATAATGATGTTGATTTTTCGATTCCTTGCTTCAGTGAAGCATGGAACTTTAATACTTTTTAAAATAAATTTCTTAATGATTATGAATTATGATTATAAGAATTAGGTACTTACAAATCAATTTGATTTCAGTATGATTTTTTTAAATTTTTAGATAACTTCCATAAATCTATACAAAAATAGATACATAGGTAGGTTGTAAAATGCGTAAGTAAGTAATCAATTAGGCCCAATCGTTTATAAGTGATATTTATGTCCATTTATTTCATTCTACATTCGATGTCTATGGTAGACACTTTTATTGTTAATTGATTCATTTTTATTCCATAATCACGAGACAAATATTATCCAAACATAATACAGTATTTTGTGTCACTACCAACTGCATTTCAAACAAATAAAGCGTTTCCAGCACACGCCATAATGCCCACAATAGCGCCTATTGTTGCGGAAGCATTTCGACACATCCGACTTCCGGCCGCCATCTTTGTTCTTTAGTCACAGTGTTGCTAACGTCCGCGCAGAGAAATATTTGTACAGTCGAGTGGTTCATTCAATGTAGGATTTCCTGTTTGTTTTTTTCAAATATGGATGCATCAAATACGTCAATGTAAACAAGAGAACTTACAAGTTTTAAAAAGCTTTCTAAATTACATGTACATACTTACATATTTATTATTTTACGTGCTAAAATATGGGATGCGTTTTAACTTTCAATTATGCCGTGTATTTTTTTTCTGTATTTATGGATAATAAAGATATTTTCTTATTTTTTACAGGTAAGAATCGAGGATTATAACGTCACTGCACTTCAAATCTTTGTAACACAAAAACAACGTTATATTTTTCATCTCGATAAGTGAAGGATGCATCAGCCATCAAGTAGGTACACTCTATGGTACGTTGCATTCTTTTCATTCATTCATTCCAAAGCTATTGACGTGTATTTTATATTCATCAAAACATATACTTCACTAAATAATATATAACTCAGTAGTGAACAGCTTCAGTAGCTATGAATTTTAAAACGACCTAATACATAGATTCAATTCACAGCTTATCTAAATTAGGAAGTTTTGAGCTTGTAAAAAATTGATGGCCTGCCATCGTGATGAATCAAAACGAATTAATTTAAAATGTATTCCTATTCTTTTTAAATTATTCAGGCTCCTCTTAACGCGAGGTATTTCAACGCGAGGCAAGATTGGAGGTGAGGTGTGCGGGGCCGTTCGCGTGACACGCGCTCCTCGCGCTCCTCGCGTCGTTTGTTTTTCGTAACGTTAGCGCTATGCCACAGTGTAAAATACTTATATCAAAAGTAAATTGTGATCAATTTTTATTATGTAAGCAATGTAAAAGTGTTTGTGTCAGATTGTAAATATAAAAGTAAATAAAGAAATCATTTACAACTTTATAAACTGAGATAAGTAGGTACTAGGAATTTATTAATTAGCACAACATAATTATGGAAGTACTTGGTGTAACTAATAAATATTACTTGCTGCTACCAGTAGAAGCTTAGAGTATTATATTAGAATAGTATAGAGCGCGTGTATTACAATATAACTACAATACTACAACAATCTACAAAAATGGTCTGATATTATTTCTTCGTAAAATTATAAAAAAAAAAGTTTTATTGAAAAATATAAATATCGCTAATTTCTGAACATTTTTATTTATAGTTCTATGACAAAAAGTTACTGGACCAAAATTGTAGAAAATTTAATTTGCAACAAATAATGTTGACAATTTTTTTTTATCAGATTAATAGTTTAAGAGATATATCATAAAAACCATATTAAGCGCTATTTTTAAGATGGCGGCCGTGGGACAAGGGTGGCGACCCCACAAACTTGGTGATAGCTTCACACTAACCCCCCCTACACATCAAAAAAATAAAATGCGTCCTCCTAAAAAACGCAACCCCAAATGTAACTTTTCAATGAACTATAATAACAATGATTATGAACTAACTATTATCATCTATTATACAGTAAAAGTTCCTTATTCGCGCTTCCTTTATTCGCGTTTTCACTATTCGGGAATAAAAAAAATGCGACCCAATTTCTATATTCGCGACTAAAAATTTTTTTATTCGCGGATTTAATAAGTACATACATAATAATAAAATTATTCCAATAGGTATCTAACACAATATCCTTGTCAAATGGACTAATAAGAAAGTAAAATAGATCTTATTACAAGTTAGCCTAAAGTACATAATATTATGTTGTTAATTAATGATATCGCCGAGGCCTTTGACCCAAGCCGCCTTTGTCGCAAGCCGCCTTTGCCGCGATTGATGTTTTTGAGAATGTAAATAAACAGAATGGAAGCAACCTTATAACTCAATAAATAAAGTATATTTTTAAATGTAGTTCCGTTTATAGTAAAAGCCGCTTTGCGTGTTTTATAGGTTTCGTCTTTCACATTCGTTACAAAAATAATTGTGATCGAGTAACGTCTACTGCACTCTTCCTAGTTTATAAATTTATAATGTCAACTAAAAAAAATGAGACACGAAAAAAATCTCAATCGTCACCTAGGAACGTATAACGTAGAACCTATAATCCCATATAATAATTACCATTCCGTATTCACGGTTTCTGTATTCGAGGCATATATTTTATGGAACATATACCCCGCCAATAAGGAACTTTTACTGTAGTGATTAATAATTATTATTAGTCAATAATCATTATTATTTGACTATTATCAATTATTTTTTAACAAATAATCATTATTGTTTTTTTCCTTAAAATAAACAACTGTAATTAATAATTATACCCCAAAATTATGCAAATAATACACCAATTACGTAATAATAATCCATACTAATATTATAAATGCGAACGTAACTCTGTCTGTCTGTCTGTTACTCAATCACGCCTAAACTACTGAACCAATTTGCATGAAATTTGGTATAGAGATATTTTGATACCCGAGAAAAGGCATAGGCTACCTTTTATTGCGAAATATGTACCACGGGCGAAGCCGGGGCGGACCACTAGTATTATATATATAAAACAAATTATTATAAACTAAACTCTTATTTCACAGTAACGCAGCTTTTATCGTTTTGAAATAAAAGCATACGAGGTGAAACTTTATGACCAACTGATATTTTTATTCTGTGGCATCAAGTAACTACGTTTTTATCATATTACTCAATTTACATACTAGTTCTCTTTTCCTGTCCTTTTTTGTGATACTGACACTGCTTTCTTCCGAATTTTGTTTGTTTTGTTACCCATTTTCAATAATTTATCTTTACTCAAAACTTAAAATCGAGCGGAGATAATTTGACACAGGTCCTACGTTAGCAAGCGCCTGATCAGGACTGGCGGGGTAGCGGGCAGCGCGGTTTGTAAAGAAAACGCTGGGCAACGTTAAGTTCTGAGATATAATATGTATTTAATAATTACAGGGCTTCAGTAGAAAACCAAAATTTAGCACGTTTTCTGCAGTACATCAAAATACATATCCTTATATAAAAATTATTTCCAAAATCAGAAATTTCATTAATAAATAATTCGTTTTCGATCTTTATTTTAGCCTATTTTTATGATTTTATATGATCGAACAAAATACACGTGGTTGTGTAACAAATTAGCACACTTTTTAGGAAATATCTTGAAGTGTATTGATTATTTTTTCTAGAAGCGTCATATAATTGCAAATACATGAAAAATTTGATCTTGCAAACCAATTTTACTCCGCTTCGCTGAAAGGACTCCCCTTAATTGAAATTAGCACCGTCCTTGTTACAGCGTGCTTTTTGCTTCGATAATTGTGCGACTCCGTGATTCTGCCATTATTGTTTGTAATTATTTAAAATTATTCACAAATCTCACGAAACTGGTTTCTGAGATGTTCCTACAATTATTATTTTTTATTTACCAATGGTAAATGAATTAAGACGTCATCTGCTTTATTGGCGTGAATGTAATCTACGTCTCAACTCTCAGCATAGATTGCATACTTGGTCTCTGTAACTACATAGTAGTGTACTAGGCAAACATATCTATGTATAATGTACTTAGTGTAAACTGTAAAGTCTATATCAGTGAAATATATACCTTACATAGGTAATCCTATGTAATGAGTATGAAAGTGAAGCGACGAGTACCTAATTGGAATATGAGATATGATGATTAAAAAAGTGGAAAACGAGCACATACCTTCAACCTTATGTATCACATAGTAAAGTAAATAATTTTAGAGATGAGCGTTCCATTTTGCAAAGAGATGTTACAGTAACTTGTGAGTCAATATGTAGGTACAATATTAAAGTCAAAGTCGAACAAAGTGATAATTATGTAGTCACTATTCACTACCAAAATTGTAGGCGGAAATTCTTGCATATTGAAATAATGATGTGATTTTGAACTCAACCTACGAACAATTTCAATTTGTACAGTCATTTAATGTTTTTTAATGAATGAATAAATATTTTTACAAATAACTAAACCGCCTCCTATTTGTCAGAACTGGACAACAATTTAAATGGGACCAGAATGGGCTTTCAAATAAAACAAGTTTCATCAAAATCGGTTCACCCAGTCGAAAGTTCTGAGGTAACAAACCAAACTAAAAAAAGGCAAATTGCCAACCTCCTTTTTGTAGTTGGTTAATAACTGTTTCGTAAACAAACATTTCGTAAACAACAAACAAACACAATATATATTTTCAGAAGTCTTAGACATGTTGCTGACAGAGAGGTGATAAAAATTGTATATTTTGCACTTTGTAATTCACTGATAGATTATTGTGTTACATCTTGGGGCGGTTGTGCAAAGTCACACCTTATTGAAGTTGAAAGAGCTCAACGTGCCATACTTAAAGTGAGTGCTGGACTTCCATATCGTTACCCCACGTTAGAGCTCTATAGGATGTGGGGTGTGCTTTCGGTTAGACAAACATTCATACTTCACACCATTATGAAGCAACATTCAAAGCTGGTATTTGACCCCACTTTACTCAAGAATAAGCGCCATAATAACACAATTTGTTCATCTACCGCTTTTTCATCAACTCATTCACATAATTTCTTTTGCTTTATGGGACCCTTTCTTTATAATAAAATAAATAAGAAATTAAACATTTATCCCTTGAACAATTACAACTGCAAAAAGACAGTTTCTACTTTTTTGAAATCACTGGATTACCAACAAACCGAAGACCTTCTTAAAGACCTCATTTAAAATTACTCTAGAATCTTTCTGCTGCAATTTAAGAACACTTTATATAAACTGATATAAACATATAATCACACCTACACATATGATTAATCACACAAACATATACACTTGCGCACACACTCACTCACACACACTCATACACACACACCCACTCATGCGCGCACACACACACTAGCATACTCACATTCATACCTTTAGGATTTGGTAGGATTTAAATTAAAATTAAAATATATTTTTCTTTTCTCTTTATTTTTTTGTATTAGTGTTTTTTAAGTAAAATTGTCTTCTAATAAGATTTGTATAACTCTATGCATTATTTAGGTACGTACACTTGTGTATTCTCGTATGATATCCGCGAGAGGGGCTGGTGACCTGTACCTCAGACTTCTATGTAGTCTATTTCAGGCACCAGTTTCTCACAACGTTATCTTCTACTATACATTGTGTAGTATTACTAAGTTTTTGTAACCTTTTAATGTTGTGAGAACCAAATAAAGACGATTTTATTATTATTATTATGTTTTTTTTATATTTTATAAGTTCTCTCATAATCGAGGACTCGAGCATTTTTGCGGGCTTTTGGCCAAACAAAGATGCTTATACAAGCTTATATTTAATGGGTGGGACAAACAGACAAACTTAATTAATCTAAAGATAAAAATTTGCGAACTATACGGCACGTGTTTAAAATAACGGCCTTTTGTAAAAGAATATGTGTGTTACTATGAATGCTTAAAGTTTTGAGGCTCAAGTGAAGTGATTTTGGTATGATTCCTGTAGAGGAGATAACTATTGGGACCGTTTTGACTGTACTGACTCGCCATTGAGTTTTTATTTCAATGGAAAGATCAGTATACTTAGCAATTTTGTTGGAGAATGTGGATGTTAGGTTGTGTGTATTAGGGATAGCGATATCTATTAAATATACAACTTTGTTTCGTTTATCTAGGAGGGTAATATCAGGTCTATTGCTTTGTATTGTTTTATCCGTGATAATCGTTCTGTCCCAGTAGAGTTTGTAGTTTGTGGAATCTAGAATTATTTTAGGGGTGTATTTATAGTAAGATACTTTTTCGGAGATGAGATTATATTTGATGGCCAGATATTGATGTATTATAGACGCGACTTGGTCGTGCCTATGCTTGTAGTCTGTCTGAGCAAGCGACCTGCAAGCCCCTGTAATGTGCTGGATTGTTTCGGATGCGCTGTGACATTGTCTACATTGGTCTGTAACTAAATTTGGGTCTTTCCGTATGAACTTCCTATAGTTTCTCGTATCAATTATTTGGTCTTGTATGGCAATCATAAAACCTTCTGTCTCTGGAAACAACTCGCCGCGTTTGAGCCATGTGTTCGATGCCAGCTTGTCGATGTCAGTATTCATCAAATCGCGTCGGTGTCTGCCATGTAGAGATTTCTGTAGCCATGCATCTATTTTCTCTTGTGGTTTTCTAATTTTTTCATTTTTTTGGGTACTTCTGTCTGATAGGTTTAGAGGTGTAAGTTTTTTGTCGGTGTGAGAGATAGCCTTGTGCAGTACGGAATCTAAGGTTTTATTGTGAAAGTATGAACGTAAATTAGTAATAATTTTATTATGTAGGTTTTGTATATCGATAATACCCCGTCCTCCTTCGGCTCTAGGTAGTGTCAGACGTTCTATTGCAGATCTTGGATGGTGTTTACGGTATTTAGTGCTTAAAGTATTTATAATTCGTTGAAGCTTTTTTAGTTGTGTTTGAGACCAGTTAATTGTTCCAAAGGAGTAAGTTAAGATAGGTATAGCAAAGGAGTTAATAGCTTTGACAATATTTTTAGCGTTAAGATGTGTATTCAATATTTTATGTAATCTAGCTCTAAAGCATTTTTCAATTTCGATTTTAACCTGTTTATGGAGAATATTTTGATTTTGGTAGAAGCCTAGATATTTATATCCTATTTGGTTGTCTACTGGCTGGATAACTTCGTCATTATGTAAAGTGTATGAATTCGATTCTAATTTACCTCGTTTAACACTCTGTATCTTACATTTATCAATACCGAAATTCATACGTATGTCGGAAGAGAAAACTTGCGTTATATCTGCTAACTTGTTGATTTCAGCTAAATTTGAAGCGTATAATTTTATGTCATCCATGTACATTAAATGTGTAAGTATGAATTGATTATTGTTGTATTTTAAACGGAAACCTACATTAGCCTTGTTTAATAAATTAGAAAGCGGATTTAATGCTAAACAAAACCAAAGAGGGCTAAGAGCATCCCCTTGAAATATACCACGGCGAATACTTATGGGCGCTGTTTCTGTAAATTTAGTTTGTGTGTGGAGTCTTAAAACTGTCTGCCAATTATTCATAATGCTTCGTAAAAAATTTATAAGTGTAGGATCTATTTTGTAGTGTTCGAGTATATATATTAGCCAACTGTGGGGGACCGAGTCAAATGCCTTTTGGTAATCTATGTACATTGTATATATATTTCTTTTCTTGTTGTATGCCTGCTTTGAAACCACTGAATCAATAACAAGCTGTTCTTTACATCCCTGAGTCCTTTTACGACATCCTTTCTGCTCTTCTGCTATTATGCTATATTTTTCTAGGTGCTGATACATTATTTGACTTATACATGAAGTGATAATTTTGTATATATTTTGTAGGCATGTGATTGGTCTGTACTTTGCGGGATTTTTTGGGTCTGATTTGTCTTTAGGTATCATGACGGTTATTCCTTGAGTAATATATTTAGGCATTGATTCGGGTGATTTAATAAAAGTGTTTATATGAGTTAATAACAAATGGTGGACGGCAGTAAATTTTTTATACCAGTAATTGTGTAACTTATCAGATCCAGTAGCTTTCCAATTGTGTGTCTTTCCTATGACAAACCGAAACAATTCAATAGGGATATCTTCATATTTCATGTCTAATACGTCGATAAGACTGTCTTTTTCATCTTTAATCCATTCTGCGGGGTTGTGTTGAATTGGTTTCGCCCAAATATCTGACCAGAAACCATGGACATCTTCAGGATTCGGTAGTTCATCTAACTCGTCGCGTGGCTCTGAAGAAGATTGATTAAAGTTCCTATAGAAAGATTTTTCATTCATAGTGAAATGGGTATTTTGAGATTTCCTCAGTGTAGTTTGCTTATACCTACGTAGCCTACTGGACAAAGCGCTAAGTTTCTGCTTCAGGGTATCTAAGAAATGTGAAAGATCTGTATTTTCATTTTCGTGCTGAGAGTGAATTTTATAGCTGCGTTTAATCGATTCAATATGTCTTTTTAATCTTGGGCTGCTGTTTCCTTTAATGTATTCGGTGAGTCTGCCAATTTTGACTCGGAAGTCTTCAATTCTTTTTTCCAATCTAACCTGCCAGAGTGGAGTTTTATGCTTATGTGGTGTATGAATGGGGTTATTTCTAATTTTCGATCCATTGTGCGTAGCGGCTGTGTATGCTGCGGAGTAAATAATTTCTTGGAGGTTGGAAAAGTCTGTATCCTCTCGACAGTACTTAGGTAGTATGGTGTGATTAATGAAGTTGACTAAATGAGCTAGTTTTCTGGTTATTTTTTGCTTAGGGATTGATGGTCTTTGTGTAGGGTCAGTGTTTTTAAATGTATCTAAAGTATTAATAAAAGTATTTTCAACATCTGAAGAAACAAACATTGAAGTTTCTTTATGGGCCTCCGCTTCATTTTCTGCGAGCAAATTGCAAGAAAGAATAGTAGTTTCATCATTTAAAACTCCTTCAATACTAGCAGCTGTATTAATATATTGATAGGAAACTGGTGTCTCATTAGTGATTTCATCTTGTGGTTGTTGCTCAAGATGCAATAGTGTACTAGCTACTTCGTTTCTTATTTCTTGCAATCGGGTATCAGATATGAGTTTGTTATTAATTATGACTCTACGTTGATCAGATATACGTTGTTCGGATACATGCGAAATATTAGGATGTTTAGATATAACAGCTTGATGCAGAGGTTGAATGTAAGACGTTCTATTGGTTTCTAAATTAGTGATTGCATAGTAATGATACATTATACTTTCGTTTATTGCATTTGACCATCTCATTCTTTGGCCTGAGTTCTCTCTGTTAAGTGAAACGGGATTAGCTGGAGTAGCAGAATTGTTTTGATTTGATAAAAATACTTCAACCTCTCTACGGATTTCCTGTACTTTATCTTGATTAAGTAAGTTGTTGCGTATAATAGCTCGGCGTTGGTCGCCTATACGTTGTCTGCTGACTTGCATTTGTGGGAACTGTTGTATGAATGATGTGTGTAATGCTGGTAAATATGTGTTCGTATCAGATTCTAATAAAGTGAGAGTAAAATATGTGCGCAAGATAAAGATATTCATTTCATCTGTCCATTTCTTGCGGGCACGTTTTTCAACGTTGGTGGGTGCAGGTATTTCGGCACAGGTTGCCTCCTGCACAACATCCTCGGTTGTTATAGAACTAGAATAGTTAGATGAGCATGATGAAGGTGAAAGATGATTGGTATAAGAGATTGGGGATGATTGGAGGGAGGAAAATAATGATTTTGGGGATGATGCAGATGATGAGGGATTTTCATTTGTTGTGTTGTTACGGAGAGGGCTTCTCCTGTTCAGCCCCCTGTCGCCGATGGTTCGCATGCTGTCACGTCCAGCATCGGCTCCAGACGCGCCCCGGCGCCCTCCGGGCAGCGACCGTAGGTTATATCTATGTCTGCCTCCTACCTCCTCCATTTTTTTACATTATGTTCCCACGAGTAGCTAGGGACGATCGGTCCACCACGGCAGAGCCCCGCGTTCACCGTGGTAAGGGTAATTTAAACCGGATTTCCCCTGGTCTCCGGAGTTCGCAAACTAGCGACTAAGCTCCCCTTAGCCATGCATCCTTTGGCGCTTGCTGTTCCACCTTGGATTGGGCTGTATCTCGCTTGGTCTGGTTTCTCGTCTTGGGCCTATCCGGCATGAGTAGCTCTACCGGCTTAGCCCCGAGAGTCATTGAAACACACAAGCCCCATCACGTCGTCAACGTAGAGATACGGTGATGGGGTTATTATTATTATTATTAAACACTTAGTTCGATAAGTATAAAATCGTACTAATATTAAAAATGCGAAAGTTTGTGAGGATGTGTATGTGTGTGTCTGTCACTCTTTCATGCAAATACTACTGAACCGATTACAATGAAATTAAGCATACATATAGAGGGTAACTTGGATTAACACATAGGATAGGTTTTATCCCGGAAATTCCACGGGAACGGGAACTATACGGGTTTTTCTTTGATAAAGCGGGCGAAGCCGCGGGCGGAAAGCTACTTAATTAATAAAACAATACAATCATTCATTAAACAAGTGACACAAGTACCGACCTCATAAAACCCACTTTAATTGAAAAACCTTCAACATTACTTGAATATTTACCTCTCAAATAAAGGCTTCCCACGAGTTTTTACTTCGAGTAATAACAAACTAATCTATATGATCTTATGATGGAAAAACACAGAAAATCGTTAGGTTCTTATAATCATACATATAAATTAATATCAATAGGTATCAGATAACTCTGAAATACTACATTCTTGTGTTTATTTAAGTTCTTATCTATTTTTTACAAATAATGAAGTAAACGAACAATTACAATCAAAATTAAAGGCATTTTATTCACATTTATGTTAAAAAAGTGAAACTTCTTTAGGCGCTTTGAGAGTAACGCGTCATTGAAATGCCGTCACGTCATGAAGTAAGGCGACGCGTTTCAGTTTCACTTCTGACACGTGTCACCAACGCTCTTTTTTAACAACCCGTTTTGTGAAATATTTCAT
Source organism: Colias croceus (assembly GCF_905220415.1). Lineage (NCBI taxonomy): Eukaryota > Metazoa > Arthropoda > Insecta > Lepidoptera > Pieridae > Colias > Colias croceus. The sequence continues at coordinate 12,029,244 of NC_059542.1, read as the reverse complement.
TAGTTTCAAAGTAATTAGTCTGAGTACTTTGAAAATGCTGCGTTTTATTCCACATAAAGTTCACATAAAACACAATAGGAATGAGCACAATGCAATGCAAATAAAAAATATTGACATAACATTGCTTTTGTTATGCGTTTCCTATAATCATTACTGGAAAATGTTAAGCATGCTTGAAATATGCCCTGTTTTCCGCGAACTTTGACCTTAAGCTGTACGTATTAAGGTTTAAAATGAAACGACGTAATGAATATTGGTTACCTTGTTCGTTAAAAATATGTTTTTCCATTGAATTGAATTAATTATTGTTTGTTTTGTCGATGTGCGTTTCCGATTACTTGTTTATGATGCTTCGTCGAAAATATTGTGTAAAAAATATGATTATCTGTGTTTTATTGTTTAACTAGCTGCTCCGCGCGGATTCACCCCCGTGATGATATATTATATAGGCCTATAGCCTTCCTCGATAAATGAGCTATCTAACACCGAAAGAATTTTTCAAATCGGACCAGTAGTTCCCGAGATTAGCGTGTTCAAACAAACTCTTCAGCTTTATAATATTAGTATAGATAATTGAAGATAGTTTTGTTTTTCATGAATTTAGAAAATAATCATAGCAAAATAAATTACAATTTTTTTAAATGAAAAACACAAACAAAGTAAAATACTGCGTAATTGTAATTCCAAGAAATAATGTCCATCTGGTTTTAAACTATGCTACTACATGAACAGGTTGTCTAAAATTCTAATGAAACAAAGATGGAATCTTATAAAGTTTACAAAAATAATGTCAAAATGGTGCAGTAGAAACTTAAAAACACAGATTGTATCAAATAAGACGCCACTGGATTACTACTTGTGTTAAAAATAAAAAAATGTAGATACAACAACGGTCTTACTGTGATCTAGTATTTAGATAAAGGATTAGTTGTCCGTGTGTAAAGCCGCATGCCATTTACTAGTAACTATAGGAGTTTGTTTGCGTTTAAATTTTAGAAGATATCACTACATAGTATAAAACAAAGTCGCTTTCTCTGTCCCTATGTCCCTCTGTATACTTAAATCTTTAAAACTACGCAACGGATTTTGATGCGGTTTTTTGTAATAGATAGAGTGATTAATTAGGTTTTAAACACAGCGATAAATAATAATGATGTTTTCGTTTATAGCTTAAGGTTAATTAAACTGTATTAAAATTACGGAAGTAAAGGATTAGGAAGGATTATTATTACAGAGCGTTTTGAATAAAAAAATGCCACGATCTTAATTGTTAGTTACTTAATAATTAATAAGTCTTGTATTGTTATTACATCATCCTATTAGTTTTTGCTGATCTTCATTATAACAATTATATATGATAATTGATAATTGAATAAAATTGTGATTTGTTGTAATAAGTCTTCTAAGATTAATCTTTTAATAATGTGCAGGTGTGCAGTTTTATATTGTATTTAATTATAAAATGAAGACGCAACATTTTTTTTGTTTTCATGTCCGCGAGGTATAAAGTATATCTATTGTAATATAAATGCGTGGTCATTTTTATTAATTCAAAGATTAGCATTTCATGTTTAAAGTGAAATTAAAAGAAATCTTTTTAAATATTTTTTAATCCGTGAAAGATTTAACATTTTATTTTATTAATTTTAACGAGTTTCTTGCCGATTCATTTCATGGTTATGACGTCATTGTGCATACGCATATTTGGCATTACATTTGAAGGCAAATATTATTTTTTGTTTGATTTATTTAATTAATCATTATTTTAGTATAAATTTCGGACAAAATAATTATGTAATTTAATAAATTACGAAGTGTAATGTTAGTAAAATGCTCGTCACAAGTTACAATTATTATGAGGTTGAATTTCAATTGCAAAACAACCCTACGAAAAGCTGGCTTTAGCTGCCTAAAGCTTGCCTTTTTTTGCTTTTTATTGTTCCTTCGCAATTATGTTTAATTCAAAGCTTTTGCTCTTTCAACGAAAACTCGTTTATTTTACGTTTAAACACGACCTTTATATGACCTAGGTCGTTTGATTGATGCAAGATATTTTGGTTGTGTTTAGCAAAACACGTTGTGTTCAATTTTGTTTTTTATAGAGAAGAACCTTACCGCCTGTTGCTTATTTGATGTAAACTTCAGGTTGCAATGGCGTTGTAAAAACTAACTGTATAAATAGCCTTTATAAACATTTATTACTTCTTTTTTCTTCTTTATTAATCTCTGAGAAATTGTGTATAAAATATCAGTTATTTTTGCCCGGGTCCACTGGAGATAAAAATAAATTCATTGTCACTCAGCAAAAAATTCATTATTCAGGTTTCGCCTCGTGGAATTATTTCGAAATTAGTTGAGTTGCTTCAGAGCTTGATACAAACAATCAAACAAAAAATATATCCTCTTTATAACATATGCATAGAATATAGATTATTATCAGCATCACGACATCAATTTGATCAATTGCTTATCTCTTTATTCTCAATAATATTAATGACTGATTAAACCTATACAGTAAAACAAATAAAAAATGTTTTACTCACGACAATTGACACCATTCATTCATGAAATAAAATAAAACAATAAATAAACAAATAAACTTTTTGATCGTAATTTACAACCGATTAATTAACAACCGTTTTATTAAACGTCAATTATTGAATAATTAAAAAGGACCTTGACGATTCATCGATTTTGTGATCGCGGATAAAAATAAATTTCAAACTAGTACATACCTATTCAATTATTCATGTCTTCGTATCTATGATATTGTCCTGTGTAGATGACTGTTAATAGATTTTTATGTTAATTTTAAATATCCGCATAGAATTAACATGCTCTTTATTTGCATTATTTGCATACATTTAAAGGAAAAAATACTGAAATAATTTTATAAGACACTAACGCTGTTGCCCGCAGCTTCCCCTGCGTGGAAAAGATAAATTTTCGTGGCACAAACCTTCACCCCCTATTTTATCCCCTTGAGGGTAGAATTGATCAAAATCCTTTCCTACGTCACAGAATACCTATGTCCTAACATCTACCCGCATGCCAATTTTCAGCACGATCCGTTCAGTAGTTTGGGCTGTGCGTTGTATTGATAGATGACTATGTCAGTCAGTCAGTCACGTTTTAATATATAAGCAGATGAATTATATGATATATTATGTAGTTAGATATAAGTTTGATATATTGTAATATTGACATGATGTTAAAAGAGCAACTATGGAGTTTCTTGCCGATTCTTCTCCATAGATACTGCTTTCCGAATCGGTGGTAAATGTTAAAAATATGTAATGACGATTCGAAAGTGCTACTAAATAGTAGTCTAATTGAATAAATGAATGTTTGAGTTTGAGTTTGTTTGAGTTTGAGATAGTTCATCGTATTGTTATAATGACGCGAGTAAAGCTTGGTTCTAAAGCTAATAAACAATAAACAAATCGACATGTTTATCTATATAAGTTCATAAAACTCGTTAAAACGAAAGTTTCCTTTGCGTATGAATTTGAAACGTCCGGACGGACAAAGACCTCGTTTTTTTATGTTTTTAAATAAATTAAGATCGTTCGTTTATTTTTGAGTCGCAAAAACTTAAGGAATTTAATTTTTTGTACTTACTTTTCGGAACAGAGTTTTTATTTTTTCGTGAAGATCGCATCATGTTTAATTATCCGACTGCGTTACGGTATATGTAGCTAAGTGAGTACATATTAGAGAGGTTTTGGTAACCTGTATAGGTAGATATTATAATTTCAATATGTCCCTTTTTTGTTTGATATCATATTAAGTAACAGTAATTACGATTGATTTTTTGAGGCATAAATCATAAAACCTCATGATTTTGTGTGTGTGTAGATGCAACCACATTTGTCCGCTTGTATTAATGTTTGTAAAAAACGTTTAAAGGTCTCTAGGTTACATAATTTGGTACATAGTTTATACTTTCACTAGGTTAATAGACCGTACATCACGTCACCTACTAATAAATGAAACCATTATTTTTTTTTGCTTCCCAAACAACATAAATGTAATATCATCAATTTGTATTCTTCATCTACGTAATAACTTCAAAACTAGTTTCAAATAACAGGCAAAACCAGTCCTACAAGTTGTCTAGTTAAATAGGTCAAGCTATAACTTTGGAAACGCCTCCAAAATAAAGCTCGATCTAGACAAAACTATTCACGATTTTAACAACTTCCTCCTTTTTAAGAATTCACACAAATTGAAGAAGAAATAACCGGGTAATTAAACTGTTAATTGTTGTTTTCGACATCCTAAAAACGGATACGATTACATGTTCTAAAAACATCTCAAGTTATAAATAACGTAAGTCTAAAAACTAGTGGATTATGAAAAAATTGAGGTCAAAAATTATTGAAATTTTATGTAATTGAGGCAGCTAGATTATAAATTGCATAAGGGTTAAAATTAATGGCATTTTTAATAACATATATATATTACTATAGATATTATGTCTCTCTCCATAATACACGGGTATCGCCGTAAGGATGATACCCGGTCCTTTGGAAGGCTTACGTGGGGACACAGGTCCAACACGCAGAGGCCCTTTAGAGAATTTAATGTGTTGTGGGACACCAGCCGCAGCCTGCCCATGGCTGCACTATAGAGATACAGCCCTGGGCAGTCCGCGGCCAATGTAGGACTATTGCAGAAAAATGGAAATGAATAAAACTGGGTTATGGAAGGGGGTGTTAGATGGACTGGTATATTGGGTCTATGGGGGCTATGGACGTCTGCCTTTTCAATATTAAAAATTGAAAATTATGGCAGACGGTGACTCGCCAGTTCGGTCGATGGGCTCCCAAAAAGGTTACCGATAATGGCAACAAGGGGGCAACATCAGCTGAACGGCTGGGGGTGTAGAGAGGTGCGGCACCAGTTTCACCATCGCGAGCCCGCGGGCCCGGAGCGGGTTTCCCCGCTATTACGCCATTAGACACTTCCACCCCCGAGCATATAGCTCTAGCGGCTCCACTCTGGACGGCCAACAAAGGCAAGCCAGAGGTGGGGGATCCTGAACCTCGTCATTGTTCACTCCGAACTGCCACCGGGACAGCCCAGAGGTGAGGACAGGGACCTCCCCCGGTTCCCGCGGGGTCGCTACTCCCCAACACCTCGCCACAAGGTGCCCTGCGGGGTGACTGACTGCACGGTTGTGATATCTATTGTAGATAGTTATGCCAACCGGGTGCGATGGGGTCGTCACATCCCTACGCCTTTACTATAGATATTATTAAGGGGTACAAAATACTGAACTACATAGCAATAAATATTTATAATCAATAGAAGATATAAGTAATATTCCCCAGATTAAAATGTTTCATAAAGATTACAATTTCTTAACATTATTTTGATCGTATCTAATCGTCCAACCAATGAAATATTTAAAAATAGACGCCTAGAAAAACAGTTAGTAAATCATCGTCTTAGGCCATTTCAAAGTATTTCAAAATTGACCAAAGAAATGTTTCCCTTCGAATCTTATAAAGATCGTCAGTTACAAAAAGTTCATTGAATCCATTCTGTCACGGCTGCTTTAAGCCCAGTGGAGTGTACAAAATGACCCACTTATCCTTCTACCATGATGTCTTTGCATTATAGAAAAGTGACAGCACTATATAGGTTGTATAGCGCTGTCACGTTCCCACACTGGAAAAATTACTGCTATAAGATATTATGGGAAGTCACTTGTAGTTTTACGGTGCAATGATTTTAATGGTCATCTTGGTAAAGTAGATTGAATTGTAACAATTTGAGAAGAAAAACTACAAGGTTTGTATTGGTTCATCTCTGAGCTTCCTGAAGTGGTACTAAATCATTATGATGGTGGACCTTTGAGTTTGAAAAATATCGTGATTTAGGAAGAAAATATATGCTTTCGTGTTATGTATAAATTCAAGAACTTCATCACCTTCGTCGTGTGTATTTCATACTACAATAATATTTCTCCTAAACCCATACGTATAATACTTTTTTGTAACGTAAATATGCAAATCTTTTAATAATAAAATTATTATTAAGAGTATTTCTCTAAACTACCATTGATACGGATCTAAATTTTTCATATTATTATTCCATGGACAGAAATCTCTACGTGTCAATCTTGTGTTATGTTTTAGCGACTGTTATAGGTAAACCAGAATCTGATGGCAATTAGGGAAATCAAAATTTTGAGTGTGCAACCCTAGGGAAAATGGACTGAACGATCTTGATACTGCTTATTTTTTAGTTTGTTCTCAATATCATTAGTCACATTACATAAGTGGACAATACTGTACTTAATAATGAGATATCCACTTAATATTATGTAGGTACATACTTACATGTATAATATACATATTACTTTTACACAGGTAATACATATTATTATTTACACATACCTATATTTGTATGTTCATTATCATTATGCCATGTGAAAATATCGATGTTATATCGATAGAAAACTAGACTGCTTATAATTTTTTATAAAATAAAATAAAAGTAAAATAAAACTATGTTTATTTTCGTAAGTATTAACAGATACACACATTATAAAATTGACTTGGACAGCTTGGACTTGACGAATAGCCGTATTGGAAACTCCTGTAATAAGTTTTCATAAAATTATATTCCAATCAACAAACAATATTATAGTTACCTACATATAATATTTTATAATTAAAAGTATCAAAGCGGGTAAGTCCAATTTACCAATAAAATCTTCTAAATTGAAAATTAAGATGTGTTTGACCCTTCTTCATCAAATATTTTTCTATACACATTATAAACAACACCTCTTGCTTGTGATCACAGCGGCTTTTTCGACATTTTCGAAGATTTTTTAGACAAAATCCTAAAAATTATTTATCAACTGCAAAAAAGACAAATAATTTGACAACCAATTTGATAGTTGTCAAATAAGTTGCCACATGAAAATCTTTTATTTCATAATTATAAATATGCCATCAGATTCTGGTAGACCTATATGTGACGAATCGATTAAACTCAATGGCCTTATATAATAGTTTGAACTTTCAAAACTTTATATAATACTAGTAACTAGACATATAAACAAAATAAACGTGACTCAGCACTTTGTTACAATTGCATCGAACATACCGAACGGATGAATCAGGATTGATGTTGTTGAGACAATGGAAGTAGACGTGCACTTGATTGGAATTATTATCAGTTTTGTGTCATCCGGCCCGATGAGAATGTAGTTTATAGGTATTGCTAAAGGGATCTAATAAATTATTGTACATACAAGTTTAATATAGACTAGGTGCTTTATCCGGCTTTGCCTGAGTTTAATTGATAAAATAAAATCAGCGAAGATATTGTAGATGTAGATATTATGATATATAGATATTATAAAATATATTTTTTTTAATTTTTCTTTCCTAAAAAGCCGGCAACCAACACACTCACAATGTCCCTGGCGTTGTGGGTGCTTATGGGCGACGCTGAACGCTTACCATCAGGCGTCGCGACTCGCGTCTGCTCTTGCCTCCTCTCTCATAAAAAAAAAAAATTAGGTCGAGTAGGCATCGCCTTAAATAGTTTCAAATAACCTCACATACACAAAAAAATCCCACTCTATTACCACAGAATACTTAATAGACAGTATACATAATAGACAGTATAGAAAAGCTTCTTGGACAGTATACTTTAGACAATACAGAATACGTTACATTACGTTAGACCACCACTTTCAATTTGATTGAACCTTGGATTGAACAGATGTAAAGTGTTTGAGTTATGTATGCAGTTTACAAAATTACCAGTTCATAGTACAAACTAAAAATAATAAACACCATACATTGATTATTCAATACCCCATAATTTGCATATTATACGTTATTATTATATAAGAAAATTACCATGAGAAATTACGCTTTCTCCACACCAATTGAATAGTAATGAAATCCAAAAATAATTATGGGCCGACGAGAATTTGATGGGAAAATGATAACATTTGTATAATTGTATTAAATAATGGCCTTTTTATTGCTGTGGTCTTGTGAATCCGTAGAAAATTGAGAAAGTGTTAATCGGATATTGATAATAAAGAAGTAATTTAAAGCATAAAACATTAGGCTTGAATCAGCTTGATATCTCGATATATAACTGACTAGCTTTCCGCCCGCGGCTTCGCCCGCGTTTTCAAAGAAAAACCCGCATAGTTTCCGTTCCCGTGGGATTTCCGGGATAAAACCTATCCTATGTGTTAACCCAAGTTACCATCTACATTTGTGCTAAATTTCATTGTAATCGGTTCAGTAGTATTTGCGTGAAAGAGTAACAAACATACACACACATCCATCCTCACAAACTTTTGCATTTATTATATTAGTAGGAATTAGTAAGATAGGATTACAGCCTTATTGTTATTACAGATGATTTTAGGCTGTAGTGTGTATGTCGTGGTCATATCGTAGATTTGATCATTTCATGATATGAGTGGCCATTTCACGAAATGGTCGCATATCGTGAAATGGCCAACATAGTTTGATCAGATCGTTAAATCGTCAACGTTTCACGATTTGGTCATCCACATTTGGCCAGATCGTATAAAATATAAAGAGTCCATAAAATATTAAAAAATTTCAGAATAACTATATTCTAAAATCTTGTTTAATGTCATTTAAGTTAGTGCCGCGGCAGCGGCCGGCGAATGCCAGAAGCGAATCGTTTTTGCAATAGAAAACAGTTAGGTTAGGTTAGGTTAGACTTTGATAAACAACGCACGAGCCGAGCGAGCAAAGCGAGCGTGCCGCGGCCGCGGCAGCGACCGGCGAGTGCCAGAAGCGGATCGCTTTTTAAAAAACAAACAATTATAATAATATAGTAGTAGTTTCTTAAATTATTTTATTTAAGTCGCATTTTTTCTTAAATACATATAAGATATCCACATTTTCCATAGTTCTCGTACCTCTTCGTCGTAAATTCTTTGCTATGACTTTCTTCATAAAATTGTTATTAAACGAATTATGAAGTTTTTAACTGCGAATAATTTAATTTTCGCCAGCGGCCGCCATCTTATCACATAAACACAGAGCTTGCAGCGCCTCTACCAACGATTAATGTAACTATTTTACGATATGATCAAATAATTTTGATCATTTCATGAAAAAACCGTGCGTTAATTGGCCATATCGTGAAACGATTTCTTATCATTGATCTGCCCAAACCACATCATGATGTGGCCAAACTAAATTGGCCATTTCACGATATGCGACCATTTCGTGAAATGGCCACTCATATCATGAAATGATCAAATCTACGATATGACCACGACATGTACATGCTTATAGTATATGAGTAATGAGTATGTGTGCGTATATGTTCGTTCTTCAATTTCAGTGAAATTAAATCGTCTAAAATTTAATAATGAAATATTTTACTCCTATAATATGAATATCCTTTTATTTGATGATTCAAATGTATTTTTTTACATTAAGGCAACGTACCAAATACAATATACCTAGGTAACAAAAAAGTATTGCGACAAAATCACAGTCCTAGTCGTAGCCAAGAAGGCTATCTAAGAAAACTTTACTTTCATAGATTATTTGATATATTTTTAATGTAATTGGTCTAACAGCAAAGCAATTCAAAGACTTAAAATGGAGTAAAAATAATTGTGATCACGTAACTACGATTAAATGAATTGCTATTTTTGTAACACATTTAGTTTTTTCTTCTTTTAATGACACAATTCATGTAATTGTTAGGAAACCAAAAAATTTGTATGTAATAGCAACATCGTAAGGAAAATTTTGATATATTTCTTTCTCGAATTATAAATAGAGTATTTTATAATATTTAAAGTGAGGAGGAATGGCTATAGTTTAACAAACAGTTCTAACTTTAGCAGTAAGTTATGAAAGGTTTAATTTAGAGATTAATATAGTACCTATTTCGTTTATATAATACATAGCATGTTCATGGAAATGCGATATATTATATTATCATGATAGCTGATAGGTATCTAAAAACTGAAAAGCTTTGAACAGATCAACTTTTTATCCCCGTTTTTTAGGGTTCCGTAGCCAAAATGGCAAAAACGGAACCCTTATAGTTTCGTCATGTCCGTCTGTCCGTCTGTCCGTCTGTCCGTCTGTCACAGCCGATTTACTCGGAAACTATAAGTACTACAGTGATGAAATTTGATGGGAATATGTGTTGTATGAACCGCTACAAAAATATGACACTAAATAGTAAAAAAAAGAATTGGGGGTGGGGCCCCCCATACATGTAACTGAGGGATGAAATTTTTTTTTTCGATGTACATACCCGTGTGGGGTATCAATGGAAAGGTCTTTTAAAATGATATAAAGTTTTCTAAAAAACATTTTTCTTAAAGTGAACGGTTTTTGAGATATCAGCTCTCAAAGTCGTAAAAAGTATGTCCCCCCCCCTCTATTTTTATAACTACGGGGTATAAAATTCTAAAAAAAATAGAGGTGATGCATGCTAATTAACTCTTTCAACGATTTTTGGTTTGATCAAAGTATCTCTTATAGTTTTTGAGATAGGTTGATTTAACTGTAATTTTGGTTAAGTTATTGTGCTTACACTGAAAACGATGGCTGAACCTTATAAGATAGATCAAAAAATATACTACAGTATTGTACACCTTTAAAAATCCGCGATGATATAAAATCTTTATAATGTAGGTACTTTTTACGAGAAATATTAGCTTATTCAAGCAATACGCCATTAATATTAATATTCATACATAAAAGTACAAGGCAAAATATCGGGAGAGTTTAGGCTCCATTCACCAGGTGTATAAATTGACATAATAAGTTTATTATATTTGCTGCTACGGAACCCTTTGTGCGCGAGCCCGACTCGCACTTGGCCGGTTTTTTACTCTCTGTTTCTGGCCAGTGCCTATAGTCTAATTGATATGTCTGTTTTAAGCAAATTTTGATATATTTGTTAACGTTTTTTTCTTTTCATTGCAGGTACGTTTCGACAGCATCTACTGAGGCAATTATTGTAATTATATTCAAAAGAACTGTCCGTCACACTGTTTTTCTGGCAATTGCTTGTAATTCGGTTTCTGGCTTGGCAAAAACGTTGCGAAGCGCTGTCATCATGGTATTTAGTTGAACCATTGCTTGTTTCGGAAACTTTTTTTGAGGTTACAATAGTATAGCTTTTTCGTCAATCGTGTTTTAGTTAGGTAAGTATCTTGATATAGGTAATCCACGACTGCGAATGTGTCCTCTATGACTGCGGTGACGCAAGATTCATGTACCTACTGAAAAAAAAGTTCACATTATATATTTTATTGTGATAAAGATCACACTGTGACTATACATTTAACAACTTATGTACATAAAAGTAGCAGGAGGCTGATTTAATAATATGCACGCGATATTGATTTATTATATTATGTAACTTTTATGTGAACTAAGCAATGCATGTATTGTGAAAAAAAGATAAATCCTTTAAGAATGAAACCCACTATTTGAGCTATTTATTGTAGTGTATGTACTTAGTATGAAAATAATCCGCCGCCGTTTGACCGCCTCCTTGGTATAGTGGTTGACGCGTGAGCGTAACAGCGAGGGGTCCTGGGTTCGGTTCCCGGTGGAGACGAAGAAAAAAAAATGTCTTGGTCTGGCATTACACAGAAGGCTGATTACATCGATCAGTGAAAGAGATGTATAATGCATCTGCCCCTTACCCCCCACATGGGACTTATGAAAATAATCAAAATTTCAGATACATCTTCAAGGTGTGTATAATAATTCATTTCCAGGCAGTCTCCAGTTGAATGTTTGCACGCAATATTCGAGCATAATTCTTTATGAATATGCAATAAAATCGTATGACAAGTTTTTTGATGGTGTGTGTGTTTCCTTGATTTCTAATTGTTTTTTTTGAGGAAATGTTTGAATGCCGGACGTCGGGTACTCCTTTTATATCCGATATCGGCTTGTTAAATTCGATCCAAAATTACATGAATAGGGAACAAAAAGACTAGTAATCGATATATTATTTACTAGCTGTGCCCCGCGATTTTACCCGCGTTGCTCCGCTCCTGTTGGTATTAGCGTAATAATATATAGCCTATAGCCTTCCTCGATAATTGGGCTATCTAACACCGAAATAATTTTTCAAATCGGACCAGAAGTTCCTGATATTAGAGCGTTCAAACAAACAAACATACTCTTCAGCTTTATAATATTATAGTACTGTATAGAAAGTATAGAATAAAGATAGGTACCGTATACACTCATATGAAGAAAAACAAGCTAATGATTTTGACATTACGTAAATGCACCTAATTTGTATATAGACCTTTCAACAATCTTGTCAATAAGCCAGGATTATAAGTTCATCTTTAGACCTCACGACATGTTAACGACATTTTATCCGTCACGATTCCGTCCCTTATAAGGGAGCTTATCGTGATGTTTGTTTTAAATTTTTGTGCACATTACGAAATGCTCTTTTGGAAGAAAAATGAAGGTAATTATTTAAAGATTTGTCGGTCGTTTCTCTCAGCTACTTCTTAATTGCAAGAAACCTTGAGTTTTGCATCATGTTAAGTTTGATTTAATATTTTAAACTTTCTAATTTGTTATTTTTGTGATAAATGAGAAAAAAATAGTTTTTGTTGTATAAATAGAACAGCGGCTAATTATGATTGCAACGCCAATTACATACCGACTCCAATCGCGATTCTATGCTATTGCTGGCGTCAGAGAGACACAAAAAAATTGCATTATAATTTGCCCAGCCGTTTAGTAAGTCAGTTCAGTGACAAACACAAAATAAATGCGGAAAGGTATATTAATAAGTATTCGGAAAAAGAAAACATTTCTACCTGAAACTGATTGTATGATCAATGCAATAAAATTGTATTTTTGACGTGACAACGTCTTATAATTCGATAAAGCCGGCTGCACGCACGAAAAAACATGACTCATGCGGCGTTACCTCGCTCTGACTCATCTGAGGCGTTCCATGTAAAGGTGGGTTCCCACGGCATGTCTGCTTCACAAGCATCGGCAGACGACAAGCGCATGTCGCCGTCCGTCGCGATTTGAACTGAGCGTTCCCACGGCATGTCTGCGTATGGCAAGCACTGGCGAGCACGGTGGACGGTCATTCCTAATCTGTGGGTCATTACAAGATGTTAAGTGATACGTTAAGTTAATTAAAATTAGATGGGTGGTGTTTGATTTAAAAGGAGAAAAAAAAATATGTACATATACATATTATATACGTATATATATAAAAATTAAAAATAGATACCTAATAATAAATAAATAAGTAAAAACAATATCTATAAATACATGCTATAAATACACATACATACACATATATACTTACATACATACATATCATATATGATACATAATACATAACTATGTATAAATAAAAATATTACAGCTCGTTGAAGAGATGACGTATTTGTACGATAATAATAATTATCGTACGGTTCCGAACAATGACGCGCTACAGACGGCAAGCCCCGACGGACGTCGACCAACGCCGTCGCACCGCGCCAAGCGCGCACCTTTGATCTTACCGACTTCCGATGGATAGCACATGCGTCGGCAAACATCGTCAAACAACCACAAGCGCGCCGATTCCCATGGCATGTGGTATGGTGTGGCGCGGTCGGGTTTGTGAAGCAAACATGTCGTGGGAATCAGGCTTTAGGCTTGAAGTGCGAGCGAGAGCGCGGAAGCGACAAAGAAGCACAATCGGACGTTGTCACGTTCAACTATCGTCAGTAAACCGACTTTACAGACAACCAATTTTTTTATGAACAATTAATACTTAATGAGAGCTAAGTTTTTCACTCCATTTGTGAATAGGTCAGTGACCTCAGTTTATACCTCAATCTATTCAGAATCGTGAAATACAATTAAACAGCGTAGAACCGAGCGGTCCAGGGTTCGATTCCCGGAGAAGATGAAGAAAAAAGTCTCAATCTGGCTGGACACAGAAGCCTGATCACCTACTTCACCTAGCTAAAGAAAATCGATCAGTGAAACAGATGCATAATGCATATGACCCATACCCCACTATACGGGACTTCACACGAAGTTCAAACCTTTATAGGAACGTCTATAAAACAGGTATTACCAAGCAAAATCGAACAAGTCTACAGTCTAGACTATCCATTGAGTAAGCTAACGGGTCCCGTAACGGTGATCGGCGCGTGCGCATGTTATGTAATATCGACTTTATTGCAAATAAAAATAGTATAAACCTTTTGAATTACACGTATCGTATGAAATGGATAAACGATTGGTTTTGTTTATTTATTAATAATACGTATGAATGAATGTGAATGAAGTTATTTTGTAGAGATATTATGGGACTTTAATTCGTGATTATTTTCGGCATGGGCTTTCTCTATAGATTTTTCTGGTACATTATATTAGAATGACTTAAGATTCTGCTGATGCTGTATCATAATCGATTATTTTGAATTATTCGGTTACTTGAAGAAAAAAATCTGACTTGTTTTGTCAAGTGTTTACTAGAATTCTAGTTCTTGATATTATAATACTTTGTTTAAATGTAGAATTACTGCAAAATAATTGTTAGTTATTAAATATAGTAAGTCAATGTCGCATTGAGTTTACCCTGTTAATAACATATTATTCATTTAATTGTTTCACATTCACTGTGAAGGTATTTTATTTATGACTAGCTGCTCCGCGCGGTTTCACCCCCGTGGCTCCTCTCCTGTTGGTCGTAGCGTGAATATAGCCTAGCCTACAGCCTTCCTCGATAAATGAGCTATCTAACACCGAAAGATTTTTTCTAATCGGACCATTAGTTCCCGAGATTAGCGCGTTCAAACAAACAAACAAACTCTTCAGCTTTATAATATTAGTATAGATTATGTATATGTATATGAGTTCATTTGGCTGCTCTATAAGCAATTTCATCCAGGCAAAGGATATTAGAAAGAAAGAAAGAAAGATCATTTATTCGACTCTACAAAATTGCAATAACACGATAAGCACACAATACAATTAGAATAGGATAATAATTAATTTAAACTTCATTGTACACAGAGTAAAGCGAAAAAAGAATATTTGATTTTTATGTTTTAAGTGGCTGCCTAATAATAAGACATTTCTTCCAAAATCTATCAAATTCATCATTTCATCACAATCGGTTAAAATCCAACATGGCTCGACATAGCGGTTGTGTGGTTTGTTCAAATCAAGCTAGCGGCTTATATAACCGTTACTGTTCTGGTAGTAGCTAAATAAATTGGCTTTGGTCCCTTTTGGGTCGTTCAACTTGATATAGTTTTTTTAGTTGTTATTTCAGATTTGTACTGGTTTCAATTTAATATGGAAACAATTTTTAAAGGCACAAATATCACGATGTCATTTCATTTTTATGTTATTGTTTGTAAAAGTTCAGTAATACCATATAAAGTTTAGTCAGCAATAAGACGAAAGATGGTGCATTTATAAAACATTTTATTAGACACAAAACTTAAACTTAAATTACTCTCAGATAAATGATAAGACACTTAAATATTCTTAAGTACATACTCTCTTGGCAGTGGACTATTCGCTAGCGGCCAAAGAATTGCAAAATACCATCTTGTCCCAAATATGTTCCTCAAATTTTCTCTCAAAACTGACCAACTCACCCTTCTCTTAAGTTTATACTCCCGTGCTGTAACACCTTTGATAGCATTTTTAAAATGAAAGCAAAATAACATACCAGACCATATTATTAACCCTACATTCAACATCCAAAACAACACATAAACATCCTTTATGCCTATCGGTTCTGGAACCAAATATCTCACAAACGGATTTATAATTCTAAAAACAGAAATCATGAAGTCATAGTCTTCCATTTTGGTTACAACGTACAGGTAATTGTAGATGCCTGAATACACCATGGATACGAAGATGTAGGCGATATAGAGGATGAAATATCGTAGGTTGTATAATCCAATGCAGCGTGAGAAGAAGTAACAGTGGTGGTCTCGTCGTAGAATGCAGACGTTGCATATCTTACAATGCCACGCCATCGGGGGACGGTTCCTCTTACAAAACTCGCAGTACTCCCCGATTTGAAAGCTCTTATTAATACTTGTATCCGTGATAATGCTTAAAGTCATATTCCCAAGGACATTGATAAAGCAGAAGACAGGACAGATGATATGAATGATCTGCTTCAAAATTCCATACTTATAGTGTCTGACGACGATTGGCCAGACAATGCTCATCTCGAATATGAAGAAGCATGGTGTTATGACGAAGAATAATGAGTAACAGAGTACTTTTTCGTAAATTCTTGGGAATTTCTTGAGCCATGAAATCATTTTGATGGTATTAACGTGTGTCAACTTGTGTCAATGTCGATCATTTGCTAGATAAGAATAAAGATATAGATCTTTAAGAAGTTCTTATGAAAATCGTCATAAAAGTACTCGGAAAGATGTGAAAAAATATACAATTGTAAAAATTATTTCTAAGTTATAAATTGAAAGATATTTTATAGGACAGAAATACCAGTTAGTTGAGTTAGTCATAGAATAAGATCTTATAAATTTTACGAATTTCTCAATTGCGATACTACTCGTATTTACTCGGGATGCAAATTGTTAGAATATTGTGAAATGCAGAGTTCGCTCCATTTGCTACATTATAGTAGTGAATTGACATTTACAATGCCTTTTACTCAAACATAAGATGTTGTCTTATTTAAATTATAAACATGATTTAATTATTGGCATTATTTATCCAGACATTCATATAAAATTACTATATTATATTTTAAAAGTCCTGAAGAAAATTTTGTATATTGTTTTATCGTCATAGTATTCACAGGCATTTATGTATCCCTTATAAATGTTCTTTTACCAATAACAAAATTTCGTAACGCGTACTGAACTTATGAAATGGTTGTAAACTCTTCCTAAGCATATCAGATTGAAAGCAAAACCAATCAGTTAGCTATATTAACAGCTACAGAGCCCTTCAGGCACGATGTTGGCATTTATCCCTTCACCAATTACGATAATAGAAAGTGTTATCGCTCTTATTTATATCTGAACTGAAGGGAACATACACTGACCTTTCGATACATTATTTATGGTTCCTGTTAACTTTCTTTATATTGATTTAAAAGCCTTTGCTTTGATAACGAAGGCGTGAAACAAGCATGTGGTCAAATTATCTTGCTTCTGTCGGATAACAAGGAAAGGATTTTAGTACAGATTCGTGTCCTTGATTACAGATAAACATGTAGCTGTAAAACACGTTATCAATACTTATACTTACGATGTCGCTGATAGTCATGTAAAAATATGTGATTTTGAATAAGTCGCATTTTTGCATGAATGGGGGCGTGAATATCTTCTGTTCATCATATATCTTTGATTTATCTTTTATCTCGTTCAGTGAATCAAAGTTTATTAAGAAGATGTTCAATTATTCCTTGTTAAAATTTATTTGTCTTATAAATGTGTAATGTGATTGAAGAAACAGTGAAAAACTCGTTCCTTTTATTGTTATTGTACATTTAAATGTTACCATTAATTTATATTTATCTGAGGATTATATTTCGTTAGCTGAAGTAAGTAAATAAATCTCCCTTATCTGAACTACCAAAATAGACTGATTTCGAAAACATACCTTTCGCTGAGTTATCCCTATGTGGGTCAAATATATTTAGTAATAGAAATATAATTGCACAAACAATAAGCATACTTATTGCAGAATTAATAACGTCTATTTTCCCGTCATGGGATTGCGCAATTGAAGATAGATTACATTGCATTATTTTGGTTTGCGATGATATACAGATGGGTGTATTACAAATTCGGGCTTCTGATTAATATATTTTGGATAATAATAGATATTGGAATGAAGCAAGCGTTTTATATTTGGATGTAAGTATTTTAATTTAATTATTTATTATCAGATTTGTTTGATAAGCAATGTACTTCTAAAGTTCTAACTAAAAGACTATAGAAAAAACATCGTGGTCCGGAGAGTAATAATGAAGAATTTTCTACGAAAATACACGTATAGAAAAGGATATAAGGGAACTTTGTTATTAATATATTTAACCCATGCACGATAAAATAATTTTTATAAAAGAATGACATTAAATAACTACTATGATATAGATACTTTTTATTCCAATAAATTTTCTCGTCTCTTCAACTTCCGTCGTCCAAAAAACTCATATTTACAAACTTACATGTTTTTGTCTTTATTAAGGTTTTTGTGTGGACAATTTATATTTAGTCAATTATTCGGTAGCGATACAGAAGACATTATTTTAAACAAAGTTATTTCACACCCATTACGCCACGAAGATAATAACTTTGATGGATGAGTATCATAATTTGCGAGCTATTTATATCGACAGAGATAGATTAAATTGAGTTTCGATAGCTATTGTTCTGAAATATTTGATAGTCTTATATTTTGATAACCATAACGTATATTAACTAAATTGTATTGAGAATTTCAAATATTTAAAAACAGATTTGCGAGAAGTCATTAAATATGTTACTGTATACTTAGGTCTTTAAAATAAAATGGGGGTAACTAAATTGTTTTATTTTTAAAATAGTTGAAGAGACATACGTATTTAAAGTCGTTAACATGTTATACTGCGTCTTCTTCGAAAATCCGTGTCATACAAAACTTTGTACTCCACACGAGCAAAGCTGCGGGTGGAAAGCTAGTAATAACTAATAGTAGAATATTTATTTTACAAACCAAATATTTTCTCTCCTCAAAATTACTGTAGATTCTTGACTTACTCCAGGAACAACGTGAGTAAAGCCCTTGTAATGTATCATAATAAAAAAGAAAGTGAAAGACATTTCTCAGTTAAACGTATCATAAAGAGGACTCTAATGACCTCTTGCATAAGACCCATAATGTAACGACTAACGAGGTTTCATATCGCACGCGTGCCTAATCGTACAGTGAGAGTGCTTGCTCAATAGCTGGGTCCACACCGGACGATCCAGTGATCCCGCGATCCGCGATCCAGGATCGCGGAGCATGGATCGTGGATCATGTTAGGCCGATCCACTTTAAAAACTTGCGATCCAAAATATGCGCTCCAAGTGATCCTAAGGCGATCCGTGATTCAGCCAGTCTAACTCTTGTACGATATGGAGTCACACGTACAACGGCGGCGTCTTGCCGTTGCAGCAGTAACTTTTATTATACTGAAATGTTTGCGAAAAAAATAAAAAAAAAAGAAATCGACGGTTTTGGGTGAAACAACTTTACAAAAATCGATTGGAATCTGGGACTCAGCTGTACGCAGAGTTAGTTTCAGATGAAGTGGAACACACTTTTGCAAGAATGAATGCTAATCAATTTGAGATATTGTGTTCATTATTGGATAACAAGCTAAGAAAGAATGATACAAATTATATTTTCTTCAGATTTTCGACCGACTTCCCCATTTCGCAAGAAATATGACGCCATGCATCATCCCTGACACCTTTAATTGTGAAATCGAATCCTTGGGATCCCATAAACATGGAAATTTTTTGTACAACGGTATCAGACGGCGACTTTCCGAGATATCCATGACTTTCTGAGGTGAGGTGGATCGCGCGAACCAAAACACAACCGTCCACACCGCGCGCATCACGCAACTCAGGCACCTTTGAAGCGGGTACAAAAACCGCCCGCTGACGGATCGCACGAGGTAGGGATCGCGCGCGGCAAAACGCGTGCATGGATCGCGCGCGGCACGTCCACACCGCCCGCATCTTTGGATCGCGCGCCTGCCGCGCGCGATTGGATCGCGGTGGATCGTCCGGTGTGGACCCAGCTATTGACATCGTTATGTAGTTTAATACTAGCTTGAGCCCGCGGCTTTACTTGCTTTGTTACCAGATAAAGACTATTATGTAGTCTTTTAGACTTTGCTAATTTAGCCTTTAATGACGAATGAATGGGAGTACTTTTTGTTTACTTTTTGTTTGTTTAGGAGGGTATAAAGATAATTTTTTTGATAGTTCCCGTTTTATTTTTAAAAATTTATTACGGCCATTTTACTCATTAGGTAAAGTACTTTCAATATCAGTTTAAAGTTTTTTGATATCTGCAATAGTAACGGAAACATCGCCTGTGCACACTTAACGATTACACCCTGTATAATCAAGTAAATATAAAAGATAATAAAAGATATCACACATACGCAGCATGTCTTTCTTCTACTAGCGGAAACAGATTGCCTGCCATAACAATTATCAGAATAGATCAACGCCATTTACCCAGTAATATAATACATAAAAAGAAATGTTCCATACAATTCATTGCTATTTCTTTCGTCTATGAGATAATCCTACTATATAATATTATAAATGCGAAAGTTTGTATGAATGTATGGATGTTTGTTACTCTTTCACGTAAAAACTACTGAACCGATTACAATGAAATTTAGCACACATATAGAGGGTAACTTGGATTAACACATAGGATAGTTTTTATCCCGGAAATCCCACGGGAACGGGAACTATGCGGGTTTTCCATTGCAAACGCGGGCGAAGCCGCGGGCGGAAATCTAGTAAAAAAATAATGGTGCAGACATTTACGTTAACCATCTGATCCTTTTGCCCAACTTTTAGAATTATAGTGGTATTGCTTGATAAATATCATTCCATATATGTCGTAGCATATCTTCACATTCATTATAAATGGCGTGTTGCAACGGACGGACCGTCACGTAATGTTGCGAAGAATATAGATGCGCCTTGGCGATTCGGTATGGGCTTAGATTGAGTAAGGCTACTATTTCATACATGTCCCATGTCCCATAAAATATATTATTGTCAATATAGGGATGTGTATGACAAATTAATTATCATTTTAGAAACAAAATGGCACACATAAACGTCGATTATTATTTATTATTTGTTAGAGAATGGGATACTTTGTATATTTACTAAAATAAAAGAAATCGACAGAATTATATAAATTTTCCTGAATAATTTGAATAGGTTCGCTCTAGATCCAAATATCGAAATACATTAAAATTAATTTATTAGAACTAACCTACCAGCAACCAAGTTAAAATAAGATTCTTGTAAAATTTCGTAATTTTAATAAAGTAACTGGTGTTCTGTATAAATGTCAAAATAAGCAACAACATTGTAATCAATCGACCGGATCGAATCGATTAATCGATGAATCGATATGTACATCGATTCATCGGATTTGTATAAAATCGATATTGTATATCCCACGCCACCGCCTTCTATTGACCTATGTAATTGTATTTTTGAATTTGCATAATCGATTGCTTCTATTGTTAGTGCTTTACGGTTTTTTATCTTTGACTAGCTGCGCTACGCGGTTTCACCCGCGTGGCTCCGCTTCTGTTGGTCTTAGCGTGAAGATATTATATAGCCTATAGCCTTCCTCGATAAATGGGCTATCCAACACCGAAAGAATTCTTCAAATCGGACCAGAAGTTCTTGAGATTAGCGCGTTCAAACAAACAAACAAACTCTTCAGCTTTATAATATTAGTATTTGAAAATCAAATGTTGAAATTCATTTAGAACAATTATTGTTTTAAATACATTTAATAAAACATAGTTTTTATTACCATGTAAGTTATATATAAAAAAAAAAAAAAAATATTGGTCCCAAGCCTAGAAAATCGTTAAAACGTTTTGGATAATAGAGCCTCTTTGCCACTTCACATAAACTATAAAGCGAATTGAATATTACGGCATATTATGCTAACTATGTTTACAATTTACATACTTAGCCAAATACAATTTAACACAAACGAAAACCAACCTTACCCAGCTATAGATAAAGCTGAATTCCACTTACCACCATGATCCAGTTACCATGAGAAGCGTGCCAATGTCAAAGCTTTGTCTATTATTTAAGTTTAAACAATTTGTTAATGGTTTTAAAATTAATGATTGCTAAACGAACAACTTTGCATTAGTAACCTTTGAGTGTTGGGAAATGTATGGAATTTTAACCTTAATTTGATGAATTGAACATTACAAAATGAATGGTTCTGTACTGACCGCATTTCATGGGTTAAACAGACTGGCTACATAGCATAGAAATTAGAGCATAACTGTGTATTAAATGTTATATAAAATATTTTTTTATGAGGATGAAACTAAGAGGAGTTTTCAATAGAAGAAAAAGGAAAACTTAATTTTCATGACAAAAGAAAACAAACGTAGAACTTATGATATTGTGATGATGTTTTTATTCCATAAAAAAATCTATTAATTCATACATTTTTGGTTTAAACCGAGAATAATCTTTCCAATATCGAATGTTCACCAATTTTTGACCAAGTCTTTTAATTATAAATTCATGATAATTAGTTATATAATCCAATCGAATTAACCATTATTTAGACTAATTCCAAATTAAACGCGATTACAGCTTTCTCGTTATGTTAAACGGTGTGAAAATTGCCCCAGTATCCGACATTTATATGGCTACGTAGTTTTTAAGATTGTATTTATTAGGTACTTCCTACTAACCTTTAAACTTCCTTAAAGCATATGTTTTATCATTTATGTAACAGATGTTTTGACTGTGGTCTATATTTAAAGTTTAGTCTCATGTGCATGTTTTATGTAATACTTGTTTTTATCTGTCTATACTTATTATTTAGTTTCATTGGTACAGTGGTTATAAGCCTGTGAAAAGCCTGTGTAAATTAAGATATTTTAGGTTCCGTTTAGTAGGTTAAAGAACGAAAAAAGTTTGCCATTAAATTTCCCAAGTTTATCAAGGTCAAAGAGGCTAATATTGAAATTTTTGTCAGAAAAATCTTTACGAATTGTGAAGCTTTCTGCTCATAAATATATATGTTGTTGAAGAAACAATTACTTCATCTTATGATATTATAGAATCGTAACTTTTGTATTTATAATATTATATACCCATTCTACTTTTTAATACAAGGTTGATTGAATGAAATTGCTTAGCAGATAAAGCTGTTGAATAATGATATCTAATAATGAACATCAACAAATAATTTATTCATGCACTTGTATATTTATTCGTATTTATATATTTATTATTTAGATCTGAGTTACTGATACTTTTGCTATTTAAGCTTACTAATCGATGACTAAATCATCATCATCATCATTATTAGCCCATGTTTGTCCACTGCTGGACATAGGCCTCAGTCATGGCACGCCATTGAGCCAGGTCATTCGCTCGTTGACGCCAGTTATGGCCTATGGACATAACCTATTTTTTTTATAGTGGGGAAATCTTCCAAAGATACCCACGGCCCCCGGGGAAGGAGCCGTGGGTTATGTCGGATTCTTACCTACTAAAACCCCACTGTGTTCCGTCAAGCCGCTTTAATGATGGGGCCGCGGGTATTGGTTAGAATTCTTCCGCGACCATGCCCAGCAACCCTGCGGATGTCGTCTCTCCACCTTGTAGCAGGGTGTCCTACGCTACGTTTGCCGAGCCGCGGTCTCCACTCTAGTACATGTGTGCCCCAGCGGTTGTCCGTTCTGCGGCACATATGACCGGCCCACTGCCACTTCAGCATGCTAATCCGTTGAGATATGTCGGTAACTTTCGTTCTCTGGCGAATTACTTCCTTCCGGACTTGGTCCCTCAGAGAAATACCGAGCATGGCTCTCTCCATCAGAGGCGGCTCGTCCTAAGGAGCGCTGGTGCAGTGAACTCCCATAAATAATTATAATAAAGTTATACCTGCTCATTCATGTAATAATTGATATCACTATTTAAAATCTATCGTAAAAACTCCAATATTAATATGAATAAAATAAGTACCTTACAAATAAAATACATCATTACACTCTTGTTCATTTCATAAGTATCGCGCGAAACGGAGCTTACGGAGCGCTCTCGCTCCTATGAAACAAGATTCAGTACATTGCCTAAATACGAGTGAAAGAGAAATGTCGCCACAGTCCTGCGCATGAAACAAAAGATTTACTATGGAAAAATAGCAATTTTCGGAGCGCCGCGCGCCGCTCACACGCGAACTTGCCGACGAGACGCGGCCGCATCGCATGACAGCAGCAATTGTTGTTGACGTTGTCACTCGCCTAAACACTATGAGTACGCTCGCGAATGCAAATTCGGGGATTTTATAATTATAGTCCATTGAAAAGTTACATTTGGGGTTGCATTTCTTAGAGGATGCAATTTTATTTTTTTGATGTGTAGAGGGGGTTAGTGTGAAGCTATCACCAAGTTTGTGGGGTGGCCACCCTTGTCCCACGGCCGCCATCTTGAAAATAGCGGAAGATATAGTTTATACGATATATCTCTTAAACTGTTTATCTGATAAAAAAAATTTGTTAACATTATTTGTTGCAAATTAAATTCTCTACAATTTTGGTGCAGTAACTTTTTGTCGTAGATGGCGGCCGTGGGACAAGGGTGGCGACCCCACAAACTTGGTTTTAGCTTCACATTGAACCCCCCTACACATCCAAAAAATAAAATTGCGTCCTCTAAAAAATGCAGTCAGGCCAAAAAATGTAACATTTCAATGGACTATTATTAATTGGTAATCATTGAATTTGTTTTGAAATAGCCTGTACTTTATAATTTTTAGTGTTTAAATCCTACTAATTAATTAATGCGAAAGTTTGTATGGATGTATGGATGTTTGTTACTCTTTCACGTAAAAACTACTGAACCGATTACAATGAAATTTAGCACACATATAGAAGGTAACTTGGATTAACACAAAGGATAGTTTTTATCCCGGAAATCCCACGGGGACGGGAACTATGCGGGTTTTCGTTTGCAAACGCGGGCGAAGCCGCGGGCGGAAATCTAGTATTTTATAATGTGGTGTTCATTTATTTGTGTTCAATTATTATCCCGCTTACGCTAGGTATTGTATTTTCGTTGTTTTATTTCAAGTGAACTCCCATACAGTTTTGTCACGAGCCGCCTCTGCTCTCCATATCACGCTGAGCGACTTTAAGTTGGTGAACCAGTCGTACTGGATGACTAAATATTCAATTTAAAATCGTGATCTTATACATACTAGCCTGAGTCAGCGGTTCCACTTGGTTGATATAATAAAGATATTTCTGGGTTATTATATCAGCTTAGATTTGTATGTATGGTAAACAATACCATTATGTATAATGTACATGTAAAGTATGTATTCAAAAAATTTTATGTAGACTTTTTCCTTTAAATTTTATTTTTAGATTCCAATACATATTAGAAAATAGTTTTACCTTATAAACATTTTAAAAGCTCTGATAGGAATCATACCAAAAGTCCTAAAAGAAAACGATACATTTTCATTATAGAAACCGAGCCATATATTTTTAAGCAACGGATGTATCTACATTATTTCCCACTCAATATGCTTACTCACTCAGTATTCCCACTCACTCTGAATACTAAGTGAGGTGGGTCAATACACAATGTCTATAAAACACTATTTTTATGCGAAAGACGTCACTCATTCATACAAATTGAAGCAATGAGTTCAAGGAATTATTAGATCGATGTCAAGCAAAGTGTGATGACGTAAGTAGTATAAACTGGTAGTTTATATTTAAAGGATGTATCTTATAAGTTATAAATATCGTATTAGTTGTTATAAATATCATATATCCTAAGGTTATAAGGAAAAGTTTGCGAGTATGGATATATGTCACTAATGGGATATGTATGAAATTTTGTACAGGGATAGATTATTGTCTGATTTACAAATTGGCTACTTTTTAGCCGCCATTGTTGTTAGTACCAACTACTGCATCACGTATTTATTTCCCTGTTAAAAAAAATACACACAATAAGTTAATAGGAAAACTATTTGTGTGGTAGATTTAACACGAATCAATCAGTTTTTGCCTCAAATGGTTGTGCTAAAAGATCCCTCCTCCGTCATCTTTTAATAACCTTTCAAAGCAAGTCACGATATCTTATTCAAAAAGAATCATATTATATCCGTGGTAATTAGTGTAATATATACATCAAAAATATATAAATGGAGAAAAAAATTATATGTATTTTTACATAAGAAGATTACGGAACTTGTAACAAAAGCAAAAAAATACGGAGATATATTTCTATGTAATGCTTCTTCATATAATTACTATGTGTTTTTTATACGTTTTATATTGTTTACTTATGATTTAATGAGCGTTATACAGGTAATACACATTGTTATGGAGTAGTAGGAATGTAGATTTATCTATTTATTTTATCTACTATATAAAATTAAGTCGGGTTTTCCTTCCTGACGCTATAACTCCAGAATACCAACCGATTTCCACGGTTTTGCATTCGTTGGAAAGGTCTCGGGCCCCGTGAGGTTTATAGCAAAGAAAAGGTGTCTCTGGTGGCGAAACGGAGTTCGCCCGGTTTGCTAGTGTAGGTATTATAATAATATGTTTTTGTTTAGTTGTATTCATTTAAATGTGTGTACATCATAAATGGTCGAAATGTTATTTTTCTTAAAACAATTAATTTTTAAAATTAAAAAAATTGTCCTCAAATGAATCAAATCGGTTCAGTTCTTGCTTCGGCGTGAAGAAGAGACAGTCGTATAGACATTTGTTTTCTTTGCTATTTGAAGGCAATATTTAAATTATATTTATAAATTTAGGTATATAATAGACAACGTTCCTTGGTTCATTTTATAACAACGAACTGGGTTTTTATTAAGAATGTTATGTTTTAGATTATAGATCTATGTTATAGTTCAAGCTTTCACTGCTCAAGGACGGTCACTTTCTCTTCAATAAACTTTCTAATATCGATACGATGTTATAATACGAGTCATCTCGGTTAGATAATGGCGATCTTGGTGTTTATCTTTCTTTGAATAATCTTATTGTATAATATAATCGTGTGAAATTGTTTGGAATTGTGTAGAATGACGAATCGGATTTGAATAAGATTTTGTTGGTTTCCTTCGTCTTTCGTTTATATTTTATGTGAAACTAGCTGTGCTCCGCGGTTTCACCCGCATTGCTCCGCTCCTGTTGATCTTAGGGTGATGATATATAGCCTATAGCCTTCCTCGATTAATAACACATAAGAATTTTTCAAATCGTACAAGTAGTTTCTGAGATTAGCGCGTTCAAACAAACAGACAAACTCTTCAGCTTTTTAATATTAGTATACCTACCTAATGCTTATTTTTAAGACATGCGATATCTGTATGGTCGATTGAAATAAATATAATACGTACCTTAACTTATGTACCTTACCAAAAGCTCGACGCAGTATCGAATTATTAAATAAAAAGCAACATAAATATGCTCATTACTCAAGGTTAAATAAAACTCAAACTCAAACATTTATTTATTCAATTAGACTTCTTCGAGAAGCACTTTTGAAACGTCAATACATATTTTTATCATTTACCACCGATTCGGAAAGCAGTATCTATGATATGATCTATATAAATGATTTTGAACTCATAATATAAATCATAAATACAATATTTTCCCCGTAACAGATTTTGTTTAGTTCTACCATGTTATACCTACCGAAATGATAAACTAAGGAATGTTCTTGGAATTAAATTGAAAACATGAACGATTTACCTATCGTAATCTTCACGATTCATACCTATGTTGTACATACAAAATCTTTTAGTGTAAGAGTACCTAGATCATGAAAAAAGTTACATTACTATTCGTTTCAAACATATATACATAAAAGACCAGAAAATGAGAGAAATAAGTGACTTTTCTGCGAATTACATGAGACTTTGCTGCTGACTATAAATAAATAATTGTATAATAATTGCGATTTTCTTTTTGTATAAATTCTTCTTTTCTTAATGAAATCTTTTATAGTATGCGTGTAGGCGCCTCGTGGATGAGTTGATTTATAATGTATGCCTAATTTGTATCAAGATTAAGTGAAACCCGGGTTAAAGAACTGTATAAATGTATCGTGTTTGTCTTAAAGAAAATGTGGTTGCAATGCGCACTGTGGAGTTGTAGTGACAGCGAGCGAACACGAATGGTAAAATGCAGCATTAGAACTTAGTGTGTGAAGAATGATATCTGTAGATAGCTACTGCCTCGGATTCATCCGGGTTAGCCAGAGATAAAAAAAGCTATGCTACTCGGTAAAGATGTAACTTTCTAATGGTGAAAGAATTTTTAGAATCGTACGATTAGTTTTTGAATTAAATTGTAAAAAAATCTCGCCATTTAATTACTTTGAATAAAATTTTTTATTGAGATACATCTATAAATAATATGCAACTCACAACAATAGATTATAAGTTGAGGAAGGTCAAAAGCCGCTTTTATTTGTACTTATAACAACAAAAGAAATCACAAATGGATATAAATTGTCGCGTCAACGTTAAAATAAAAACAGTAGTGCGCAGAGAGTTTCTACACGAATGATTGTCACGCAATCTGATTATATAGTTTTTTTTTTCAGAATGATATCTGACGATTTAAACATTTAATTTTATTTCAACCTTTTTACTTTATAAAAGTAAATGAAGAAGATGTAAATTGTAAGTGAAGAAGGATTTTTTTGCATATCATAAATTTTGTCGTGATAATCTTTTGAAAATTACTTTAATTAAGTATTGTGTAATTCGTTGAGAATATACTGCATTATACAGTTGTAAGATTGGAAACATTGCAACAGAGTGTGTGTTCGATCTCGGTGAGAGCATAAATAAGGGCACTCTTAGCTCTGACACTTAGAAGGTTATATAAATTATTTATATTCTGTTTGACAGTTTTTTAAAAACTTAATTTTTATATACGGACCTCTAAAAGCTCCTGTCGGAAGAAACATAATATACTACGTGCCGCGTGACGCTTCGCTTGAGTAATCGTCGGCCATAACTGGAGCCTACACGTATTGCAAATATATTTAATAAGCTGATGAAATCACTTCTTTTATGCTAACGAGTACTTCTGATTGATATGATAAGTTGAGGTGGTTTAAATGCAAATTGTGGTTTATGTTTTAAGGAACAGTCTTGGACCATTTAAAAAGCGCTAAAATGAATCCTTATTCCTTGTAGTCATCACACCTCTCTGGAAATTTAAAGTTACGACATAATAAAAAAAGTTCTTTCGGTCTGTAGTGTTTCAACAGTTTTTGTTCTAAATCAGGAATAGAACTCTGAACCTGTGACTTCATGGGTCACACTCAGTCACACTAGGATGTGAATAAATGTTATATACAAATTAAAGTCACACATTATTAATTTTATTACAGACTGTTAAAACTTAACACTTTGAAAGACTATATATCATTTACATAATCTCAATATTCTCTATCTTTAAGAATTTCTCCTTATAAGAGCAAAAAATACTTCAAGTGACTAACATTCCTTTCACGTACTACGAGCAAAGTCACAGTAAATCATAGTTATTTAAAGTACAGTCATAAACGGAAAACATGTCACGGCAACTACATGAAAAACGTAGTATTACTATATTTAGTAATATATGTAACAAGGTAACCACGCCCAACACTACTACATATAATTCTTACCTATACTTATATTATAAAGCTGAAGAGTTTGTTTGTTTGAACGCGTTTATCTCAGGAACTACTGGTCCGATTTGAAAAATTATTTCGGTGTTAAATAGCCCATTTATCGAGGAAGGCTATAGGCTATATATTATCATCACGCTAAGGCCAACAGGAGCAGAGCAATGCGGGTGAATTGTGAAACCGCGCGGCATAGCTAGTTAATAACGTCATGACTACGTATTTATATGTCTCTTCCGAGAAAAATCGGTAATAAACCATATGTGTATTATACGATAGTTACTCCTACTGATTATTTTCCGATGATTTACTTATTATATTCCGATAAAACATGACCAAAACTAGTCGATAAAGATTTCTCATTCAACAAAATTACTATAATTTTGTTCTTAACCCAAAATATACAATAAATTATAAACACAGAAGTTCCTCTTTTTTCGAAAGTCGGCTAATTATTAAGCACTGAATTAATTTTGATGAAACTAGAGCAATGCCTTGAAATGTAAAGTAATTGTAGGACTATAAAAAGAAAGGTCATATAAAATCCAATATGTATATCTTTTGAAGCGCTTTGAAAACGTACATACATACTGAATATGTATTAAATTAATACACTTATAATTTATATGGACGTATGTTTGTATGTTTGTTACTCTTTCACGTAAAAACTACTTTACGGATTTGGATGAAACTTTATAGGAATATAGATATACATCAGAATACTATAGAAATATTAGATTTTGCACGCGGACACGTCCGCGGGTGAAACCGTGCGGCACAGCTATAGTTTATCAATACAATACCTACATACATATAATTAATATTAAATATTTATTACATAGATAAAAAATAAAAATAGAGTATTTGAAGATATATTTAAAATGATACAGATCAATAAAAGCTAAGGTGAAGTAATATTTTCCCAACACCACCATTACTTAACTTGCTTGAAAGCTGTCGACCTTTCTATGTAATTAATTCACGTTAGTTTTCCGTTATAGATAATATATTGTGTATTTATTACAATGTATTGTGGAATATGTATTTTCTATATTTGTGACTAGCTGTGCCCCGTGGTTTTATTCGCATTGCTCCGCTCCTGATTTGATTTGATTAGTTTGATGATGATAAAATATAATATAACAATCCTCGATAAATGGATTATCTAACAGTGAAATAAATACTCAAATTGTTACGTGATTCCTGAGTTTAGCGTGTTCAAGCAAACACACTTTTCAGCGTTATAATATTAATTTGTTATTTATAGATTTGTGATTATTGTATTTGGTTTGTTGTACTAAAAATATATTTAAACTATCCTCTCTAGGAGAAGCAAGGGCTTATGTACTATTGGATTATATAAAAGTACTTTTAACATAGCTAGGTGTGGCTCATGTAACCGGTTGTATAGAGGTCATATATGGAACGGTGTAGGACATTTATGTAACTAAACGTATAAACTATAAGTGATTGAATCGTTAGTGTATGTACCTACCTAGCTTCTGAAATACGCTACTCTTTAGTTATAATAAAGGATATATTATATTCTTAAAAATAGTCATAATAATATATTGTTAAAATAAGTTTCTTATAATTAAGGATAAACATTATTGTATCCTTAAAATAGGTTTGGTATGGTTTATCTTTATAGACTACACTTGTCTCAAAAAATGAACACAAATGTATTTCTGTAATCTGTATGTACTATGTAGGTACTCGAAATCTATAGCACGATTTTGATGGGTTCATATTATAAAGATAACAAGTAAATCTTTGTGTAATATTGTTAAAACCAAGTGTAATTTCATTCCTATATTTTAGTATTTTTACTTCTCATGTCTTAAAAATGATAATTTAATACCTAATCGATGATACTGTAGTTATATAAATATCGCAGACTAGCTGCGCTTCGCGGTTTCACCCCCGTGGCTCCGCTCCTGTTGGTCTTAGCGTAATAATATTATATACCTAGCCTTCCTCGACAAATGGGCTATCTTACACCGAAATAATTTCTCTTGCTTTATAATATTAGTATAGAACCTATACTATATGATTATATTACTATATGATTACTAAACAGCCAACACATCCGTATTCAAACTTAGAATCTATCGCAAATTCATGCAATAGCAACAATAATCTTCTAAACTAAACCTAGGTGCGCCGCCACACCTGTAGACCTATAGACCTCAAGTCTATAGACCTCTAGAGACCTCTCTAATGTTTTGTTACTTAATAAGTACTTAAACTGATAAAGGTTTAATCATGGTTTAATGTATTCATGTTTTGTTTGATGATATTGGTTAAATAGGATGTGATTTTCAATTTTGGTACCTATTTTATGTTTGCTTCGAAGATCAAATGAGAAATCTTGTGTTATACAATTATTAGATACTAGTGGTCCGCCCCGGCTTCGCCCGTGGTACATATTTCGCAATAAAAGGTAGCCTATGTCCTTTCTCGGGTATTAATATATCTCCATACCAAATTTCATGCAAATTGGTTCAGTAGTTTAGGCGTGATTGAGTAACAGACAGACAGACAGAGTTACTTTCGCATTTATAATATTATTATGGATTAACGAAAAAATATTTGTAATTATTACGTTGATTCCAATGATAAACTTATTTCATAAACTTTATACTAACTTGAAATAAATACTCAAATCTCAAACTGAACAAGTTATTTAAATAGACTAAAGTAAATTAAAATCAAAAGAAAAATTAAGAAACTTATCACAAATTATACATATTTATCACAGAATACCAAGCAATAACTAAATACTGAACACAACACAAAATGAGCGGAATTTAAACCTTCAACGTAATAGAATGCCACTTATACTATAATTATTATCCACAAAACAACCAAAGTATTGTATATAACCAATAGTTATTTAACACAAGATAATGGGAAAACGTACTTGACCGGTAATATTGACAAATTAGCAGTATAGAGTGACCCCAGAGGTCAGATAGGTCATTGTCTATTAGCGGTGTGATTTGACCTTAATGTGTGTGTGTTGCCTTAATATTTTTTAACGAATCGTGTAAGGGAAAGTTTTAGAAAAATGTTTTAAAAATCCCTGTTAATATTATAAATGCGAAAGTAACTCTTTCTCTCTCTTCACGCCTTAACTGCTGATTTAATTTTGATGAAACTAACTATATTTGACATGAGAAATTACATATGATATTTTTTATCCCGGAAATCCTACGTAACGGGAACTACGCGAGTAAAACCGCGGACGGAAAGCTAAAGTTGATTTTAATTTTAAACACATAAAAAATTGATTACTTAACTACATAGTTTTTATCGAAATCTCCCTTAATAATTAAATGCATTAGATAATTAACATTAAGTTGTTATTAATTATCAAAATATTACCTTAATAAAAAATTAATAGTTTCTAATAGTTTAATTTAACCTTTAAATATATCGCAGGAAATATTAAAATGGTGAATTGTCAAAATTAAAAATGTGCCAGGAAATATTGTCCATTTCCTGGCAAATCCATAAATGCTTATATAAATATAGTTTGTTTGGTATATTTATTACTAGCTTAGTTAATTTTTTCCGGCTCTATATTCTTCCTTATACTTTGTAGATAGTGCTTATATAAATATAATGGTTGTATAATACTAGCTGATGCACTCGACCTTGTCCATGTGTATCGAATAATTAGATGTCTAGAAATATATTACTTAATAATTGTAATGTAGATAGACATTGGAAAAAAGACAAATCAATTACTTGTATTTTTAATTGTACATATTAACATAATTTTTATCGCAGAATATTTTTCTAGTAATGACAATCGAAGAACCTTAATCCAAAATACTTCCTAGATTAGACTGTGGGTGGGCTGAATTTTGGAGATAAGCTGTTAAAACACGACTAAGTTGTAGTTATTCAATTCAAAAGGGTACAGTACAAACAGGTCAAATCATTAAATATCATAAGTACATACACGGACATTGTAATGTTTTTTGACATCAAAAGGCTTTTATCATTATTCTGGTACATTTTCCACAAAAACTCATTTTTTGGTTATATTCCCTTTATCCTTCATAATTTCTTTAAAAACATACAATTTTAAAAGCACATATATAAATATTACATATTCAAAAATATATGTTATCGTGAATTATTACAAAATATTATACAAGACCAATTGGCACATAGCTACAGCAGGTCGTCAATGCCATTTAGCAATGAGATGACGAACATAAATACTGTTCATAGGTTTCTATACATATATGTAGCTGCTAATTGAAATATTTTAGTAGATTAGTTGGTATGAATTTTGGATGTTTCCTGTATTGATACTGCGTATTTTGTAGGTATTTTTAGGTTGATGCAATAAGAGTTGCATTTGGAAGGTTAAAATTAAAAACAAAATCCAATAATGATAATAGTCCGGGAGCCAGCAACAGATTTTCATGACCAAGTTCCTCTCAAGCGGTAATTAGTAAAATGCATCTAAGTATAGTATCTATTATGAAGCCTCGTGAACGTCAGCTGGCGCTCGGTTGGGGGGAAGAGCGGTTGTAGCCTCCCACGCACGTAGGAAAAAAAATAGGTACATTCATTCATTTCCTCTCAGCTCGTCTGACGAATTATCTCTCGAGAGTAAATAGTTAACCAAATTTTCACCTGGCTCCCGGACTATAATAATCGTTTATTAAATTATTATCGATAAGATATTTAAGCGACTTGATATGTTTTCGATACGATGTAGTATGCTAAAAGTTTTTATTTTCAATTCAATCGCACTGCTTTCTCAATAATTACCTGATCTAGTTAATGTGTATACATTGAGCTATGTTTTTGTTTCACAAGTAATATTGGTTCAGTTTTTTCGAGTCTACGTAACATATTTACCTCCAGTGCGACGTTCAACACACGGTCACTTCGAACTTACACACTAACATTTTTATTAGTCTATACTCTATACTAATAATAACTGCGTTAAAAACAACCGACTTCAAACTTGCACTTGCAACATTTACAAATACAGACAACAATGCTCATAAAATAAAAACTACTGGGCCTATCCGAATAAAATTTTCATGGGGCCAATTCGACACCATCCCGCATCGAACAAAAAAAGAATCACGTAAATCGGTTCAGAAACCTCGGAGTAATCGGTGTACACATACATAAAAAAAACATACCGGCCTTTTTTTGAAGTCGGTTAAAAATGTTAGTGTGTTAGTTCGAAGTGCTATAAAATAGTTATTAATTTAAACAACGATCTGAATAACAATTAACTAAAGGAACCTTTCGCGAGATGAAGTCATCAATCCTAACACAATACTTTTTAATTTACATACAAGCTCATATGAACATAATAATCAAATCAATTGCGTCCCAATTAAAACCATATTGTCCAATGTCGTAAGTAATCGCATTGAATATAATACATTGCGCAACGGTTACTAGGCCGCGACATATTCGCACGCACGTACCGAGCAATGGAAGTTAAGTAATTGCTTCTAGGTGTTAATGTCGTACTTTGTATTGTAATTAGGGGTTGGGACATGGGCATGGTTCATGATACATGTTTGAAAGGCGTAATTATGTTCAATGTATTGTGGATTATATTAGCATATTCAGTTATAAATATGTACTACATGTATGTTTGTCTATCTGGATAGTGGGTACCTAATGGTGAACCGTGCAATATATTTATGCCTTCGCAAAATGTGCCAAATAACATACATAATATGTCGAAGTAATTTTTACAACTTGTAAGAATTTTAAATAGGTATGTGAAATTTTAGTTTTTACATGTAACGTTTAAGTAAATGTCTACTTAAGGTACTTAAACTACTTACACATTACAAGTGCGTTGTATGTTAACTTAAATTTTGTTTAGTTATACTATTTGTAAATCTATTTTTTAGTTTCAAAACTAAATGGTTTAAATAACACTCATCAGATTTTAAAAGTTTCTTATAAAAGCGCATTTATTTAATATAATTAAGTAGCTTTCCGCCTGCGGCCTCGCCCGCGTTTTCAAAGAAAAACCCGCATAGTTCCCGTTCCTGTGGGAATTCCAGGATAAAACCTAGCCTATGTTACTCGTGGATAATGTAGCTTTCGAATGGTGAAATAATTTTTAAAATCAGTCCAGTAGTTTATGAGCCTATTCATTACAATCAAACAAACAAACAAATTTTTCCTCTTTA
The DNA here is from genome assembly GCF_905220415.1 of Colias croceus. NCBI lineage: Eukaryota > Metazoa > Arthropoda > Insecta > Lepidoptera > Pieridae > Colias > Colias croceus. Next base: position 11,993,541 of record NC_059542.1, on the reverse strand, counting down.
TAATATTAGTGTAGATTATTAGTCAATTAGTAATCAAGTTTTTCGATTTCATTTCTAAACTTTATTTATTATGAGATATTGTACAGTTACCAATAAACTAGTGTTACAAAAATCACGATAGTTTGCAAATTATGACGATTATATAACGTATACAAAAGAATTATATTGTAACAGTTACAAATATTATGAATTGGATCCGTCTATTATATAGCATTAACTATTTTATAATCCTAATACATATTTTCTTAACTTTATACGACTTCAGAATTTGGTAATAGTTTCGACGTCTACGCATTATATTTTTAATGTTTTTTTTTTTGTATTAACACTAAAAATAATATAAATACAAATATTTTTTTATTTGAATTTGAAATTCATATTTAATATTTATTGAAGTGAAACTTCTTTATCGGGGTTGGAAAAAAATTTAGTGTAACATTTTTTCGTTACGCGTGACATTTTTCCGTTACGCGCTATCTTTTTCTTATCCCTACCACGCGTGATTCGACGTGTTTCTGTAAAGTAAATAAATAAATAAATAAATCATTTATTCTCCTCAAAAACCTTATAACTATATTAACAAAATTTGCACGTAAACATAGGCCAAGAGGACTGGTGTCTGCGATAGGCCGTAGCCTGTAGTGCATTACTACTCGTATATGCATGAAGTTGCATATACGAGTAGTAAATTATTTTTTGAAAAATAAGGTCATAAAGAAGTTTCACTTCTTACGTGTGTACACTAGTACACGCACACATTTCAAGGATTGAAAATATCTTATCAAAACATTTTTGCAATGCAGTTTATTCGATAGATAATATACTGTGGGAAGGGCGTTTGGAATAGTAGTAAAACGTTTTGCACATACTATAAAGAAAACTACATAATATGTGTTGCATACAAATTCCATAGATATTGAACAATCGTCACTTAGGTGCGCAGGCGCATGTTAATGTGATTTGAAATAAGAGCATTTTGTATTGGTAACTGAATGAATGTTAAAAATAGATATCGTTGTTGTTTATCTGTATTGTGTATCGGAAATTGATATGCTAATTTTGATGACGTTTTTACGAAGTGGTAATTACGTACATTATGGCTATCAAATATCAATATTATTTTCATTCTAAAATTTCGCCAAATTTTCTTTAAGTTGAAGTACTCTAAGTTGATCAACGGGTGTGAGCTCTGTCAACGGGTGTCAAAGTGACTAGACGTATTACTTACAGTGCAAAAGAATTAAATAATTTTTACCTTAATCTATAACTAGTATTGTGCATCCATACTTTCAATATTGAATTCCATACCACGAGAAGATTTACACACTACGTTTAACCATCAAAATTCAAGAAAAGTGCAAGTGAATTCCAAGCAAAGTTATAACCTCAAAACGGTGATTTGGCTGCGAGCTGTCATAACAATTCATAAACAATTCAACAAGTTATAGAGAGCCGTGAAAGAAGTCCCACGGCAAAGTGTTACCATCACAATAATTCAATAAGATATAGAGAGCCACGAAATAAGTCTCGCGGCAAAGTGTTACCATCACAGCAATTCAACAAGTTATAGAAAGCCACAAAAAAGTCCCACGGCAAAGTATTCACATCACAAGAATTAAAAATAGCACAATCATCATATTTATGTTGCCAGAATTATAATTAAAATTTCGAAAACTTTTTAACTGTCGGATAATATTAAAAATGGATAGCCAAATGCAGATGTTACTGGAAAAAATTCAGGAGCAAATGAAACAACAAACCATAAGCATAACAGAAGCAGTCACACAGAATATAGTAAAACAAATCGATGAACGTTTCAAAAAATTGGACGAGGAAAATAAGCAACTGAAAAAGGAAGTTGAGGAGTTGAAACAGAAAACGAGGGGATTAGAAATGGCTAAAAAGAAAAACAACATAATCCTTTTTGGGATTAAAGAAGATGAACAAGATGAGTCAAAATTAGTACAAACGATAATTAATAAAATGAACAGTTTTCTGGGCTTAAGTATAAAAGAACACGACATTACGAACGCCTACAGAATAGGAAAACCAAGGAGTACCCCGCGACCTATTCTGATCTCGTTAGTGTCATTCTGGACAAAAATGGAAATAATGAAATCTAAAAAGAATTTCCCTCATGGCATATATGTGAAGGAAGACTACACAAAGAAAATTTTAGAGACGCGCAAGGCACTACAACCAAAGCTAGAGGAAGAGCGAAAGAAAGGTCATATAGCTTACCTCAGAGTGGATAAACTAATAGTCAAGAACAAAATAGACGCTAATCGAGAAAAAAGAAAACGAGACCCATCCACCTCGCCCAACCTCAGCGCCCCTCAATCAGAAAAACCAATACAAATTGTCTCAAAAAAAGCAAATACAACCAATGCATATGAATACATGGCACGGGCGCGTTCCAACTCATTGAGAGAAAAGTCCAATTCATAGCAACTAACGGACACCCGAAAGCAGAAGAACAACCGAAATATAACAAACATACAACCAATTAACATTAAGAGACTCCCCCAAGCCGGCTGGTCCCCGTGGGGGAATATGACCAAAACCCTCCAACGTACATTAAAGAATGTCAAAACTCTATACAGATTGGAACACTAAACGAAACACCCGGCCTATACGGGGTTGGATTATTAATTATAAGAGCTCATAAAAATAATATTTTAAACTTTTCGAGCCTATCCGAACGAGTAGCACTATTGGACAGTAGAAGTAACAAGGTGGCAAGGAAACTTTTCATGAAAACGACGGAAAGGACGACCCACGAAACGATGGACTGATGACATCATAAAAATAGCAGGGAATGAGTGGATCTAATACGCTATGAATAGAGACTAATGGTGCAGGTTGGAGGAGGCCTTTACCCAGACCGGGGTTCCTGTTCAGGAGAAATGATTAGTTCTCCAGACTTAGTTTTAAATCTAAATGCTGTAATTCTTTTTTTTATGGGAAATAAAAGGCTTTATTTATTTATTTATTTATTTAAGTTGATACATAATAACTTTACATAGATCCCTCGATATTATAATCATATACGCGAATGCGTAGATATGTGTATGATTATGAATTAATGAATATTAATTAATATGAATTTTTATTTTTGTTACAGGTAACAAGGGATTTTAAGACGTCCGTACTAAGTACTTACTGAGTATTATTCTAAATAAAATATAATTATATTACCTGAAAAATAAAGATAAGTACCTTAAGATATTAGATCTGTTTCTCCTGTTAAATGAAAATTTTCTAGTAACATTTTGGACAGAACAAAAATTGGTGAAAATATAATGAAAACCGATGCATTAGTTTCAGAGTTAATCGCGAACAGACTGACAGACAAACCAACAGACAGACGCAGTGGAGGATTTAGTTTTATAATAATTATTACTATTATTGAAGTATTGTTCTCGCACAAAGAAATACATCCTTGAGTTTGAACTAGACTAGTCTGCCATTAGCCCCAAATCCCCAATACAAGTTGCAATCTTATTTATTACAACCGAATAATCTTCTTACCCATTAATAATAATAATTATCATTGCTTCACATCGACTGTTATCCAATCTCGAAATCTAGTATGCAACTACATAATAGAATGCTATCTGCATAAACATTAATAGTTATTAACCGAGGTTACAATGAAAACCATAAACAATAATTATATTGAATAAAGTTCAATGTGTATTAGATATAAGCTTCTTGGTTCAATGCAAGCAATCGAAATATCAAAACTATTTCACAGATAAAATATAATTTGCATAACAATAAGGCTGGTTGCAGAGCTTGACCGATCATCAGTGCGTACGAAAGTCGCGCTTGTCAGATGTATGGAAATTCATAAAACCGTTCATAGCTAGACCGACCATACGCACGCGTATTGTCATGCGTAAGTGTAGTCATACACATTGTTGTCAATGCGTATCGTCAGGACCGACGGCGACGGTACGCACTGATGGTCGGTCAAGCTCTGCAACCAGCCTAAACGATGACCTCTCTAGTGTTCCTCATTTAAAAATCGCATTAGTTGCGGTTTTGGCGGGTTTTCTTTGATAGCGTGAAAATGGCGGGCTTTCGCTAAATCTTCGTTTATATAATCTGTGCATTGTTCGTAGTATCTGTGACGCAATCTTTTTTTATCTTTTAAATTTTATACAGATGACGTAAAGTAATGGTTATTGGGTTAATTTGATAGCGCTTTGTGCGGATTAGATTTTGGTCAATTTTTTATGCGGAATATATCATAATAATCGTATTTTTAATTAAAAATAACCTTAATATATGTTACTTTATAAATATTTTCGTGAATTCACTAGGTACGTTAATAAAATGTTTCTTATAAAAGTAAAATGAATGTATATAAAAATTTAAAGACAAATCGCATATTTTAGATGTTTAAGTTAAAATTATTTGTTTTCTTTTCTTATACACGTTGAAAGAAAGGCTCACACAAGTCACACATGACATCGAGATAAAGTTCCTCCATAAAGTTTATAATTTCTTACTTTTTAACCGACTTCAAAAAAAAAGGAGGTTATCAATTCGGTCGGTAATTTTTTTGTTCAATTATTTTTGATTCCCTTCAAACCGGTTATGATTACAATTTACAAGTGACATGCAATTGTGTCTGTCACATGAATGCGTGATGATTGCTAGCGAGTAGCGGCCATGCTGTCTGTCCGTCATATCCGGTTTTAGTTGAAATTGGACCGTGAATTACATTGAAATCACATTCTATAGGTTAATTGCATGTGGGATTGAGCTTTGAAGTACTTTGTAGTAATTTTTTTTAATATTTCTGTCAAAGGATCTTCAACAGCAAAAGTCATAATTATTGTTGTAATTTTTACTTTATTTTTATCGACTGTAGCATGTAGGTAATGGTTTTAGCGTATCATTGAAATACCCGTTAACTTCTTTTTAACCGACTTCAAAAAAAGGAGGAGGTTATCAATTCGGCCGGTATATATTTTTTTTTTTTATGTATGTACACCGATTACTCCGAGGTTTCTGAACCGATTTACGTGATTCTTTTTTTGTTCGATGCGGGATGGTGTCGAATTGGTCCCATAAAAATTTTATTCGGATAGGCCCAGTAGTTTTTATTTTATGAGCATTTTTGTCTGTAGGTATTTGTAAATTTTGCAAGTGCAAGTTTGAAGTCGGTTGTTTTTAACGCAGTTATCACTAATTGTTATTTTACTAGGCTTAACCATTGTAAAATAAAATGTACTGATCTTGTTTTGTAACATTCGTAACTCAAGAATGTTTCGACGATATATTAAAATTTTAACTATTATATCATAACCAGTGAAAATATTTTTTTATATAAATAAAAGCCCATCGTATAAAAAATCTCCCTTTTTAACCGACTTCAAAAAAAAGGAGGAGGTTATCAATTCGGCCGGTATATTTTTTTTTTTTTTATGTATGTACACCGATTACTCCGAGGTTTCTGAACCGATTTACGTGATTCTTTTTTTGTTCGATGCGGGATGGTGTCGAATTGGTCCCATAAAAATTTTATTCGGATAGGCCCAGTAGTTTTTATTTTATGAGCATTTTTGTCTGTAGGTATTTGTAAATTTTGCAAGTGCAAGTTTGAAGTCGGTTGTTTTTAACGCAGTTATCACTTGTTAATCACCAAACATTACCTTATATCAATGTGTATAAAAATAACTAAACTTTTACAATAAATGAAATCTATGGTAAATGGTTTATCTACAACACACAAGCAACAAAAACTGCACCACGTAATACAAACCGTCACCGTTCCCACGCATTTGATATACATATAGTCCGTTTCTCAGAAGTAGCTGCGACATTATTTTTCCTCACGTTCAGAGATAAGTCTTGATTGATTGCTATGTGCAGTAACCGACTTGCAAAATTGAGGAAATTCTTAAGTTATGTTGTTTTGGTTTGTGGTATCTTTTGCGGAAGATTTGATTAAAATCTGTAAATAACAATCCTGATTATTTTCCAAAATACTGTTGCTACTATTTCTTAAAAAAAGACCAGTTAAAATCTATCCAATTATCCATACATAAAAAAATATGTCATTTGCATATTATGTATAGATATAATTTATTTATTGTGATAAATCATTATGTACTTGTGAGTTCCTCTTTGTAAAACTAAAATGCCTCTGCCATTGTCCAATCAAAATAAAACATAATTTTATGTATGGGACAGCCGTTTCAACTCAGCAATTTTATGACCCTTTATTTTAATTTCAACAACACATTTGGTCTTCCTACATTCGTACCAAGGTTTTCCGCTTATGTTACTGCGCGAACGACACCATATGAAAAACATATCTTTTGCTATATATTTGGTTATATATTCTTGATCTAGCTTTACAACTGAACCCTAAATGGATAAACAATTTACACGATCCAGTATTTTCCTCATTTACTTCTTGGAAGGGCTTGGCTAGGCGCCACTAAGGCTGCGGTTATAAATACAGCGATGCATACGCGGTAGCGAGAGCGATTTTTTAAATTTAAATCCTGTTAATGACCTAGCCTAGAGGTTAATGTTGTTTGAAAGTGATGATTTAAATCATCAGGTCATAATTTATGAACAAATACGCCTATGATACCTTAAAAAAGTGATCTTATATAGTTAGTCTGTCAAATAAATTTTTATAGATTTTTCGATCAGGGTCTAGTATATGTGCTAATCTGAACGTACGTACCTACCTACGGTAGATACGTAAATCCACTAATATCACACGCATATGCCTTGCCATGTCTTCAAGCCACACCTCCGTGCCCGTCGGAGTGGGGAGCGTGAGGTATTTTCGTTACGGAATTTCTCGATTCGGTCCCCGCGCTCAAGGCCCGCGATAGAAGCTATGCAATAGCTTAAAACTTAAAAAATAATTCAAAAATCGCCATTAAACCCTATGAACATAACCTAACAAACGATCCCTAACATCAATACCAGTATCGACACTTGACATAAACACGTTACTATTATGTCGGTAAATGACGACAACAGTTTGTTACACGAATTACAAGAGCCTTATGAATAGTTTTACAATGGGAATGAGTTGAAAAGTATTCTATTTGTATATGGGTTTAATTTTGTTTTGTGTAGTTGTAGAATGTTCTCTTAGTATGTTCTTATTTAAATGTGTACTGAAAGTATCAATACAAATGTTGTTTAAATTTTCGTGTGTATTGAATCGCATGTTGTCATATTTTTTGGCGACTATCGATTATCGAGTAGGTATCCTTTATAGTTTTTTGTTTGTCATGAATAATAAAAAACACAATATACTTTCGCAGGTTCGCAGTATGATAGATTAGAATTTCTTACGTTTATTGTCATAAATTACAATGAAAGTATTTGTTTGTCAATTGCCGAAATATCGAACCAGATTTATAAACCATCAATTTCAATAAAAAGAAATAAATCTTCACTTAAATATAACGTATTTACAAGAATATCAATGCAATCGTTTACAAGTTATTTTATTACAATTACATAAAAAATATTATAGTGACTTAACCCTCGTTTAAAAAAAACGACCATTAAAGATAATAAAAACTGCAACAGACGAAAAAACATTGATTGCTAAGGATGCGGTCAATTATTGCCGCTAGGTGGCACAGTTCAAGGAAAATTGATGATATCTTAGTAGGATGTACTGCAAAAGGTATAATAATGACTTCATACATTTTGAGGTAAAACGAAAACAAGTACGACGGTGTTACTTGTAGATATTAAACATCTTTATTAGTGACTAGTCACTAGCTGTATGCCTTGGTTTCGCCCGCGGTACATACATATTATATAGCTATGTATATAGCACTCAGGGATCACGAACATATCCAATAGTGAAATAATTATTAAAGTCGATCCAGTAGTTCCTAAGATTAGCGATTAAAAACACTTCAGCATTATATTTTATTAGTGTAAGTACTATTCTATCTATAAAGGTGTGTTTAGATATACATATAAGCTTCTTGATAAAGATTAATTCGGTGAAGTAGATAATAGATATTGATTTAAAAATATTATTAAGATTAACAATAATGTCAAGAGTATCATTTCAAAACATCCCGATATACAAGTCAAGCCAGTGTATTGTCACTTGCTCAGCGGAGTGATTGTTGTTCTAACCTTCGACGATTTAATTAGATGATTTCATGTACAAATATGTTGCTAAATACTTCAGAGACACATACTTTTATTTGCCATCTATATTATTTCTTAATAAAGGACAAAACTGCCTTCAAATTTTAATAACGAGATCAATATATAAATGACCGAAAGAGACTAGTTTTTAAAATAACACAATCATCATAATCGGTTCACCCAGACGAAACTTTTGAACTTCTGAGGTAACAAACCTTATAAATTAATAAACAGTCGAATTGTGAATTTCTTCTTTTTAAGACGGTTGAAAAGATAAATAAACTTAGTGACTATTAAAACATCTCCAAAAAACTAATCTTCATAATATTTGAAATTCAGTATAGAAAATGATATATTTTAGAAACCAGTTTTCAAAATATATATAATACTAGCTTTTCGCCCCGGCTTCGCCCGTGGTACCTACATGTTTACGTTTTTTTTCATAAAAACTATCCTATCTCTCAAGTTGGATCGAACTGCACATGGTGTGCGAATTTTATAATAATCGGTTAAGTGGTTTAGGAGTCCATTGAGGACAAACATTGTGACACGAGATTTATATATATTAAGATGTAGATTAGCTATACTATTGCCTATTGATACAATATGTGCATCCTGACCTACTTATTTACATACCTGAATCTTGTAAACATTTAATAAAACATTTAAAAAATCCATATAAGGCTTTATACAAAATGTCACAATGAGTCATTTTAATTTATTCCGGTAGACCTTTAAATAATTCATTTTAAAATAGATGCAATTTAGTAAATTTTCTGTGTCAATTTATGAATAGGTCACGTCTGATTAGATATCGAAAATTATTATGAAGATGTTATTTTTTTTTGAACCGACTTCAAAAAAGGAGGGATGAGTTTTTTTATCTAAGAGCTTTCGACTGGGTGAACCGATTTTTATGTTTATTTTTTTTATTTGAAAATAAAAATAGTGCCTTCCCTGGTTAGTCCCATTTAAATTTTGTCCAGTTCTGACCAGTTGATTTAGTTTTTCGTTAAAAAATAATAATATAAAGAGCTGGCTTTGGCTTTTGTCATCTTAAGACTTCACTACATAGGTACATAGGTACCACAGAGTACATTATTATAACGTAGTACAAATCAAAGTCGCTTTCTCTGTTCCTATGTCCCTTGTATGCTTAAATCTTTAAAACTACTCAACGGATTTTGTTGCACTTTTTTTTAATAGATTGAGTGATTCAAGAGGAAGGTTTTAGTAAACATACTTATAATTTATTAGGTTTTAGACAAAGCGGGCGAAGCCGCGGGCGGTAAGCTAGTAACGTATATGTAAATCTATCTAGATATATTATCCTACCTAATTTTTTTTTTTTGTTTTATGAATGTATCAATGAATTATACATCGATCAATAGGTATATTGTTTACAACCCACATTCTTTACAACAAAAAATGTATGTACCGACGCCCATATTATAAGATCTATCTATTGTTATTAAAGCAACAAAAAAATTATTTGTTTAGCTCACTATAGAAAAAATATTTCAAAAACATTGAAATAATCAATCACTCCATCTGTCCGTTACATTCTATTGTTATGTTGAATGATTATATGCTAATGTATTTGAATAACATTGAGAACCACAACATTTATATTTATTTATTTAGTATTTGTTAATTGAAATATAAGAATATATGCCATAAGAATCTAAGGTTATTTTAACTTATAGTAATTATTATGTTAAACTTAATATGTAATTCTACTTGCTATTTTATCTAAAGTGCATAGAAATTTATACTAATATGGATGTTTACATTGTATAAAATATATTAAATTTTAGAAGACAAAATGTTATAGGTTCTTTTTGTTGCGAACAAAATTCGAAGCTCAGATGATAACCTCTCTTGCTAGTTTAAACTACGAATCGTAATACATATATAATATCATACTCTCATAAATATAGATTTAGAATATGTAAAGGTGATCTTAGCTGATATTTATTTCGCAACTACATATAAGCGCGAAGAACCAACTTGTTGACACGCCCTTACAATTCGTCCAGGAATGAAGGCTCTATCACTCGCCCCGTCCACCCACACCCGTGTTACACTTGGACAATAACTTATTTACATATATAACATATTATATCTATTCATTTATCTATACTTTATATTATAAAGCTGAAGAATTTATTTGTTTGAACGCGCTAATCTCAGGAACTACTGGTCCGATTTGAAAAATTCTTTCGGTGTTAGATAGCCCATTTATCGAGGAAGGCTATAGGGTATATCATTACGCTAAGACCAACAGGAGCGGAGCCACGCTGGTAAAACTGCGAAGCGAAGTTAGTTCAATATAAAAATGTGGGTCATCAGTTCAGAACCTGTTAATCTAGTCAACCACGACTCAAGGTGACACGATCTCTTGTCGATTTTTACCAAATCACAAACTTAATTAATATGATTTTTAATGAGTTTTATTTCCTTATTATATGAAATATGTGCAACCTACGCAATTTGTTATCGTTCTGGTTTCATTAGATGTTATATTTCTATTTGATAATTTGAATTTAACAATGATGATATTATCAATTTTAATTATGTTAATTTAGTAAAATGTATTTTTATATATATATTATAAATGGTAAATTGTAAAATGATAATATTTAAATAATTAATGTAATGTACTAACATAGTAATTAAGAAATTACTAACAAGTGGACCTATGATGTTCTATTAATAAATAAATTATTATTATTATTATATTTTTTCGGACTTTCCTTAGGGATTTCCTTTTCCTTTGCCTAACTACGATCAAAAGTGTGGTTAATGACTTTAGTCTCTAGTTAGATATTTCATATTTGTTTCGTCTTTCAACGAGGAAAATTTTTTACGTAGGTAGTAAAAAGAAAATATTTATTTCTGCTGTATATTTACAGTGTAAACTTTTAATCCTGGAAAATAAATAACGCAATGAAGTACCTACATTGTTTTCATCTTTATCACGGAATAAAAAATAAACAAGCCGTACAGATAATAAAACAACATTAAACAATAAAATACTAGATTTACTGACGTGTAAGGTCCTTAAGATATATGAAATTTATTGTAAATCTTATAGTTAAGAATTAATAATAAGGATAAAATGCGTATTAGGCGCAATGCCAATTCGTTAATTCTATTAAACAGAACGTTTTTCCTCAAAAGTGATCAAGAAGAGCTTTTAGTTCGTAATAATTATTCAAATATGTTTTTAAATTATTTTTTAATTTATTTATTACCACTTAAAGTATTGATATCTGTTGTATGAAAAACTACTCAATTTTATTCAAATGTTTATAAGTAGATAAGGAAGAAGATTTATGAATAGCAGTTTGATTAAAAAATAATAAAAAGAGATATAAAAAAACACACACGTGGAAATTTATTTGTGAATTTGATATTTTTTTTTGAATTGTGAAAAAAAATTTTTCAACCATGTCAAAGATCCTACTAATATAATTAGAAATGCGAAAGTTTTAGAGGATGGATGTATTTGTATGTGTATGTATTTTTGTTACTCTTTCACGCAAATACTACTGAACCGATTACAATAAAATTTAGCACACATATAGAGGGTAACTTAGATTAACATATAGGATAGGTTTTATCCCGGAAATCCCACGGGAACGGGAACAATGCGGGTTTTTCTTTGAAAACGCGGGTGAAACCGCGGGCGGAAAGCTAGTAATGTATAAAATAGCGGTAGTTTTTGTCTCTATTATCAATCGAATAATCTAGATTCTAGAATCATATTGTTAAATCTATTACCTATAATTGACTACCTAAAACCACCGACTGCAGGTGCTAAGGAATGCGCCAAATACCAAAATATTATTCAGATAATCTATGCAAATAGATCACGTTACATTTCAATCTGCAAGGTCGGATTCCTTTTGTTAATACAAACATAATATAATACAAAGTCGCGCTGTCTGTTGTTCATATATATCAGAACTACGCAACGGATATTGATGCGGTTTTTAATTGATATAGGGATTTAAAACTTAGTTTAAGAGGAACGTTTGTAGTCCTTATGTAATATGTATGCTTAGATCTTTAAAATTACCCAACAGATTTTGATGGGTTTTTAATAGATACAACGGTTCTCGAGGAAGGTTTCAGTATATTTGTTACTAACTTACCGCCTGCGGCTTCGCCCGCTTTGTCTGAAAACTAAAACCTTCCTCTTGAATCATTCTATCTATTAAAAAAAACGGCATCAAAATCCGTTGAGTAGTTTTAAAGATTTAAGCATACAAAGGGACATAGGGAAATAGGGACATAGGGACAGAGAAAGTGACTTTGTTTTATACTATATGCAGTGAAGCTTTATTACCAAGCGGGTAAAGCCGCGTGGCACAGCTAGTTAATAACAAGAGCGATCGCTTTGCGTGTATAGATATCTTAGTCATCACGCCATTGTCTCTTCTGTTATGAAAATTACTGTTTTTGTAGTTAATGTGTTTGAGGAATGTACTTTCTATTTGTGATTGAAGTCGAGAGTTCAGGGTATCCTAAGATGCAAAAATAACTACACTACTATATTTGGTCAAATATTGGTGATGTATGAATCTATGGTTATTTGTCTATACAAATATTATAAAGAGGAAAGGTTTGATTTTTTGTTTGTTTGTTTGTATGAATTGAATAGGCTCCGAAACTACTTGGCAGATTTGAAAAATTCTTTCACTGTTGGAAAGCTACATCATTTCTGAGTGACATAGGCTATATTTCATTTTCAAAAAAAATAGGTATCCTTACTAAAATTACGATAACGTAATCCAAGGTGTGAAAAAAATATCAAAAAACTACCTTACATCGCGTGCGCTGCGAAAACTATTGATGATAGAACAAAATGATATACTACATTTTTTTAGAACACACCATTATCTACAAAAAATCAGCGGCAGCATATCTCTAACTATTACAGTCATGTCACAATAAGCGTTTTTTTATTGAAAAAAAGAAATTAAAATACCACCGCTACAAAAAGCTCTTTATTTGTACCTTGGTATTAACCCTTATCAAAATAAACGATGTATTATTTAAGACTGCTTCAATATCTTTATATTACTTTTTGAATTATTCGATTCTGACAATCCAATCAAAAGATATCACGAGTTAAAAAAAAATTAAAAAATAAACTGTATTCGGCTAGCTATGCGTTGTAAGCGTCACTCGGGCAGGGGTACGGGAGGGGGGTTAAGATCACGAAATAAACTTGCCGCGCGGCTTACTCGCGCGGTCGGCTACCTACGTGATGGACGTGTGCGGAATTTACGCTTGATAATAATTCGTTTAGTAAAATTAACAAATCTAAATGTAATGTTTAATGCCCGTGCGAAGCCGGGACGGGCCGCTAGTACATATTATAAATGCGAAAGTTTGTATGGATGTATGGATGTTTGTTACTCTTTTACGTAAAAACTACTGAACCGATTACAATGAAATTTAGCACACATATAGAGGGTAACTTGGATTAACACATAGCATAGTTTTTATCCCGGAAATCCCACGGGAACGGGAGCTATGCGGGTTTTCCTTTGCAAACGCGGGCGAAGCCGCGGGCGAAAATCTAGTATGTAATATTTATTTAGAGAAGTAAATTACAAAAGAGATGAAGTACATAATATAATAGGCATTCTTTGCGTTCATTGATTTCTAGCAGACAACTTGTTTAGGATATGTTGTTTAAAAAGCGGAAAAATAAATAATATCAGCATTGATTGAGTAATCTATATTATAAAGTATAAAGCTGAGGAGTTTGTTTGTTTGAACGCGCTTATCTCAGGGACTACTGGTCCGATTTGAAAAATTATTTCAGTGTTAGATAGCCCATTTATCGAGAAAGGCATATAATACCTATATAATCACGCTAAGACCAACAGGAGTGGAGCAATGCGGGTGAAACCGCGGGGAACAGCTAGTTATATCATATGAATGGGAATTCATGATGAGATAAAAAACCTCTTTGGTTACAATAAAGCAAAATATGGTAGATATTCGTATTATCAATAGTTTTTAATTTGATCTCTATAATATTCGCGTAGAGTAACAAAGAAGAGGTCAATAATTTAACTTACTATAAGCCTTCAAGCCTTCAAGATTATTCAATCAAAAATAACCTGAACCCTCTTATACATATGCTGTGATATAAAACAGAGGTCAACTTTGGTCTTTTGATAGTATCGAATTTTTTATACAAGTGATTACATATAAAAACATTGGTTATATATCATGTCATAACTCAATGTAAATGATAATAATTACAGTTTCTCGAAGGCTATATGACTTCCGTACACGACAAATTGATGGTAAGCGAAGGAAATATTATGTGTAATTTGCTATGTGAATGCCTTATGTAATTATACAATAATCGAAATGTCCCTGTTGCTGTATGATTTGTGTGTTTGTCCTTCTTCCCTTCATGTGGAAATAATTGGAGGCTTAATATAACAAATCGGCTTTCTGAGATATAGATAAACTGCTATGTCGAAACATAAAGGTACTGCTATACAAGACCCTACTAAGACCGGTACTAACATATGGGTCCGAAAGCTGGGTCTTGACTCTTGAGCAAAAAAGATGAGGATTGCCTGCTGGTCTTCGAATGAAAAATCCTCAGACGAATATTCGGTGCTGTGCTGGAAAATGGACGTTGGAGAACACGGTATAATCATGAGCTTTAGCCTTTATGGAATGTACGAGGAGCCGAATGTCATAAAGACCATAAAATTCGGCCGTTTACGCTGGGCCGGACACGTTGCACGTATTGGACGACAACAGGGCTCGTATGCGTCTGCTCGATGAAAAACTAGATGGACGTAGAAATCGAGGAAGACCAAAGCTCCGTTGGTTGGATGGTGTGGAACAGGACTTAAAAACGATAGATGTGAAAAATTGGAGAACCCGGGCAAAGGATCGAGATGTCTGGAAGAAAATACTAGACCAGGCCAAGGCCCACTCGCGGCTGTAGAGCCCTCAGATGATGATGATGAATATAACAGATATTTTTCATTTTTATCGAGAAAACTAAACGGGTGTTTAAAAAACATTTTACTTAATAAATTTGACTCAAGACAAAGAATTCATCACACACATTTATTTCCTCGCTCATATTTTTGTAAACAACCCACACGACTTACCCATACAACCACATTCAATTATTATCACCCGTATTCCCACAGCACAAGGACCTTCACCTGCCAAGAAACCAAAATGCCATCTTCAGTCGTGAGGTGAAGCCCTTGAATGCATGTATGATTATCTCTATGCATTCAGATTGTAAGATATACCTACAGTACTGCATAATGATACGTGACTACTGGTTTCATAGAGGTTATCAATTCGGTAGGTTCTTTGAAACACGCGTTAGATATTCTTTACAAAGATTTAAAATAAGTGGAGGATATAACATGATATTTATACTAATATTATAAAGCTGAAGAGTTTGTTTGTTTGATTGATTGTTTGTAATAACAGTATAGTTTGCAATAAACAATAAACATTGCAATCAGAATTAATCGAAGAAGGAACAAATTGCTTTTTTCGTATTCAAAAGTCGAAAGCCTGATCATAATAATATAAAGTGAAAAAACTAAAACCCAACTACGACAATAACCGGCGCTGAAAAAGTATAAAACAAGATTTCAGAATACTGAACTGAACAAAGTTGCTAATGTAGTTGCAAGTAAATGGACACAGTAGACTCTACCAAGATGGCTTCGTTGTAAATTGACAATTATGTCATACAATACTATTCTGAAGTATGCAATATTCCACTAAGTATGTAAAGATAAATTTTCATGTTTGGAAAGGCGTAGTCACACGTTACATAATATACCTATCTACCGTAGCACTTCAACAACGTGTGACTACGCCTTTCCAAACATGAAAATTTATCTTTACATAGTGGAATATTGCATACTTCAGAATAGTATTGTATGACATAATTGTCAATTTACAACGAAGGCATCTTGGTAGAGTCTACTGTGTCCATTTACTTGCAACTACATTAGCAACTTTGTTCAGTTCAGTATTCTGAAATCTTGTTTTATACTTTTTCAGCGCCGGTTATTGTCGTAGTTGGGTTTTAGTTTTTTCACTTTATATTATTTGTACTATTTTGGTGTTAAAGTGTATTTGGGGGCATAATATTAACAAAAGTTAAACTGATGAACTAATAAAGAAGCTATGGACGAAAAGATGTGAATTATATGCAATCAGCCCATGAATACAGGTAAAGTCACGAGCAAATGCTAGTAATATATATATATATTCAAAATGTACAAGGAAAGCGCTTTCAAATGATACCAAACTCGGGATATTTATCTTAACTTTATTTTTTTACTCTGTATGTTTTGTCCGATAGAGGACGCCACATTAGATTTTGTGAAACCCCATATAGCCTATAACCAGCGGACAATTAAGACGCTTCTAATGATATGTCATTTGTCAAATTCTGATAAGTAGTTTAGACGTTACGAGGGAACAGATGAACATACATACATACATACATACATACATACATACATACATACATAGCCTGTCAAAATCATAACCCTCCTTTTGCTTTGCCGTAGTCGGGTAAAAATACCTTGGCACATGGGCGTAGCTAGCCATGGGCTCAAGGTGGGGCAACAATAAAAAATAATATATAACTAGCAACTGTATGTACCAAGTATGTACCCAAAGTTATATCCAGGTCTTCAAATGCCGGCGACCGTACCGCGGGCATTTGCGAAGGCATTTGCGAAGGAATTCGCGAAGCCATTGGCGAAGGCATTCGTGAAGGCATTTGCGAAGGTATTCGCGATGGCATTCGCGAAGGCATTCGCGAAGGCATTTGCGAAGGCATTTGCGAAGGCATTTGCGAAGGCATTGGCGAAGGCATTCGCGATGGCACAGAACTAAATCGAGATAGAAGGAAATAGTTCGTCGATTTATATGAGAACCGACCGTGTAACATTTTGCGTAGGTACTTTGACGTCACGCGAGTCTTTTAGTGATGTTCACAACGTCAAAATAATTGTCCCCTAATAAATAGAAACTAAGTAGGTAGTTAAAACATTTTGTGGAATCGATTTGGGAATCGATTTTGACCTTGACAGAAGAATGAGAATAAAAATGAATGTTAATTTTTACAAGCTTTTTATTAACTTAATCTGTATGTATATGCATGTGTATATGAATGTATGTACATATGTATATATGTACGTTCGGATCAAATCTTGCAATTGAATATTAAAGTAATTTTACTCAACTTATTGAGCTAAAATTTTGCATACATGTGCAAGTCAGGTGACAATATTAAATTCTAGTATCATGGTGCTAAGCTAATGATGGAGACGGAAGGAACTCTCAACCACTTAACATTATTCGCCGAAACTTTGATGGGCCAGTAAACGCACCTTCGTGAAAATGTATGGAACAAAACAGACTGTGTTTCGTAGGAACTAGGAATCCAGATTTTGCTTCCATCCATTTATTTTTCACAAGAGAATCTTTCGGAAAACTGAAACAAATTTGCAATAAGTATATAGTAAATATATTTTAAACCTTCGATATACCTAACAATAATATTATAGGATTAAAAAATAATTATCATTTTTCTGTTTTCAATAGGTATCGATTTGAATCGACTAAGAAATCGGCATTGAAAATCGTTCCGTACAACTCTATATACTTACTTTTGACAGAAAAATGAGAAATCAACCTTTACCGCGTTTCGACAGTTTGGAATGTTTTATTTTCATTGCTGGTTTTCAATGCATGTCCAGTCTGGCGTGTAAAATTAAAGCCGTAATGGAAAAGTAGCATCATTCCGTTACCGTTTACATTAAATTATTACGGAACACAAAAATAAATTGTTTTATAAGTAATAACAGATATTTTAGGGCAAAAAGTACTAACCCGTGAAAGGAAATATTTTTATTGACACCTTCAACTTTTTTGGTGGTGTTTGCACAGTTAATTATCGAGCACG
Organism: Colias croceus; assembly: GCF_905220415.1. NCBI lineage: Eukaryota > Metazoa > Arthropoda > Insecta > Lepidoptera > Pieridae > Colias > Colias croceus. The sequence continues at coordinate 11,975,378 of NC_059542.1, read as the reverse complement.
GGGCCATTTTCTGTTTGCATTAGTACGTCACACACGGAGAGAGGTCGTGAATAGACTGAGCATCGTGGCGAGCAAAGACGATGATTAATCGTCTTTTCGCCACGCGAGGTACATACACTCTTTCCTTCTATCTCGATATAGTTCTGTGCGCGATGGCATTCGCGAAGGCATTCGCGAAGGCATTTGCGAAGGCATTTGCGAAGGAATTCGCAAAGGCATTGGCGAAGGCATTCGCGTAGGCATTTGCGAAGGCATTCGCGAAGGCATTTGCGAAGGCATTCGCGATGGCATTCGCGAAGGCATTTGCGAAGGCATTTGCGATGGCATTCGCGAAGGCATTCACGAATGCATTTTTTCTAGTGTAGGCACTAGAAAAAAAAAAGTGTAAAGTAAAAGTATCAGTAAGTTGTAGAACGTGTAACACAACAAAAGTGAAATTGGATAAGTTAGTGGGGTAACTATAATCGGGGTACTATACTCATTTTTCTTACAGTTCATGTTCATGTAGCCTCAGCTATTTTCTTTTTTCGTGTGTAATTCGTTGTTCGAATTATTCTTATTCAAAACACCTTATTGTTCACCTACCACACCACGAAATAGATCCAAAAATCTTCAGCCGTTTGGTCGCTGGGCGTATGACACTTGTTAGTTGTTAGTCAGTCAATTTAGAGGTAAATAATACTAATAAAATTATAAAGGTCGCATTTTCTGTGTCGCCTGGTAGACTTTCGAGAATCGAGTGTGAATTTTCTTACGGATATTAAGCTTAGTAGTTAGGAGGTACTTCAATTTTTAGATTTGGTTAGGTATCTAACTACCTTCCAGGTCAAAGCTAGAGTGGGGCAAGCGCCCCACCCTGCCCCACCGTGGCTACGCCCATGCCTTGGCAATAATGTAATTATTGTTTACAGCCGATACAAGGTGCAGTACTCATTGAATTTTTAATATCCTCTCTCATTGAATTCATAGATAATCTCATGTTTTGGTTACCTTGCATCAGAAGGAGTATAATCTGGTGTGATTTATGGCTCTATGGATAGAACCTTTTAGTATATTGTACGTTTGGATGTTTTTAACTTTTTAGTTAGTTGGATTCCCGGTCTTGGCAAGTGAATTTTGGAAATATATTGTTATGTATTTTTTAAATAAAGGTATGCAAGATCAAATCGTGCCGATTTATGTGGGTGTTTTTTTGTATACTTATATGTCGGTTCTTTATGAAAACCAACAAGTGAAAAAAAAAATGTTTCCTCTCAGCAAAATTTGCTATCTCCAGTATTTTTTAAACATGTTTAAATATTAAAAGCATGACTTTTAATATTTATGTTTTAAGATTTTCCTCGATTATGTCACTGAAAAAGTTCGTGTAAAAAGAGTTGGAAAATTTTGTAAAATTCCATATGAACGTGACTTTAAAAGAAAATATTAATTGAAAAGCTATATAATAAAGGAAACGTGAACAAGGCAAATATTTGTAATGGTAATACCACGTTCGTGATAAGGCACGTATTGTTTATAAAATAACGATAAGCTTAGGTCATCGCATAACGAATCAGGAACTAGGATACCTGTATGTAAATCCTACTTATATTATATAAATGCGAAAATTTGTGAGGATGTATGTTTCTTACTATTTCACAAAAAAAAAACGGATTTTGATGTAACTTGGCAGCACCTTGGCAGTGATATAGTTTATGAGCAGAATAACACATAAGCATATATTATAGCATATAATATATGTATAGCTACTTATATAAATATGTGCTTGATTGCCGCCCGGTGTAACCCCTTGACGAATCTGCGGGCAACGTAGATTTGTCAACGCGAACGGGACAAACCGGGCGGCACAGCTAGTGGTATTATAGCTCAAACTATCCATCTAAAATCTAAATCATCTATTGATTTAGATTTGTATTTGTAAAATATTATTGCCGTCTTCGTGTAAACTGTAAAATAATTATAAAAAAAAATGTTGTGTGGTTTTATGAAACCACGGTAAAAGTGAAACTGTTCGAACGGTTCAACACTGCTGTAGCGCATGTCGCGTGCCGAGTAGGTATACCTACTCGGCAGCCGCGATACACGCGACATGCGCTACACAGACCAAAAAGTTTGAGACGATGTAATAAAAGTTTCACTTTAAAAAGTACTTATAATTATAAAAATATGTTTGTAAATATAAGTTTTATGAAGCTAAAGAATGAAAAAAAAAACAAAACGTTTTTCGCTGATGTAATAGCCCGAAAAATATTATCGTGTCTAGTTAGATGGATAGTTATCCATACTAATATTATAAATGCGAAAGTAACTCTGTCTGTCTGTCTGTTACTCAATCACGCCTTAAACTACTGAACCAATTTGCATGAAATTTGGTATGGAGATATTTTGATACCCGAGAAAGGACATAGGCTTCTTTTTACCTCGGGAAATAGGATAGGTTTTATCCCGGAAATCCCACGGGAACGGGAACTATGCGGGTTTTTCTTTGACTGCGCGGGCGAAGCTGCGGGTGGAAAGCTAGTTTATTATAAATGGCACCATATAAAATTATGTTCGTACATATCGTTATGTTTAAACTATTCTCCGAAACATGTATTGCGTTGACGCATAGTATATACCTTTTACAGGTTGTTTTAACAAAAAATCTCACACATCTATGTCAAGAACTGCGCGATAAAATGACTCAGTACAGTTTAATATAAGTTTTGCGAAAGGGAAATAGATTTTATTACTATATATTATTACTAGCTTTCCGCCCGCGGCTTCGCCCTCGTTATCATCAAAGAAAAACCCGCATAGTTCCCGTTCCCGAGGGATTTCCGGGATAAAACTATCCTATCTCTCAAGTTGGATCGAACTGCACATGGTGTGCGAATTTTATTATAATCGGTTAAGTTGTTTAGGAGTCCATTGAGGACAAACATTGTGACACGAGATTTATAATTTATATATATATATATATATATATATATATTATAAGATAAGATGTGTATAAAAGTATTTAAATTCTGTTACTTCAATTTTTCAAAATATCTGCGGAAGTCCAACGAACCCGGGGGTTTAAAACGTGTGTCGTATTTCTTTTATTTTTTATTTTAGGCTGATTACACTATACAAAACCATAATTATGATTTTGTTTAATTAGAAAATAATAAATATAGGTATCCATTGTTTTTATACAGCACCATTACCATCTTGATTCCCATGGAATAGTTAATAAAAAATATTTTGTCTTCATTTTTTATTAAATTTTTTGCAAATTCAAAGATTTATTAAATATAAAGTTAGTTCTTCTGACAGTCAGTCTTTTGTAGGCGAGGTCTTGAAGGGCTAGACACTTAGTGATGTAACTGTTAGAACTTTCTAGTTATGTAATGTGCTACTGGTAACTGTTTTTGTAATGTGCACAGTGCATGTAGGTATAGGTAAAAAATGCTTATATATTTCAAAAAAATATAATACCTATATAAGTCGAAAAAAGGATTAGATTCCAAACGGATATTCATAATTGTCTGCCACGTCCGAAAAGGAAGAAATTACAGAATTTATTGTAATTTACGACACGACGTTATAATATAAAATGTTATAATGAAATCTAATTAGTTAATCAATAAAATTTATATTTTTTTTCTAAGAAAATAAAACACGTAGCATATTCCATCACCAGCTCCTAAACTATCAGTCAATAGACTGTTAAACAATGCAGAAACACAATTAGTATTCAAAGAGAATTCCCATTCATACCATATTGTATAGTTGTGCAACTCTTTTTAGGACTCATACAAACGGAACTTGTTGCATGGCTTTTAAATTATATTTTAGTTAAAGAATTTTAAATAGGTTTTATAACAGAAAAATTCTATGAACAGAAAAAAACATTGCGATACGAAGTACGAACTTGCGTTTTTCGTTTTAACAAACACCTGCAATCAGACCTCAGCAATCGAACTTTGATTTGAGCTTATAGACAGACAGCTAGAAGCTGCGTTTTTCCCTTGTGGAACGGTGATTACTTCTTTTAGTATTAAACGATTTATTGATACCAATATTTTTTATGAAAACAAAAACAGTCCAATCATTTAACCTTATTGTATAAGCCCAGATTAAAAAAAAAAAAAACATCGATTAAATATGACAAATAACAGAAAATTCAAAGCGATTGTACAAATAAGCAAACCGGGCAAACTCCGTTTCGCCACCAGAGACACCTTTTCTTTGCTATAAACCTCACGGAGCCCGAGACCTTTCCAACGAATGCAAAACCGTGGAAATCGGTTGGTGTGTTCTGGAGTTAGCGTCAGGAAGGAAAACCTGACTTATTTTTATATAGGTAGTAGGTAGATTAAAAAAAGTAAAACTACTTCTAAATAGTATTTCAAAGTGCGTGTCAAACATCCGTCAAAACAAAACACATCAAAGTGTGATACACTTTCACAAAATTATGATACTGGTGTTTTTAAATAGATTTAGCGCGAAATTCGACCTAGATAACATGGGTTTTAGTTTCATTCTAGACTTTAAATTCACTTATAAAAAAGCGTATGTGCCGAGCACACGTGTCAGTGAAACTTCTTTGGCAATATTCAAAGATACCAAAATCGTCGCCTTACTCCATGACGTGTCGGTATTGCCATGACGCGACATTGAAATTTTTACAAAAACAAATAGACCACTTTGCGTGAATAAAATGAATGAACATTAATTATTAATTTGCTGATTACTACAAAGATCTTCTGATCTAATTGATCTCAACCTTAACATTATTCCAATAAAATTATTGCGTTGAAACAAAAGAAATAAATAATAGATAATGATGTTATTCAACAGATTATATAAAGCTAACCGTGTTTCAGTTGGGATCTACTTGCGCACGCGTTGCGTTTTAAGCGGTCGCTTGGCTAGTAGTGCGGACCGTTAGCTAGTGATGTTGGCAATGTCGATAGAATACGTGATTTTTATGAACTTTCCTGTCGTTTTTTTTACCAGTGGAGATCAACGGCTTTACAATGGTTTTAGTATTGATAACATCTGAGTTAATTAGTTGACATAATAGAAATTACAGAATGCCGACTTATTATCAAAATTGTTTCGAATTGCTCTTCATTAAATATTTGTAAAAATTTTCTTATTAGTTTATGTAAATAGGTATTTATTGTTATGTTAAAATAGAACAAATTTACGACACGAAACTTGTATTCTGATATTTGATATAATGTAGCACAGGACGTTTAAAAACCCAAATTCCTAACTTAATTTCTTTTTCTCCGTTTATAATTTGTGTCTTTAAATCTCATCTATCTATTTAGCAACCTGTTCATTGATGAACATGTAACATTTACAAATTTACAAAATACTAAACTATCGACAAATTTTATCGACACACAACATCACTATCTCTAATAGAGCCGTGCAGCGACCGACAATGAGGACAACTATGCATTCGCACGCGACCTCCTCTGTGAATATTAACTAAAGTTACTAGCTTGTATCAAGGCTTGTTATTTGTTAAATTATTGTTTTGTATACGTATGTAAACGTAGGACTTGTAAACTAATATAATAAATACTAAAGTAATTCTGTTTGTCAGTCTGTCTATCTCTTCTTCACGCCTTAACCACTGTAGCGATTTAGATGAAATTCCATGAATTAAATGGATGAGAGATAGCTTGAGACCTGAGAAAATACAAAGGACAGGTTTTATCCAAGATACTCGTATCACACGGGAACGGTAACTATGCGGGTTTTTATATAACTACGCGGGCTAAACCGCGGGTGGAAAGCTTATATATATAATGTAATTTTACTTCGGTACATATCCTCGATGAATAGAAAAACATTGAATGAAATAAACAGCATTCGAACTGAATCATTATTTGGTATGAAATTGTTCCTAAAACTTAACCAGATTCTGTTTTTCTTGTAACAAAATATCACATCCTTTAAACAATGCGTATAAATCCAATGTCAAATAGTGTTTACAAAATGTTAAGTAATATAAGACAATGCACCAAAAGTTTTTGTTAGCAGCAAGCATTGTTCAATGGGAATGATTGTGAATTGTTAATTCTGTTTGTAAATGTGCAAGAGTTTTTTTTTAATTTATACGCGTATTATTTCCCTGTAACATGTTTGTATTAGTGTAACTGGGTAGTATGAAGTGTGTAATCATTTTAATCTAGATTCTAGAATATGTTTTTTATTGCATGGAGAAAGGCAAAGTTTTTTTTTTCTTAATCGATCTAATATTATGGCTAATTAGTATTTACATATAAGATACAAAAAAATAAATAAAATGAAAAAATATGCCTCAACATACTGAAAGTTATGTCACCTAGTGGAGAGATTTTTCGGACAACTTCAAAATTAAGTTATTACTTTTTAACGTATGACATAGGTCTTCATTAATCACTTTTAAAATCCTAATAAATAAATTTTATACTAATCTACTCTATAAATTCAAAAATAAGTTTCCTAAAGTTTCAATATCTTTTGATATAATTCACATAATCCTTTTGTAAACCGTTTAGCAACTTTGCGAACATAAGCGACAGTTCGCGTGACGAGATAATAATTCTAACAATCAAATGATCCTTCACTTGAAACAAAAGTGTGGCCGTGACATACTGGCTGAGAAAGTCGTCTTCAGACATGGTAATGTAATTATTGCTGTGTAATTTTAATCAATCGTTTGTTTAAGGCTATGGCTTTTGTGTATTCTTTACAACAATAAAGTGACTTCTTTTACTATATCTGTATATAACTACTATTAGTTGCGATTCGGTCCTGCGGACCTGTGGCCCTGTAGTAAAATGCAACCCTTTTTGCGATTAAGGTGCATATGACAAAGATTAATATTGAATACAAACAAATAAATAATAATAGTTTAGAGCACGATCAATAATTTCAAAAATATTGTTTTATTTAAAAGTTAAATATCGCTAAGACTCGAAGGATTCTCAAGTTAATTTTTCTAGCGAGCAAGATTATAAGAAGTATATTTTATGAAGCGGCTTGTGAACAAAGGTCGACTATCTACAGTACCACGACCTAGAAAACTCCCCCATACCAATACTAGTAATGCATACGAAACTAATTGTACGTCTTCCATTGCAGGCTCAGTACGGCGGAGCACGACTCAAAGCAGTTCGAACACGACGAGGAACTCGCAACTCCTCTCAGTCCTCGCTGCGAGGCGGCGGCAACTCCTCACGGGACGCCTCGCCAGTCACATCAATACTCTTGCTACTATAGCGAATAAACCACACAAGTATGTTTTCTTATTAGAATCATGTTAGTTATTAGAAGGCTACATGTTGGCTCCGTGTGAATACAATGTCATTCAAATTAAACAATAGCCTATAGGCTTTTTATTAAAAGTTTTCAGAATTAGTTGCAGTATATCCTTGTATTGAAATATTTAACTTGGTAAAAAATATTATAAACAGTAAGAAAATCAACAATTTTATCAAGCAAACGTTTAACTGATATTTTTCTCAATTTCAGAACCAACACCACCTTCGCTCAATTAGAAATTCGTGACTCAAATAATAGTGTCGTAAAAAGGATAACATTTGACAACTCGAGTAATGAAGCCATAGCACCGACTTTAAAACTGATCACTAACGATGGAGTTAAAGAAACACGACAAGATATTAAACCACACGAGATAAGACACTTATTTATACCTAGGATATATCAAGATAATAAAAACAGAGCAGGATTTTTAAACAATCGACGATTTAACAAAACGAATGCTGCTGATACGAAGACTGAAAGTTCTATAATATACGTCCCACCAGAGAAAGGAGAGGAATTGGATAAAGGTATCGAATTAGACCCAGAAGAGGAATTCCAAGTTGATGAATCCAATCACGGCTTATATTTATTGAATTATTCTGATACTGATAATGTTACACAAAGTCCACCTGTAGCTCCTAACAAAACAACGTCCAGTAATGAAATTAAAGAAAATGCTACATTAATAACTGAAGCAATATCCGTAACTACTGAAAAGGCCGTGGAAACCACTCCTAAGGTTGAAGAACAAGAGAAAGAAAAAGTAGAAGTAAATACAATAGCTAACAGTACAGATGTTCAGAATACAAAGTTAATTAAAGTAGAGCATGAAAAAGATAAAACAAATCAAACATTATTTATGTCACAAGAGATTTATAACCATTTTCGGCCGTTAGAAACAGAACTTCCCGATGAAGAAATGGCGCCTTTTATATATTTTGGTCAAAAACTAGGTGGTCCTGTAATAAACGATAACTTGACAAATTCGCCCTCATTATCAGCTTCTACTAAAGCCGCTAATTTTATTGTGGCTCCATCTGAAAAAAGGAAATTTAATTCACGATACTCAGCAACAGAAAAATATAGGAATACTAGTGCTGGTGAAGATGAAATTAATGAAGATATGGACGTTTCAGTTGTTAAAAATGTTATAGAAAAGAATAAAATAAGAAACACAGTCAAGGGACCGGCTCCTGCAAGACACGTTGGTTTGGTTAATGCTTATAGAAAATATCCGAGTACCACTCAAAAGCCACTGAACATTGGACAGTTAAATGTCACTGAACCTATCGTACAAAATGTAACGCCGAGTATACAAAATAAAACCAAAGATGTTCTATCGAATACAACTGTAAATCCTGTTGAAAATGTAAATGGAACTGCCATCAAAGACAATTTAAACAAAACAACTACACCTCCCACATCTTCCACACCACCTCTGATTCGTAATTTTACTCGTAATTATTTCAATCTACGTCGACGTCCATCAAAGATAACCACTCTTTTGAGTACTGAAAGCAGTCTGAATGCTCCAGTGGTTAACACAACTACAGAAAAAGCATCAACTTCTGTATATACAGCTGTTGTAACATCCGTGTCGATAACTTCATCTGTGAGAGGACAAAATAAAACAGATCCTATTACTAATGAATCGGATAATAGTACAAGTGAAATAACATCTGGAAATATACAGGATAAGTCGAATGTTACAGATGAGATTATAATTTATTTCAATGACACGGAAACAACAGCTATACCGACAACAACGACCACAACCACATTAAAACCATACAGACATAGGATCAGAATAAGAACTACGACGACTGAAAATCCTTTCCATAACACCACAAAAACTACGCAAGCTCCAATAACGTATAAACCGATTGAATCTCCGTTAACCAGTGAAAAATATAATGGAGATCTGAGTGTAGAAACGATAACATCTAAAATATCTGAAAGGCTAGCCAGTCTATTCCGACAAAATGATTATGATAACGCTACGAATGGGATAACAATTCGACCAAAGAATATACTAAAAAGACGGCGACCAACGACTACTTCGACAACAACAACAACAACTACGAGTACAATAAAGCCAACTGTTAGTACACGTGAAGAATCTACGACGCTACTCCCAACGACCACAGCGCAAGAAACTACGACACAAAGAAACGAAGTTACTGAATCGATCTTAAAAACTTTAATCGTCACGTCTCGATCAGCATCATCGAGTTCAACAACTCTGCAACTCACAAACATGACGCAAGTTGAAAACGATACTGTGCTTAATTTAACTAGAGTTAAGAATGAAAGCGACACTCAGAACGAAGTTGTTATAGAGGCAGAAAAGACATACACAGCGTCATACGTCTTAGCTGGTCTTGGATTTCTTCCAGTGATAGCTGTTGTAGGTTTTGTATTAAGGAACTTACTGAATAAGAAAACGAAAGAAATCGACACGGAATATGAAGGATACTTCGACGATGGCAGCGATATTAAGAAAGAATCGCCGATCACGCCTGTAGCTCGACCGCCGATACCGCCGCCTACAAAACCAGATCAAAAATGGGAATTCCCAAGAAATAAGCTTAGGTTACAAACGCTATTGGGTCAAGGAAATTTCGGACAGGTTAGTATATGTTCACACTTTCCTACATAATATCAGAAATCATATCAGCGCTAATCTCAGAAAGTACTGGTCCGATTTGAAAAATTCTTTCGGTGTTAGATAGCCCATTCATTGAGACTATAGTTATATCATCACGCTAAGACCAACAGGAGTGGGTGAAACCGAGGAGCGAAGCTAGTGTAATGATAAAAGAACTAAAAATGATTTTACTTAATTCCAGGTATGGAAAGCTGAGGCAGACGATCTGAACGGTCACGATGGTCTGACCCGTTTAGTAGCTGTGAAGACTATTAAGGAGTCAGCGTCACAGAAGGAGAAGCAGGAGCTTTTGCACGAGATCTACATCATGCAGAAGATCGGGACACACCCCAACGTGGTGACGCTGCTCGCTTGTTGTACTGAACAAGGTGGGTATGATAGATTGAAGATTTGGTAATATATATGGTCATAATGGCAATTATTATTGTAAATTAGCAATTGCCTATGGCTGAAATTTGCTCTGGTACATTATGGGTCTGTTTGTTCGTTGGAATTTTTCGTAACCTACAGAGTATGCTAAAATGGATTAAAATTGTTGTTAAACTGCAGAGCAGTTTAAAATGTCTTGACCTTTTTAATTTTGTTTTGAGTTACGTTTAAGTATATAGCATGCATAATTGTGTGTTTATGTTGTTTGCAATTATTATCAAAAAGAGCTTTATGGTACATGCTGAAATTATTGGTATAACAGTTTATATAGTTTATCATGTGGAAACCTGTTTCAAAGCCCTACCTCCTAATGATAGCTCTCTATCTTCTAATAACACAGCACAGCAGTTTATCTAATTTATTACTTGAAAACGTATTCCAGAGCCCTACCTCCTCATAATGGATAATTGTGCTAGCTCTCTATCTTCTAATAACACAGCACAGCAGTTTATGTAATTTATTACTTGAAAACGTATTCCAGAGCCCTACCTCCTCATAATGGAGTACGTGATGTGCGGCAAGCTGCTGACGTACCTGCGCGAGCGGCGCTCCCGCCCCGACCGGTTCAGCGGGGGCGGCTCCGTCACCTCCAGGGATCTCACCGTGTTCGCGTATTGCGTGGCCAGGGGGATGGACTATATCGCTTCTAAGGGGGTGAGTTCCGATCACCATTTAATTCTATGGATATTGTATAAAAACTCTGTTTTATCTTATATTCCCTAACTCAAATATCTTGTTTGAATGTTCGTTAGGTTAATAATTGACTTGTGACGTAACAAAATGGCGCAGTATCGATCGTATTCTTAGTTGAATCGCAAAGTACATCGATTATATACGCTCAATAAAAAAACTGCATGGAATTGGCAGAGTTTTGATTCAGACATTTTTTGAGTGTCATTTTTAGTTTGGTTTAAAGAACCACCACCTTTACTTTTATCGTAAGAGAGATTGCTTGTTTCTGATTTTATTATTATTTATATATTACGCTAAACTGTGGCTAAACTGTTTTGCATATTGCAGATCGTACACCGCGACCTAGCCGCTCGCAATGTACTAGTCGACCACAACAAGCTATGCAAGATCGCGGACTTCGGCATGTCGCGGTGCGCGGGCGCCGCGGCGCGGGCTGCGCGGGGCGCGCTGCCTGTGCGGTGGATGGCCCCTGAAGCCTTGCTGTATAATGTGTACAGCCATCACTCGGATGTGTGGGCCTTTGGGATACTGCTGTGGGAGATTGTTACGCTTGGTAAGTTGGTTAGTGAAGGTGTGATAGATGTCGGTATGTGTGGTAGTGCTAGTTCTGATGTGAAACATATGATGGCGCCTAAAGCATTGTAGACTTTAGTAAAAGGTGCATAGACACCTGTGAGTTGCATTTTTAATGGTTTTTCGTGGCGCTGTGTACGCTAAATTTTCATTACATGGTACAGTTATAGGATTAATCGTTTTAGTCTTTAAAACAGAATGTTTCTTTTGTATTTATACATCCCTTCATTTTATGTAACTAGCATATATATCATTTCTTTTACTGAAAATTTCAAGTTAGTCACTGTTTCCAATATTTTCAAGTCATCAAATCATCATTCATAATTCATATAGTAATTGTTTTTATACTCCAGGCTCAACACCATACGCAGCGATGTCAGGTCGGGAAGTCCTCACCGCGGTCACAGAGGGCTACCGGCTCGAGCGCCCTCCACACTGCAAGCCGCAACTCTACCGGGCAATGCATGCCTGCTGGCACGCGGACCCGAACCAACGACCCACGTTTGCCCAACTAAAGTCTCAACTAGCAGAACTGCTGGATAATGAACCCGTGGAAGGGAATTACGTGGATCTGGACTCGTTTTACCAAGAATCGTCCGTGTATAGCGATCCGTCGGCGATTATTAATGATGAGGAGGGGCTGTCGGCGGAGTATGATAGGGAAAGGCGGGTGTTTAGAGAGTAAGTAATTTATTTGTACTAACTTAGTTGGGATGCTATTTCTTGTGTTTTCTGAATGTGACCTATTTATTAAATTTAAAAATAAAATTTTCTACTTCGTTGAATAATAATAAACTAATGCTCAATAGATACGAATACTTCGTAACATTGTAAGGTAGTCAAATTTTTGGTTAAGTGATTTTAATATTTTACAAAAATCCTAAATTAATTTTGTATGAAACCTATTTTTCAATTTAACGATACCTTTTTTTCCCCTTCCAGATTAAAAACGGGCCAAGGAAAGTTCGAGAACAGAGCGTTCAACTTGCGCGATGAAGAGATGCGCAATAAATTCGGTATCGGCACGCCCCGTATGGGCGGCTTCGGCATCCGCGACCTGAACTTCGAGAGAAACTTCTCTGACGGCGAATTCGCGGACCGGAGTTTCACTGACAAAAACTTCGCTGACAGAAACTTCGCCGACAAGAACTTCGCCGACAAAAACTTCACTGACAGAAATTTCACCGACAAAAACTTTAACGATCCTAACTTTGTTGAGCGAAAAGATGGGAAACTGTCGACCTCCAGTTTTCATAGGGATAGAGAAAGGGAGAATCCTTTAGTAAGCAGGAATAGTTTCAATGGATTTCCCCGGATAAATGCCAACAATCACTTTCAAATGACGCCCGACGGAAGGAACAAAAGAGTCTCCGAGTTTGAATGTGATATCTAAGGACTGAAGTTCGATAGAAAATTTTGTGTCGCAAAAAGTGTTCTTGTATTGATTAAAATTCCGAATTTCTATTGGTAGAAAAGTTTTCGAATTTTATAGCTCGATACAGTGCAGTCTAACGAACTGTTTCTTTATTGATTGAGGAAAAAGCCTCGATCAAAAGAAATCTTGTTTGATTAATTGGACTTTGGTTTTAAACCTGATATTTAACTAGATAAAAACTACGAGTTTAGGGCCGATTTTACAATTTTTGTTTAAAATTTATCCGTCCAATAAAGTTACACGAACATTTTAAAATGTCACCTGTAATCTGTCAAATACGGACAATTAGAATACATTTTTGAAATGTTAGTTTAATACGTTATTCGATGACCATTTAACCAACGATTGAAAAATCAGCCCTTAATTATTTGAATTGGACGTTCATTGACTGACTTATTCGTAGGAGCGTGGAATTCATGACATTAGGCTTTAAAATTGATTTCAATTGTATGAAATTTGTGTAAATTGTATTGTAAATAGTTCTATTTATAACAGTATTCTGCTGAGCTGGGTGTAGTTGTAAATAATGTTAAGTTTAGTATAGAGCACAGGTTTCGATATTTACTAAATGCGTGTTATTTTTCACAAGATTTATTGTATGTTGGAATTCTACACATTTTTAACATATTTTTCAAGAACAAGCCGTGGTGCTAAAATGGCTTGTATTGTAAATGTATTTTAACAATTTATGTATAATGTTATATTGTATATTTGTGGAATTTATTTTATTTCAAATCTCAGTTCAATATTACTGTCTAGTCTAAAATTTATAGTTATTGGATTGTAAAGATCTGTTTAAAATATAAGTTTGAAAGATTTATTTTATTAAATAAAGTAATATGAAATGATTATAATTTTTGTTTTTTTTCCTATCCTTATGTAACCTATGAAATGTAGAAACTTAAATCTATAGTAATATATAAAGCTGAAGAGTTTTGTTTCAAACTCAAACTCAAACATTTATTTATTCAATTAGACTTCTTCGAGAAGCACTTTTGAAACGTCAATACATATTTTTAACATTTACCACCGATTCGGAAAGCAGTATCTATGGAGAAGAATCGGCAAGAAACTCCATAGTTGCTCTTTTAAATCATTTCAGTATTACAATTTAATTTTACAAAATATGTAAGTAACTGTACGTATATATCATAATATGCCAAAGAACTGTCCTGTGGTTTTTACGCGACAACCCTCCATGGGTTTTTATCTTCCATATATTCCTTAATGCTGTAATAGGCTCTCTGAACTAATACGTTTTTTACATAATTTTTAAATTTAGCACTACTAAACTCTTTAATACTATGAGGAATTCTGTTGTAAAAAAGTATACCTTGGCCCATAAATGAATTTTTAACTTTAGCTAACCGGTAAAATGGCATTTCAATTTTATTTCGGTTCCTTGTGCCATAACGGTGTCTATCTCCTACTCTTGTGTGTAAGTCTGCGTTTTTGTGTACATATAAAATATTATTAAATATATACTGTGATGGTACTGTGAGGATACCAGCATTCTTAAAGAGATCTCTTAGTGAGTCCCTAGCACGTAAATTATATATAGAGCGTATGGCTCTTTTCTGTAATATAAATAAAGTTTCTATATCTGCAGCCCTGCCCCATAGCAGAATTCCATAGGACATAATGCTATGAAAGTAGCTAAAATAAACCAATCTAGCCGTGTCTTCATCGGTGAGATGCCTTATTCTTCGAACTGCATATGCAGCTGAACTAAGCTTAGCAGCGGTGGTGGCAACATGGGCCCCCCATTGTAGCTTCTCATCTAGTGTCAAACCAAGAAAAACAGTAGAATCCACAGGGTATAATACCTCCCCGTTTAAAATAATATCCCTTTTCACCTTTTTTACATTTGGAAGGATAAATTCAACACAATTTGTTTTTTTTGCATTTAATAATAAATTATTAGCAGTGAACCATTTGGATATGCGTAAAAGAGCAGAGTTTACTTCGTCAACATTTGTGTCATGTCTATCCACATTAAATATTAATGAGGTATCATCTGCAAACAGTACTATTTCACACATATCCTGCAAATAATAAGGTAGGTCATTAATATATACTAAGAACAAAAACGGTCCTAAGATAGATCCCTGCGGAACACCTATGTTAATCGGCGCACCGCGAGATTTCTCTCCATTAACAACAACGGTTTGTACCCTGTTCTGAAGATATGAAGCTATGAGGTCCTGAGATAAACCTTTAATACCATAAAAATTTAGTTTCCGTAATAGAGTGGTATGTTCTACACAGTCAAAAGCCTTAGAAAGGTCGCAGAATATCCCCAAAGCATTCTTTGAATTTTCCCATGCTTTATATATATGTGACAAAAGAGCTATTCCAGCATCAGTGGTAGAGCGCCCCTTTGTGAAACCAAACTGTTTGGCGTGCAGTAAACCATTTGATACAAAATGACTACATAATTGGTTTAAAATTAATTTCTCGAAGACTTTGCTCAAAGTTGGTAAAATGGAAATTGGCCTATAGTTATTACAGTCTTCTTGGTCACCACTTTTAAATAAAGGAATAACTTTACTTAACTTTAATAAATCAGGGAATATACCACAGTCACAACATTGATTAAATATAAACGCTAAGTGGTTGGCAATGTTTTCTATAATATTATTTACTAGATTTACAGACATTCCCCAGAGATCACATGTTTTTTTTAAGTTTAATGTTTTAAAAGTTTTAACAATTTCCTCTGCAGTCACATGTCGCAATTCAAATAATACATTACACTCAGCAACATGGTCCCTCAAGTAGGACTCCGCAAGCGCTGATGACGAATTTAATTTTTCGGTAATACTAGCAGGGACACTACTAAAAAAAATCTTCAAAAGCAAGCGCAACATCAGCACTTTTGTCAATGACCCTACCAGCATTAACTAGTTTTATGGTACTATTTGATTGGCTTTTGCCCATTTCACCATTAATAATTGCCCAAACCGTTTTAACTTTGTTATCAGAGTTGCGTATTTTATCTCTGACATACAAGCACTTGGCAGTGAAACAAACTTTTTTAAAAGTTTTTGAATAATTTCTAACATAACTAAGAAATGCCAAGTCTTTGTTATATTGCTTCATGCCATATAACTCATATAAAACGTTCCTGCATCTGTGTATACTAGGTGTTGCCCATTGGCTAAATGGTAAATCCTTGGTAATACTTAAAGATTTAACTTTAAAGATTTTTTCAAACTCATTATGAATTAAATTAAAAAGATTTGTAAACATTTCACAAGGATTAGTATGAAAGGATTGATCATTCAGGCCAGGCAATTTATTATTAATATTATCTCTAAATTTATGAATGCCTTTTTTAGTTATAGGCCTAACATTAATTCTTTTAAATGTAGGTATGCAATCCCATTCAAAAACTACTTTCTGGCCACAGTGATCCGAAGTCAGTGTATTGAGAATATTTTTTTCTAAAAAGTTACAATCACAGTAAACATTATCAATACAAGTTGCAGAACTTGGTGTAATTCGTGTGGGTTCATCAAAAAGTTTATGTAAATTAAATGATTGAAATAAATTAACTATTCGTGTTGCCATTTGTGTGTGTGAAAGTAAATCAATATTAAAGTCTCCACATACTATAACCTTCTTTTCACTTCTGCTCAAACGCTTTAATATTTCTTCCATGACTGTCTCAAACATATTATAGTCACTGGAAGGAGGCCTATAAACGCAAACAATAATGTAACGCTCAAGTTCAACACAGGACAGTTCAATGGTGCGTTCTACAGAAAGGCTAACAATGTCAGTTCGTTCCTTGCATTTTAAACTATTGTGTACAAAAATAAGAGAACCTCCATGAATAGCGTTTGTCCTAAAGTATATACTTTTTAATTTATAATTATCAATATTTATTAACAACTGACATTGTTTAAGCCAATGTTCTGTTACACAAAATATTTTAATTCTATTATGATTTAAAAATAATTCTATTTCTAATAATTTGCTAGCTAAGCCTTGAATATTTTGATGCACAATAGAAAAAGACTGCTTAGCTGTTGTCTTATAAACTAGTTTAAATCTAGCTTAAGGCTAGATTGTCTGTCAACACTTAACCTAGGTTGATGTATATAATTACTACTACATAAAATTATAGTAGATCCAGGGTCTGATACTAAACATGTACCAGACTGGTTAATAATTTTATATGCTATTAACATAGCAAGTTCTCTCTTATATCTAAATGGCAGATACACTGTATTCTTTGTCAAACAAAAAGATTTTGTACAAGAATTTATGTCAAAATATATAAATGCATCACTATGATGATTTGTTAAATTATATAATTTCAAGTTAATATTATATATAAATTTATATTGATTTTGTGTCAAACCAGGCAAATATGGTAAAGTACACAACATAAATTTGCATTTTGTCTCACTACTAATTTTTAACATTTTTGTTTGTTTGCTAAAACGCGTTTATCTCAGAAATTACTGGTCCAGTTTAAAAAAATTACAGTATCATAATATTATGTAGGTATAACACATATATCGAGGATAGGCTATCTATCACACGGACCCTTGCACTGACCAATATAAACCAAGCATGTGGGTAAAACCGCGGGACAGAGCTAGTTCAAAAATAATAATGAATTTACATACAAAAATATTGAGTCACAAATACTATCAAATTTAAATTCCCTTGGCTCTTCACACTGATATTATAAATTCGATAGGCTGTGTTATTTATTAAAAGTCTATTTGTATGTTAGGCTTTCAAGATACAAGTACTTTACTGATTTGAGTGAAATTAAAAAAAATACGTGTGGCACTCGGGGACTGCCGCGGTGAAGCTATTGCACAGCATGCCTTCAAGCCACACCTCCGTGCCTGTCGGAGTGGGGAGCGTGAGGTTTTTCGTTACGCAATTTCTGGATTCGGTCCCCTCGCTCAAGGCCCGCGATAGAAGCTATGCAATAGCTTAAAAAATAATGAAAATCATGTTGTTGTTGTAAGTGGATACTTAGACTAATCTTTTAGTCAAACTCTAGAGAGAAGCTAGAGGGCTTCAATAGTATCTCAAAGTTTATTGTAAGCGTAGTTATATATCTCAATATTATCCAGTATAGTAAATCGATCGTCTGTAGGTAAGTATCGATGCCTCACTGAAGGGGTATTTGAAATTTTAAGCCCCTTTCGTCAGAGCAAATACGCTTAGACTCGTATAACGAGAGAGCTTAGGGAAGGAGTACTTTAATATATTTCAACGTTATAACATACATATGTCTATACATATGTATAGAACTATACTAATATGAATTAATTAAACTATTCTAGAATTTTTCGTTTTCCAACTGAACTAGGAAAAATAAAAAATGGATGATTACGTTAGAAAATGTTCACCGGTTTACACAGGTTTACATCATTGCTGATTCCTCATAGTCACTACATAGAATAAAACAAAGTCGCTTTCTCTGTCCCTATGTCCCTTTGTATGCTTAAATCTTTTAAACTACGCAACGGATTTTGATGCGGTTTTTTTAATAGATAGAGTCATTCAAGAGGAAGGTTTTGTATAAATTTATTATGTTTTAGTCAAATCGGGCGAAGCGGGCGGAAAGCTAGCTTTTTATGAAAAGTGCTGTCTCATTTCCTGGTAGCTGTACAAAGTGGTATTATAAAACCACAAAGCTACACCACAATTGTTATTTAAAATAAAGGAAATGTTCTTGTGGTTAAAACACTTACTTTCTTTGGAATTGCGGTATAGTTCCTTATTTTCAAATACAGGGTGAATAATACATTTATCTTTCTATGGAATAAAATATAACGATCAAATGGCCTCGTGGACAATATATCGCACATTCATAATAAGGCATAGCGGTAATGGCATGCGAGAAATTTATAAACATAGAATTAATGATTCCTAAGGCTTTACTATTGAAAAATGCGAATATGATATCTTACAGCGTATTATTATTTAATATATTTTACAACATACAATTGGGTAAAACACATGCAATTGTTACCCAACGTGAATATGTATATTGTATGTCCATGTATAAATATAGAAATGATTTCAAATTCAAATTATATTTATTTGCAAGAATGTAGTTACAGATTCTAGATGTTTTAATTACAATGTTATGTGGCTAATACTTTCTACCCATTGATTGGGTGTGCAAATATTAAAAACTCCTGCGAAAAAATAATAAAAATAGTCTAATACAGTTCGGCTACCTTTACTTCCGAAAATCAGATAGTATATTTCATTGCATTTTACTTAACTAATTTTCAATAAAAGATTATCTAAAGTTCTTTTTTATAATCAATAAATAGGTAGTTATGTATTGAAATTTAATCCATGCTCTACATTCTTATCTAATCCGAAGCAAATCAAAGAACAACTTATTATATTTTCTATTATGTAAACTCCAGAAAGAAAATATTTTAAAGCACCATGTATAAAATTTATACATTGTATATGAAACGAGATTAGAATATTAAATAAATAATAGGTAACAAAGAAGATAAAATGCGGTTAGGTATGTAAATTGGTAAAGGTTGGTGGCGTAACATTAAACTTATAGGAAATTCAATACAGTTCGTTGAAAAAAATAGTAATTCATACTTGAATCTGGGATTTGTTAAAAAAACTTATACTAAAGTTTTCTCTAATTCCACTTTAAAAATATAGACGCACTGTGAAAGCTATAGCTCTATGTAATATTTCATATTACACAATTAGCACTTCTAAAATAATTAGGTAACAGCAATTAACACTTAATGTTCACGTGCTTCTAAATTTGCTCTTAATTAAAACTATAACAATTTGGCAACAATTTGTTTATATCAACTTTCGTGACGCGACGTTATGAAGTGTGAAAGCATATCATAATTTTGCTTCCAGTCATTCCCCCTTCTACAATATCCAACAGCCTTTATAATCCAAATAATAAGGTCAAAAATGCATCAAAAACTATTAATACGAATGAAAATGTGATGAACAATGTCCAATTGTCGTTTACGTAATTTTCTTAAGATGTATCGGTATGTCCGCAGATTTGCAGGTCATAATTCTGACCCTAGCATGGGAGAAAGTCGCAAGATCCGGCCACACCACGTTATGTTCAGTATATGATAGTCACTCGTTGCTGAGTCCTACGCGTGTGCGCACAATGTGTAGTGATCTTTGAGAAAAAATGTTGCTTGTTAACATTGTTTTGATTTTCGCGCTCGCGAGAGCTCAGGAGCTAGACGACTTTGAATTCTACGACCCTGAAGAAATGATGATAGCGCAGAAGTCGAGACATTATGAGACGATAGTGAAACCGCCAGTTAAAATAGTTAAGCCTCGTGGAGTAACCAATTCCCATAGACCGCAGTATAACATTGATTCTATAGAAGCTGACGATGATTTAGTTAATATAAGGAAAGAGAAGGAAGGCATGATACGGGACGCTGTGTTACGGGCTTTGGAAAAGAGGAATAATATGGGAAAGTTTGCGCAAATACTGCCAATAATTCGTGCGATGTCGGGGAACCAGAGGGTGGCTTTGGCGTCTCTGGTCGCTAGCCAAGTTACCAATCCACACGGGAAACAATATTTGAATATTAATCAGGTTAGTATATTGTTTCAATATGGAGCTAGTTAAAACAATTGTGAAATTTAATTATTATAGTTTCTATAGCGGATGTAATTACCGTTAGATGAACATTTTTAGTAGATATATATTTATTAAAACATGAATTAGGACAGTCTTCTATAGAATACAAAATAAATCAATTATCTATAATATGAAAATGAATCCCAAAATGTGTTGTTAAGCGCATAACTTGAGAACGGCTTAACCGATTTCGTTAATTCTTTTTTTATAATATTCCTTGAAGTTCGAGGATGGTTCTTATGTAGAGAAAACGTGAATATGTACCACGGGCGAAGCCGGGGCGGATCGCTAGTTTGAGATAAAAAATGAATAATACATAATATCATGAAAATTTGAAGTGGCTAGTTCAAAAGTAGGCGGGCAAATATTGGCGGGAAAACTTACAAGCTCACCATACAATATTAAAACCATGATAGGTATAGAAGTTGAATGGAATTATGAGCTGTACCTAGTTACGGGTTTATTTATTTTTGAGTAAATAAAAAATCTATTTAAGATATAAAAAAATTACCACCTGGTTCCGAAGGGGAATTAGTTAAAATAATTAGCAGTACAGTTTTATTACAATATCAAAAACTGAAGAAAACTATCAAAACTGTAAGAAAAAATTATTTACTTAGCTAGCTCGTACTCTGATAATAATTAACCCATTAAGCCCCGAGCGGCCCGCGGATCAGGCCACGACACAATAGATTTTCTATTGTGTCTGTGATTCCGGGGGCTGAGTTATAATTCACCCCGTGTGGTTTCAAAAATTGAAAAAATAATACATTTATAGTAAACCGGTGCAATAGTTCTGAGTTTATCGGGAACAGACTTATAATACCAAAATGACATTAACAAAAATACCAAAATATAACAGAACAAAACTTCGTACTTTCAAATGTCGTGTGTTATTGATTCGAAAGTTGTTATGTAATGTAATATAGATTATACATAATTGTTAAATTTGACAGTTTATCATATTGCGAGAGACTGTCAAATTAGGTTTTTAATCATTGTATGTCTATTGTTATGTATAAAGATATACTAGCTTGTTGCACGCGATTTTGTTAGCTAAATAGATTCAAACTGACGACACCGGAATCCGGATACGTCGAATATATTACATACTAGCTGCTCCGCGCGGTTTCACCCCCGTGGTTCCACCCCTGTTGGTCGTAGCGTGATGATATATAGCCTATAACCTTCCTCGATAAATGGGCTATCGAACACCGAAAGAATTTTTCAAATCGGACCAGTAGTTCCCGAGATTAGCGCGTTCAAACAAACAAACAAACAAACTCTTCAGCTTTATAATATTAGTATAGATTTTAATTTCATATACCTAGTATATTTGTTTCCAATGCTAGCACAAAATTAACATAAAGGGTTAGGGACATAATCCAGATCTCTGGCCAAGTTTGGGTTGGCAGATATCACACGTCGTCGAAATGCCTATTTTATTAAGTAGGTAAACTGTATCTAATGTTGCAGAAACTCGAGCGATATATTATTATTGTTTATTTTTGCTTGGTTGTTTATAAAATTGGAAAAACATCAGTTGTAGAGTCACTGTTTATTATAACAATATAAATATTGTTTTGATTTCAAATATGTTTCAAACATAGTTAGTTATACAGTATAATTATAATTCATTGTTGATTGTTGTTTTTGAATCACTACATACCTACCTAGTATAAAACAAAATCGCTTTCTCTGTCTCTATGTCCCTTTGTATGTTTAAATCTTTAAAACTACGCAACGGATTTTGATGCGGTATTTTTAATAGATAGAGTGATTCAAGAGGAAGGTTTTAGTATATAATTTATTAGGTTTTAGACAAAGCGGGCGAAGCAGCGACCTAGTCAAGTATAGGTAAAGACATCAGAAAATATTTAAGACAATTAATATATAAAAAAGAATATTGAATAAGATTTAAATAGCATTGGATCGCTTTCCATTAGTTGAAAAAGTGATTAGTCATCATCCTATAGTATAAACAAACATACAAATTTAACATAGAAAAGTTCTGCGTCATTACAGTAGAAAGTTGTCAAATTTTTACAAGGATGATTGACTTACTCCTCCCCTTATAATTATTCCTCATAAATTTATTAGAAAATACTCAGGAATATAAATATTCATTCATAAACATGACCAGCCATTAGAATTTTCAATGTCTTTGGTGATATTATTTCGTAATGCATTTTAAAGATTGAAGTTCTCATAATTCGTTGCGATCAGATTGAATCTAGGTAAATGCGAATATTAAAATGGTTAGAGATATGTTTAAAAATATGATAACGATAAATCTTTACGTATGAAAATATAGATAAGACACATGATTTTTGTTGACAATTGATCAGTGAGGTAGTAAGAAACTCTCATTAATAAGGGCCTTATTATGAGAGATTCCCGGTACGCAGGAATAATGTATCTAAAATTAAAATAATTCGTTTATCATCCTCATCAAACACACAAATACTCATTTTTAATACCTCGATTCGGTCCCCGCGCTCAAGGCCCGTGATAGAAGCTATGCAATAGCTTAATAAATCGCTTATCATCCTTTTCAAACACATAAATACTCATGTTTAATACCTTTGCAGATAAATTGAATGAATATCGCAACTATTCGCTCTTATAAAACTAGAATAAGCCGAACTTTTACAAAGTGAGCTAATTTCCAATAAAAAGTTTCCATTATATTCAGTGAACGAACAAAAAATACCAATCCGATTTGCGACACGACACGATTAGAAAATTCCTTCCCACAGATACGTTTTTACACTTTCAACTCTGTTGCAATTATGTATGTGAAAACAAATAATTTTCCTTTTAATTATTGTGGCAGATTGTTTTGTAAAAGTTGGAAAGAAATTACGATCACGTATGAATTATATGGAGATATGTGCATACGTATGACTTACTAGCGGTCCGCCCCGGCTTCGCCCGTGGTACATAATATATCGCAATAAAAGGTAACCTATGTTCTTTCTCAGGGTCTAAAGATTGTCTGTGCCAAATTTCATCAAAATCGGTTGAGAGGTAAGCGTAACAGGCAGACAGACGGAGTTACTTTCGCATTTATAATATTAGTAGGGACTAGTAGGGATGAGGTTGCCATTTTTATTTAATGTGCAATTTTTATGGCACAGAAAGATAATATATTATTTATATGATAATGCTATTATTTATATTGCATAGACATGATAGATACTTAGGGTCAACTCACACCAAAAGAGCGTCGAAGCGGAGCGCAGTTTCCGTGTCATATGAATTTTAACTTTATTTTCATTACTATAATACTCATTATCGCATGAGAAGCTCGAACGAGTCGCGCGGATGCCCGCGGCGCCGCTGGAATTCCGTGGAATTCCAGCGGACGGACCGTGCGACTGCGCGAGAAGTCGCGGGAATTCCAGAGAATGCTCGAGCATTCGCGAGCGGCCGCTGGCAATATCCCGCCCCTCGCGCCCGCTCCCCGCACGCGTCTGTGCGCGCGAGCATTCGAACTGCGCAAAGAGCGACCCGTGAATTCATCGCGGGAAGGCGCGCGGATTCCCGCGACTGCTCGAGAAGTCGCTGGAATGCTCGAGAAGTCGCGGGTCTCCGCTACTCCGCGCTTCGCCGCGCTGCGCTGCGCTGCGCTGCGCTTCGCCGCTCTTTTGGTGTGAGTTGACCCTTAAATTTATCCGAGGAAATTCACTAAAATGAAAAACTTAATACTCTTAAAACCTAGAAAAAATAAGCTTTTCAACAAAAGTAGGTTTTAAATACGAAAGGAAATGAAAATATTAAGTAAATATGTACATGATTTTATTTTAGCGTAACTACCTACCTACTTACATTTAATAAATTTTCGCAATTTTTTTCTCATAGAGGAAATCATAATATGCATATATCATATACTACAAAAGGCTAAAATATAGATAATACACCACATTATATCGGTCTAAACAGGAAATATTGAAAACAGCAGAAACGCTGTATTCTGTAAGCATTTATCTCTCGCTTACTGCAATTATGTATTCTGTTACATGAGCAAGTAGGTCAATAACCTCAAAGATGCGTGCTATCTTGGCTTCGATCGGAAATACTGGCATAGTATTAAATTTGTTGATATAGTAGTAAATAGTAAATACAAAGAAATAATGTTTATTTATCAAAAGCCAAAATATAAAGTACAACAAAATATAGGGGAATATACCTATAGTCTGTGCTTATAGTATATAATTATAATAGGTAATTTGTTGTATTAGTGATGTGGTTAATAACACTTCAGTATCTATAAATGAGACGCTCTACGAAGAGATTGTTTGCGTTCTTGTATGACGTCCGTATGGCAATTCTTTGTATGATCTCTATAATATATTATACTCACTTGATATTTTGCTACAAAATGCAAGAACAGTTTCAGAAATAGGTGATGATGATCATTTTGAAACTCGCTTCAAACCTCAAAGACATCATCAAAAATTTGATAATATCATTGACATTTGATAATATCATCGATGATAATATTATCAATAAGGACAATTATAGCAAGAACTGTCATTGGTGAAGAATGTAACCTTTATATATTTATTCCATCTAGTTGAGATGAGTTTCCGAGTATCTGACATATAAATATTAATACCGGTGGATTCTTGGCCGCCGTTCGACTATATCGACCCACATACATCGGCTGTTACAGAGAATATAGTTTTTGCTATTTACATGTGTTTTACCCTTATTTGCATTTAATAGAGTAATAGAGTCATTTATTTATTTAATTCAATTTGATATTAATTAATCAGATCAAAAAAACTACGCTGAGATAAGATAGAGAGACAAACCAACAAACTTACTTTCGCATCACTACATATTATAAAGCAAACGCTTCTCGTGTTTGTCCTTGTGTCTTACATACAGACACAAAGACAAACGCATCTTTAAAACGTTTCTTTTAATATATTATAGTATGACTAGCAGGGCTCCGCGGTTTCACCCGGGTGGCTCCGCTCCTGTTGGTCTTAGCGTGATGATGCCTATAGCCTTCCTCGATGAATGGGCTATCTAACACCGAAATAATTTTTCAAATCGGACCAGTAGTTCTTGAGATTAGCGCGTACAAACAAACAAACTTTACAAATTATTAGTATAGATACAGCTCATACGGTCCGGTCTAATTCTTGACAATATGAGTGAAAATGCAACAAAAAACGGCCCAGTTCCGATACACTTCCTATAGCTAGAAGCTAATTTAATTGAGAACAATACTATGATGAAATGGAAGTAATCACAATCAAGTAAAACTGCATTTGTCACAAATGTATTGAATGTGAAACTATTGTGAGAAACTCGTGCGTTTCATGGGTATTGGTATATTTATCATTGTTGTTGAACTATAAATATTATAGGAATATGCTTCTTAATAACAATAAATAAATTATTACTAGTAAATTATCTGAGGTAGTAAGTAGTTTGTTTGCATAAATTACCTGATAGTTTTTGTTTATGTACCTATGTAGTTACGTTTTAAAAAAGATAAAAAGTAAAATTCGAAACTTTAATATAAGATTATTGATAGATGATTTTTATTTTAAAAATAGTAAGACACAGATTTAAAGAAATTTTCAAACAGAACTATATAATAAAAAGAGTCTTGTGAAAGTTAGTTTATGTTAATTCTTTTATATTTAATAACCCGTTTGCAAATATAAAACGGAGAATATAAAGATAAAGAAAATAGACAGAATTCCATTTCTAACAACATCTGAATTGAAACTCTTATTTTATTACTCATAAATCTCATTAAAACAGTTATTTCCACTTTATATTAAAAATTAGTAAAATAGATCTAGCTTCTTAAGATTCTAAGCATTTTACTGAATTTATTTTCATGAATTTCTATATGGATATTGGATGATTACTTGTTAGACAAATTAACTCAAACTATTTATACAGTTTTCATTTACTATGTGGTTTTCTAGCAAAATTTTGGAGATAGTGCTTGATGATTCCTAGTTTTTAAAGAATTTTCCATTATCATTACACTTAATTTTCTTGTCGGCTCCTCTCTGTAGCTTGCTTTCCAAAATTTAAAATTATGTATTTTCAATTTTACGACTAAAAGCGCTTCCTCGGGACGCCTTGTCCCTGATTGATAAATGTTTGAATTTGATTTTGAACATTAACTAACAAAAATTCACAATAGTTCTAATCTTCCGAAAACCAATGACGTTTTTTATCAAATACTATTTTCACAGTATAACCATTATGTCACAGAAACAAAGCACAATGACTACGACCACCTCCAGAATCCAAGATTTTTAACGATACATCTTATACTTGAACTCTTTGACCTTAAGGTCTACAATTGCTATTCTAAAGTCTATGAATTCGTCCCACATTTACCTAATTCTCAGGACCGTGAAATTAAGATAACATTAGAATAGACAATACAGATCTGATTGTATCTAACCACTGTTCATATTCATTTGTAGATAAAATAACAAATTGTATAATAGAGACACTCTGTTTATATTGTAGTCGTTAATGTTAATGTTAAGTGGTAATGATATCTTAGAATATGAATTATTTGTACGTAGGTGTTATGCGTTATTTCGTTCTAGATATTAATTATTATTTCAAACTTCCTTATTGACTTTCCTTTCCTTAGGGAAAGTAATAGATTTATACTAATTAATGCTAATGCCATTGCTATAGCCTATCAAATTTCTGCGAAAATAAGGAATTTTACCGTAACAAACCTTAGAGCAAAATATTGCCAAAGTTTCCTTAATTCTGCACCTAACCAACTAACTGAGTATGATTATGAACTATTCATTCTCTTCAAAAATTTACATTCTTCATAATTCCTTGTTACTTTACTTTAACATACCATTTTATAACCCACATTATTACAGGTGAGATCACTACTCAACAACAACTCAACAGCCGACCTCATGCTACCAATCTTACTGGACACAGCAAACCTATTCAGAAAAGCACTGCGTTCTGGCAAACAACCACGAGACATAAGATTCCC
Organism: Colias croceus; assembly: GCF_905220415.1. Classification (NCBI taxonomy): domain Eukaryota; kingdom Metazoa; phylum Arthropoda; class Insecta; order Lepidoptera; family Pieridae; genus Colias; species Colias croceus. The sequence goes on along the minus strand of NC_059542.1, from coordinate 11,947,624 downwards.
CAGACAACAGTTTCAAAGACGATCTTACACAAAAGACACATTTGACGACGAACCATTTGATATTGGCGTACAAGATCAAACCAGATTAGATACAATAGTAAATGCACAAGAACAAAAACATGAACCGAAAACAGAATCAGCTACACTTAAACCAGACAAATTCAAAATGCCACCAAGAAATTTACTCACTAAACTTAATAATACAGATATTAAAGTTCAAAATAAAACAGATGTTGATGATAATGTAAGTATAGTAGATTGTCTATAAAATGATCATCGGAGATATGCATTTAAACTTACTCTTTTGCTGTAGAATGGGTATGATACTAATTATTATTGTAAACATTAACTACAATTCATAATTATATTTACATTTAATTAAGAACGTTTATCCGTTTCGTTGGTAAGTTATCTTATAGCCTCTCAGGGTGTCGAAAATGATTCAAGTTTCTTTATTTCTGGAACTGTCCTTAAAACTTTTTAATTATTAAATCTTCCACATTGAAAACTTCTAAGAGATCACGATATTAAACTACAACTTATACAATAATAAAATAATTCAAATAAATTTCCAGAGAAATGTATCCAGACAATCAACAGATTCTTCAAAGACAAAACTGGAACCATCAACAAGAAACTATGATAATGGGACCTTAGACCTGATAACAGATGCAACGAACCAAACAATATCCCAAGACCTGCCAGTTGCTGAAAAACTACGCTCTTTGAATAGATATATTGATAGAAAAGGTAAAATAGCAGTTATATTTAAAAAAGAGCGTGTGTGCCGAGCACACGTGTCAGAAGTGAAACTTCCTTTACAAGATTCAAAGATACCAATATCGTTGCCCTACTCCATGACGTGACGGTATTGCCATGACGAGGCCTTGAAATTTTACTCTCAATGAGCCTAAAGAAGTTTCACTTCAACGATGACTAAGAATTAAGAAGCTTTTGTCGTTTTGAGAACGTCGTTAAAACATTCATGTATGTATTACTTATGCGAAAAATTATGTAAAAATATGTTATTAGGGCATTCATGTGAAATTCATAAGTAGCTGAACCGATCTCGTCCATGTCACGTGATATATTTTATGGGGAAGCATAAATTAGATTCCAAAATATTTACGCAGAAAGTATTTGAATAAAATCAGATACTGATCAGTGAAAAATGGTTACCTATCTTAATCTCGAATTTTAATATTCCGAATATCATAATCCAGAAAACGTTTGGACATTTTTTCATAACCCCGAATTTCAAAATTTCGAAGTTTTGTTTGCAAAATAATCGTAACTCCGAATTTCATTCACCCATTTCTTCATTTGTACGACGTTTTACAATCCAGACGAATGAGTTCCAGACGTACGAAATCTAAATGCACAAAATCCAGATGACCGTAATCCATATGCACGAAAGCCAGATTTTTAAAACACAAATTTTTGAAATACAGTTAATTAAAATCCAGACAAACAATGTCCAGATTTTTGAAATTCAAATAAACGATATCCAGCGAAACGAAATCCTTCCAGGGGGTCACAGTTCAAACCTACCCTAACCTACTGAGTCGAATTTGACACTTAAACCTTTCTTTAATGGGCAAGTAAAACAATAGCGAGTCGGTTCTGGCACTCGCCGGCCGCTACCGCGGCACGCTCGCTTCGCTCGCTCGGCTCGTGCATGGGGGGTCACAGTTCAAACCTAACCTAACCTACTGAGTCGAATTTGACACTTAAGTCTTTCTGTAACGGGCAAGTAAAACAATAGCGAGTCGGTTCTGGCACTCGCCGGCCGCTGCCGCGGCACGCTCGCTTCGCTCGCTCGGCTCGTGCATGGGGGGTCACAGTTCAAACCTAACCTAACCTACTGAGTCAAATTTGACACTTAAGTCTTTCTGTAATGGGCAAGTAAAACAATAGCGAGTCGGTTCTGGCACTCGCCCGCCGCTGCCGCGGCACGCTCGCTTCGCTCGCTCGGCTCGTGCATGGGGGGGTCACAGTTCAAACCTAACCTAACCTACTGAGTCGAATTTGACACTTAAACCTTTCTGTAATGGGCAAGTAAAACAATAAATTTACTTACTGACAATGTTTATTTTCAGTCGATAGTAAAGGTATAATAACGATTGTATGGAAATTAAATAAAAATATTATGAAAATCTGGCAATAGTTTATCTGTTATACGATTATATGGGAACCAAATAAAAAGATTATGAAAATTTGGCAATAGTTTATTTGGAAAATGGTACGATGGGAAACAAAAAAAAGTATTCGGAGAATCTGGTATAATGAGATCTGTATTATGAGAATACGGGAAACAAAAAAATACTTTTAAAAATCTGGTTTTGGTGCATCTGGAAATCGATTCATCTGGGCAATTAAAAAAGGAATTTTAAAAATTTGTCATTCATTACATCTGTCTTTTAAAAGTTCTAACAACCGTTTTCGGGGTTTTAAGATTCGGGTAATAGAAATTCGAGTTTTTAATAGGTTACCGTGAAAAATTCGTTAACATTTGTTCAAACATTTCAAATGTGTGACCAAAATCCACAATATTATACACTCTCACGACTGCATGCACATCTACCCTTCAAACAATAACTCTTCGAATAATTCCTCTATACACCATAACCCTTATAGATATATTTTGTCATCGATACACGGATATAACCCCATATCTCTTACGACTGCATGCACATCTTCAAACAATACTTAAAATATACACAATAACCCATATAGATATATTTGTCATGGATACACCCATAATATCTCAAATCCTTATTCTATAATTTCAGGGAACCTAATCCGTCGTGGTACCTACCCTCCAAAGCCGCCGCAGCGTCGAACCACAGCAGAACCTACTATAGGCCCCATCACTAGAAGACGACCCATACCAGCCAGGAAGCTACCAGTGCCCAATGAGCATGCGCAATGCGAGTTGTTTACTAATACATTGTGTCTGCATAGTGAGGATTATCCAACGTAAGTTACTGAAGAGAACTAAATCAATAAGGTCTAAATCTATCGATGTTAGGCTGGTTTAAAGAACTTGGTCGTTAAGCTATGAGTGGTGGAAATAAAGGCAAATGATAAGGTAGAAGATAGTAAGTTTTTATTCGAACTAGCACCGTATTTCGAATTATTTATATTTCACTTCAGAATTCAATATTTTGGTCACATTAGATATACTTTTAGTTAATCCAGGTACTGTAATATATTTAAACTTCAATAAACACAAATCAAACAATAGAGTTGAATCCAGACTTTGAATGAACGTAAATCCCATTCAATCCCATCACTAAACTAAGATGATAAAACAAAAAAGCGAGAGGTCAACGGTTGCGTAAGTAGAGCGGAGCAATGAAAGCAAAAGTAAATAAAAGGGAAAGAGTTACTAGCGCCAGATATTAGCGAAAGTGGCTTTACTCGTTTAAGCAAATACGCTTCCGAAACAGAATATTTAAACGATCATGCGCAGTTTTGTTAAGTTTATTATATGACATTAGGATTAAGATTATCTCATTTATCGAGGAAGATAGCCCATAAAGATAGCCCATTTATCGAGGAAGGCTATATGCTATATACCATCACGCTAAGACCAACAGGAGCGGAGCAATGCGGGTGAAACCGCGGAGCGCAGCTAGTTATAAAACTAAAGAAAATTGTACTAGATTTCTGATCATTCGCACGCCACTCCCGGTCACATTCCATTGATTTATCTCTGGTATGGTCTTATTGTACCTTATTTATATATTTTGAAAATTGTAATTTCCAGAGACGCAATAATGCAATCAATAAGACGGAACAAAGCGGCTGGCGCATTACTAGCTGACTTCAAGGAACCGGGCGAGGGTGCGGTGGACGGCATCACAGCTGCGCAAGAGGCGAAATATACAGCTGATCATTACTTGATCTCAAATCGGTTAGTATTGTTAGCTCACTGGATAATTGGTATAGAATAATTTATGCCAAAACTGGATTTTCGCCCGCGGCTCCGATCGCGTTTTCAAAGAAAATTCCAAATTCCAGTTCCTGTGATTTCCGGAATAAAAAGTCGTAGGTCTTCAGCTACCTACATACCAAATTTCATTGTAATCAATTCAGTAGTATTTGCGTGAAAGAGTGACCAACTTCCATCCTCACAAACTTTCGCATTTATCATTCAATACGCATAGGATGATTAGTACTTTAATAATAATTACCTACTAACATTAGCTTATAAGTCACGTACTAAAATTAATGTATCTCTGTCATCTAATTGTTTAAATAAAATAAATAAATAAACGATGGTTCCAGTCGCGGTGACACAGCAAACAGAGACTTCGCAGGCGCCGGTGAAGCTGGGTTCATGTGTCCCAGTACTGTGAAGTACGCACGACCACAGCGAGCTAGAGCAACTTCAGGGCAGTGGAAGTATATCGTGAATACGGGGGAGCACACGCAGACGTTGCGACTGGAGAAATGCTTGTAAGGATTTATTTTTCTTCTTCTTTTGACAAAATATGTGGATACAATTTATTATATTTAATTAAAATTAAAATTAATAGTCTTGATACTTGTTATGTTTTAACAAACGTTGAAGCAATTATTTTATTAAATTGGATTTATTTGCGTATGCGAATATTTTAACAATGATGAAATGAAAGTCTTTATAAGGTTCGCACCTGATTTGTGTGAGCTCTCTCCTTTTATTTCTGACATAAGAAAATTATATATAAATATCATTAATTTAACAACTGAATATTTCTGTTTTACAGGAAACCAAAGGAGCCTTGTACATACTTAACTGACAATTTCAAATCCAAATGTGTTCAAGTTTATAACTATCACCGACTTCTAACTTGGGATCAGCAGAATGGATTGCATATGGATATTTTTAAGGTAAGTCCTTACTTTACATTCAAATAAAAATCCTAATTAATAAACGCTTTAATAACATTGTATTATTTATCAGGTCCCAACATGTTGCTCATGCCACATCGAAGGCTACAGCGTATCATTCCCACCAGTGGGCCAGAGAGTCCACGAAACATCATCTGAACATTTTCCCGGTGAAGACTTATCCTCTGAACAGGGTAATGGTGCTTATGAAGATGTCCAACAGAGCGTGCATCGACCATCTCTCAACAAATCACCTGGCTTTGGCTTCAGCAAACCAACGGAATCCTTTACGTCTTATGGTGACACCCAAAATGATCATAGAGTATCATCGTTTTCAAGCTCTAAAGTAAATATCGATGACCTTAACAATATACAAACAGGCCCTAAAGATTCATACGGCAATTCGTACTACGATACATTTAATCAGGCTAGTTCAATTAGAAGCGTCAAAAGACCAGTACCAAGAAATCCTGCTGGTCTAGGAAATCCTCCTAGTTTATTAGCTTCAGACTCAGCTACATTACCTAGCTACTTGGAACCACCTACACCATCAGCTCCTTCATCATCGTTTTCGTTTTCAAAGGATTCAGTAAATAAATATAAAATTAATGATCAGTATAAACGAACACCGGTGCGACCAAACCGCAGGCCTATAAGGAAAAAGATTTCAGCTGTACCCGATGACCTAATGTCTTCTGGGACATCAGCGATAGGAGCATATCAGCCAGAATCCTTTGATACTATTGAAGAAATGGATGATGATCTTGAAGAACCTAATGTTGCTCCTATCAGTCACAATGTGCCAAGACCAACGATCGCAACAAAATTGCATTCTGTTACAGAAAATAAGTTTAGTCACAACCGTGAACAAACAAATATGAAAACGTCTGGAGACGATAGTGGTAAAAAAATAAATTATAATTACCACCCTATTATAGATTTCTTTGGTGATGAAGAAAAAGAAGAGAATGAATCAATAGATAGAGAAGATAATTTAGATTCGTATTCAACTTCTTTAGAATCGGAATGGAAACCGATTAATCACACTCCTATAGATAGGAGGAAGCATTAAAATATATTAAGTTAATTAATTAGATTAAATGACATTTAATTCTTTATAAGAAACTCTTAGGTTAAAAATACCGTAAGCTTTACTTAGTCGTAATATTTACAAACTTACTTCATGACTTCATGAACGAAACCAAATTTTGTAACTATGTGTACATAGTTAATATTATTATTTATTTAATTTATAATTAATAATTTATTTTCTAGATAAGACTTCAATTGTCTTCCTTTATTTGTTAATGACTATACTTGTTATCATGAAAACTTGCCAGTGCAATATGACACTTATGGTCTAAATTATTTTATTACAAAATGTGTATTTCTTTTAAGGTGTTTCATTTTTTGTTAAGATCATGACGTTCTTATATAATTTACAATTGAGAAAGATTGCGTTGTTATTCATTGTTATGGATAATTTAATATTACTCAACTGTGCGTATTTTCTTTGCGGAAGATTGTTGATACTGTTTTTGCGATGTTATCTCTTTTTATGAGGAGAAAATTAAACAACCGTTTCAGAAATATATTCTTTTATTAAACTTGAATAATAGTTTTATTTCTTAAACTAAACACTAAATAAATTTAGAGTTATAAAATATAAACAATTTTTATCACAGAAATTAATAATAATACTTTGATAAAATACACAATAATTATAACAGTCGATAATTTTTTTTACATATTTAATGTCGTTGAGGGAGTTAGCGACAATTTTGGCACGTTAATCTTCTATACATTTTAACAATTAATCAACATAATAATATTGTCGTTTACTAGGATCCAATATGAAAGCAGGAGGTGTTGTTAGTTCAGGAACTACGCGAGCGAAAGTGTTCAATAGTTCGGCTTCGTTATTTCGATTTCTCGTTGGCGTTGGTCTTACTGTAGTTGTACTAGTAGTAGTAGATGTCGTTGTTGGGGCTTGTACTATTTTAGCACTTCTATAGTTTCCTCCATGCATCGGTCTGTTATTATTTCTCGTGTTATATGTTCTAAAATTCCCACCATGCATACTCCTTGGATGATCTTCTACATTTTCATCTTGGAATTCAATTAGCTTCGCACTTTTTGCATTCTCATTTCGATTTCGTCGTAATTTTCTTAAGTTTTCTTCGCGTGTACTAATTGTCGTGGTTTCTGGTTTTGGTCCACTCCTGTCGATTATTTTGGCATTTCTATTTCGCACATTTCTCGATCTAATCACATCGCTCCTTAATCTTGGTCTGGCTGTTGCCGGTTCGACCTGAACAGTGCTTTTAGTTTCACTTTGAGAGGCTTCAACATCAACATTTGAACTTTCATTTTCTTGACGTAATTCTTCTGGTTTGATACTTCTATAATTTCCACCATGTCGTGGACCGCTTTCAAGGTCTATGTCGTCTCTAAATATTTCAACACCACCTAATTGGTTAATGTCTTTAGCCAGGTTATCATCTCTATACAATTCTAAAGCTTCTAAATTCTTTAAAACTTTTTTCTTTGGTTCTTCCATCTCTTTTACGACTTCAACTTCCTTTATGTCTTGTTTGAAATGGGTAACATGAGGTGATTTCTTATCGACCGGTAATTCTTTATGAATTTCAATTTTTTTCCTAAAAATTGTTGGTCGTTGCTCATTCATTTTATTAAGTACTTCAGTAGTTGCTGTGGGTTCTGTTGTTCGCAAAAGAGTCCTTTTTGTAGGCTCCGATGTGGTTGTTTCTACTTTTACTTTTTCATTTGATGTACTGACTCTTTCTTTCTCCTTATAATGTTTATCTTCATGATGGTTAGTTTTTTCGTCAACTTCTTCATCCTCTTCATCATCATCATCATCGTCGTCATCCTCCTCATCTTCATCTTCATCGTCATCATCATCATCTTCATCATGATGATCATGCTCATTTTCATCGCTATCGTTTTTATGTTGTCTAGAAGATAACTTCCGTTTTTCTTCCTTTTCATACATCGGTCTATACTCATCCATATCGTGTTGCACTCCTATCATGGCGTCGATTTCCTTTTCTCTCATATCATCATCATCATCGCCGTATGATTCTGTGTCTGTAACTAGAGTACTTTTAGTGCTCTTCTTTTTCTTCTCTCTATATTTTGGAGATCTTGTATTATCATCTCTGTTATGATATTTATCATCATTCATCTTTTCAATAGGCTTTTCAGTTGTACTCGTTGTATGAAAGCGGGTGATAAGGCGTAATTTGGGTGTTTCGGACTGTTCATTTACATCTGGTTTAACAGTAGTCGTTAATCGTATCCTTATTTTAGTAGGCTTTTTTGTTGTAGTTGTTGTTGTAACTTCATCTTCATCCTCTTCTTCATCATATTCCTCATAATCATCGTCTTCATCATTTTCGTCATTTTCTGTCTGAGGTTTAGAAGTTGATGAACGAACAACTTTTTCAACTTTATTGCTGGCTGCTATGTTTTGTGTTACTATGGTTTGCGGTAGATATTTAGAAACATCAAAGTAAGGTCTATTAGTTACTTCTTTATTATTTGATTCCATATATTTATCTGAATTATTTACATTCGAAATCTTTTTTTTATAATCATCAACTGAAATCGATGATCTATTTTCGACGGGGCTATAAACAGATTTATGATTCCCTAGATCTAATTCATATCTTGGTTCGCCTCTTCTTTGGTCAACACTGACATCAACAAATGTTGTTTCTTGTGGATTGGCTGGTCTGTCGTTTTTACCAATATCTTTGTACTGCTTTTGATTATTTGAACCTGCCTTCTCAATGATCTGTCTTGTTTGAAGTTTTTTTATGAGTGGACTCACATTTCCATTCGTTGTTAGTTTTTTTGAATCTTGTGATTGACTCTCTTTTATTACTTTATATGGTTCGTACATAAACGTTGCAGATCTCTTATTTCTCAATGTATGTGGCATTTTTGTAACACTTTCTTTATTAACATGGTGATCATACTTTAACCCTGTTGATTCATTTTTACTTGAAATATTTTCAGTTATATTGTTTTTAAATGTATTGTTATCATATAGTTTATTTAGTAAGCTTAATATATCGAGGTTTGGTTCATTGGAATTATTTAAATTATTTTTTGTATGTTGCTGCAAGTTGCTATTAGGTAAAGTAAATATTTTAGAATTGGGTTTTGAAGGTGGCAATGGATTATTAATTATATCTTCTTTGAAAAAGGGACTATCCAACGGGTCCTCTCCAAAGTACTTAGCCTTCAAGCAGTCAATTTTATCACCAAGCCCCTTCAGTCTTTGTTTATTTTTAAAGTTTTTAAATTCCTCTTCTCCTTTATCGTTCTCTTCTTCTTCATCATCATCATCATCTTCACTGTCATCTGAGTTGGAAACTTTGTCTTTTTCAAATTTTTCGGGTACAGGATTAATTTCCGTTTCAACGTCAGGGCATTCAAGAGCAATCCTAGAATTGTAAAATGCAGTGTCACTGTTGATTTTCTGTGGCATTAGTTTTAAATTTTCTGCATAACGCAACGGAGAATTCTTGTTAAGTATTTTTGAGTCTTTGAAATAGTACGGATATTTTTTCTTTAACTTGCTTTTATATTTATCAACCAAAATTTTTCGCTTTATTTCTTTTTCAGGTAAACTCAACTTCAAATTAGGTTCAGTAACATTTAAATTAATTTCTCTTTTTGCAACCTCGTGTTCTACTTTACTTTCATCATTAATATTTTCAGAGCTATTTTCTCTTAAGTTGGTCTGATTATTGCTATCTTCTCGTTTATTTCTCTCATTGTATTCAGCGGAAGTAATATCTTCACTATCAGTTTCTACATCAAAGTCATTTTCGTCTTCAGAATAGTCTTCAGTTTCATTTTCATCTTGACTGCCAGTTTTTTCATCATTCCATTTTTCTCCATGTTCCACTTGTTCTCTTGAAGCTGTTTTTCCTTCATCAACAAAACCGATGTCAATGGTGGGGATTTTATATTTGCCTTTGCTGCTTTCCTTTTCTTTCAAAAATCCACCATGTCCTTCATGGTCTGATGCATGTTTCTGTTCACCACCATGATCATATGCGGAATCTTCATAACCTTCCTCAGAATAAACGACTTGATTTTTACTACTTTTTATCGCCTCCCTTAATCTGGGAGCATTTTGATATTCTTCTAAATTTTGTGCATCTCGGAAAGCTGCAGACTTGGGAAGATGTTTATATGTTTCGGTTTTGCGTACTTGAGCATAGTTTTTTATTGGAACAAACTCCTCTTCATCTTGCGCTTTATTTTCTTCATTTTCTTGCTTAAACTCTAAATTTTGCTTATCCGTGGGTCTGTTTTTTAAAACAGCTTTATTTATAGATTCATCAAAATTATTCCTTATTTTATTATAATTGTCCTTCCCTTTCTCAAATATATCGTAACCATCAGGTTTCTCAGCATATTGTTCTGGTGGTATTATTTGTGGATATTCGTTGCGTTCATCATCATAGGTCATAGCGTGTTGTTGTCTTAATCGATGTAAGTGATGTTTTAAAGGTCGGTAGTGCATTGGAGTAACCTTCGCATAATTTTGGTTCCATGGATGTTTCAGTTTTTGATTTAAGTGATGTTCTCGTTGATTCGTTATTGGGATCGGTTGATAATATATCGGTCTTCTTTGAGGCCTATGGACTTCATATCTTACAGGCTTATTTCGAATGGGAAACCTCTTCTTATCCGTAGCTTCAGGACTCTCTAAATATTCATCCTTTTGTACATCTGATTCTCCAGCATCGTGCTCATATTGTTGTAAACGATTCTTAGAATCCCGCACATCATTTCTTATTTTATTTAATACAGGATCTTTATATATTGCTTGCAGCGCGGGTATTTCTTCCTTATAAGGGTGATACACTTCATAATAATTCGATACTGGGCTCACATGTCGATTGTTGTCTTGCTGAACATATTGTTGGTATGGTTTATAGTTTTGATTCGCACTATCCAGCATTTGATGTTTGCCAAATGCTGGTTTGGTTAGGCCCGTGTGCGGTTGAACGGGGTAGGACTCGTAGTGCTTCTCCGGTGACTTGACATCGTGGAATTTAGCAACGTCTACTGCGAACTGCGGCTTGTTAGCCGTGTATTGGAAGTAGTCATTGGGAGCGGGTTTATCCTCAAGCTTAACTGGTTTCACTTCACTAGCGTCCCAGTCCACTGGCACTCGAATAGCAAGGCATATTGTACACTGGACTATGATCTCTATGAGCACTATTATCGCGGCAGGAATGTGCATTGTTTACATCACGGATCGGCGGGGCGCGGCGGTCGACTAGCCCGGCCGACTGCCCGGTCACCGTATTTATCGTCTCGGTCGAGCGTCGCAGAACGATTGCAATCCATTCGTTTTGTTGAACTCATTTTATTTTAAGCAACAGGCGGTAGCGTGTAAAATTAAAAGTGTTAAAAAATTGTATGTTTGTTTTTTTTTTAATTACCCATAGTAATAATAACAATTAAATTGATAATGAATATGGATCCGTAAATTTTAAATGATAGTTGTATATTTAGATATTCAGCAATGGTAAAATATGACGAGAGAAATCAGTACACTGCCTTCGAAAAAAACATATTAAGTACTAGTGGTCCACCCCGGCTTCGCCCGTGGTACTTATTCGCAATAAAAGGTAGCCTATGTCCTTTCTCGGGTATCAAAATATCTCCATACCAAATTTCATGCAAATTGGTTCAGTAGTTAAGACGTGATTGAGTAACAGACAGACAGACAGACAGAGTTACTTTCGCATTTATAATATTAGTATGGATTTGTATCTGTACCAAACATTAGTGTAAAGCTTTTCCACACAAAGTTATCGAGTCTCAATCTAAAACCTAGTTTCCAAACCCCAAACCGCTCGACGCCAATCACTTAAACACCAGTGAAATTGAGCAAAAAAAGCATGTAACCAACCTTAATGATTAACAAAATAGATAGTGTTATTTTAGCGTACAAAGACAGCGGATACCGGGCTAGTGTGAAAGGTATTACAAGTCCACTTTCGATTGTTAAGCCCGGTTTTGTGACCCACTTGTCCCTTAGCTGCATTTAATTTTAACCAGACTTGGCTTTATACGTACGGCTAAATATTAAGTTGTTAGCAAAAGCTCATTTGAGTGGTAGTATAATGGTAAAAATAGTACTACTAATAGTAAAACTTTTCTAATAAGTATTATAGTATTTACAAATTTGGAGAGTTCTGTAAGTCTTTAGGTAGTATATTATATTTGCGAAAGTTTTTTGTGTTTTAGTACTCAATCTCGGAGAAATTAGTTTTGTTAGAAACTGGGTTATATAAATTGTGTATCTTATGTATATAGATAAGGCAGAGCTTATATGAGCAACATAAACTTTTGCCGTGATTTTGTCCGCTCAAGAAAGGTGGAAAAACTATAACTTTTTTGTTATTTAAAAAAAGCTTTAAAGCTGCCAAAATTTCCACACGAATCGTAGGGTCAGATGATTGGAAAAACTTTGTATTTTAGTGTCACTTTTTGTCTATTGTTTTCAAATACACGTGTTAAAAGTTCAACAGGTGAAACCTTCATATTTTGTAAAACTTGGAAATCCGTGGTTTTCCTAAATAATATATATCCTTCGACATGGATGAAAATCAGTGAGCTACTCTATAATTAGCTAATTATTACTGTAACACTCAAAAGCCATGACCTTATAATATTTGGTCAAGGCGTTAATTACCAAGACCCTTAATTAAAACATTATGTTTAACCATTATTAGTAACTAGGTATATTTTTCTAACAAAGTAATGCACGAAATAACCAATTCTATATAAATAATACATAAAGGCTTATTTATGGAATTGGGTAGGTACAGCGAATGATCTAGTCTACACTAATATTATAAAGAGGAAAACTTTGTTTGTTTGTTTGATTGTAATGAATAGGCTCATAAACTACTAGACCGATTTTAAAAATTCTTTCACCATTCGAAAGCTACATTATCCACGAGTAATATAGGCTAGGTTTTATCCCGGAAATCCCACGGGAACAGGAACTATGCGAGTTTTTCTTTGAAAACGCGGGTGAAGCCGCAGGCGGAAAGCTAGTATTTAATATATCAGACACACCTGTATGAACTTTAATCGTTACAATTTATATTTGAAATCAGAAACTTTACAAATACGAATGTAGGCCATTATATTTTAAACGAAGGGTCCTTGGGTGTGTTGTATTTAGGGGGGGGGGCAACTGTTTTAAAAAGTAAGACTAATTATTTAAAGATTCGTTATTTATAGGATACAAGCTGAAATTTACCTATTCCATATTTACTTAAAATCTCTTGAAATTTAACATTCAAATTTTATTTCTAACTAGCGGTCCGCCCCGGCTTCGCCCGTGGTACATATTTACGTTTTCTCTACATAAGAACCATCCTCGTACTTCAAGGAACATAATAAAAAAAGAATTATCGGTACACCCGTTCACGCGTGATGCCGTGACAACGCGAAACGGGTTTCATTTTTGGATCTTATTTGTCTATTAATGTACTCAAAAATTCAATAAAGGATATTCAATTTATTTTTTATTTATTATAAATAGAACCTCAAAAGATTATATCTATATTATTGTTTCGGACGATAGCGTGGGTAAATAATAACTATTATAGTTCAGGATACATGTTGTATGATGACCTCGTTATCGATACACTTTGGAAAGGGGGACTCTTTGAACAAACCATAGATTTTGTAGGACAAATATTTTTCGAATAATTTAGGTAATTATCTTGACATTGAACAAAAAAAATTCAGTTAGTAATAAATATTTGAGAACCATCAAATCAAAAATTTTTATCCTTGTTATCTCTGTTAGCTACACAATCGAGACTTTCGTACACGAAATTATTGGGCGTCTCATCAAAAAAAGCGAAAAATTAGCTTGATAGTGTAGTCACTTGCAAAAATGGGCGATGTATCCTGAACTAATTATAATCTAATGTATGAATCTATAACATTTGTGAAAAATGTTCTTAAAATCATGTAAATATTTTGCAGTTCCAATAACAATAGGTCGAGTTAATTACGTCTTTACATTTGAGAAAAATTGAACACTGCTATTGTTCAATCCTTATTGCTCGTGCAATATTCGTATCTACAGTTGACTAATTTAAAACAGCATGTTTTAGCTATTACAGATGACAATGGAGAAGTTAATAAACTTTTCGAAATCAGTATCGTAACTGCAATGAAATCATCGAGACAGAAATGTAACAGTGATGAAAATCGGGTACAGTCGTCATTGATTTTGGCAACTGATTTGCTGAGTGACCTCTTAAGTAGGATAGGATGCTCTAAAATGAAAACTGTATTTCGCCTTGTTACCTATTTTGTAGGTTTGTGAGTTCAATTATCAGTGCTGTGTCATGTGATTTTTAAAAGATAATTGGCGTTTATAAACCATATGCATTTTTATACATAGAGGTTTATTTTTTGTGTCCATCAATTTAGTAACTTAAGTTACCTATATGTGTTAAACAATTGAAACAATAAATAGATCATTATTATTCAATTTCAACACGTTTCTTTTTATTTTTTAAAACATTCGAGGCTTTTGTGTAAATAACTACGATTTAACCATTAGCTACCTTGCTAATTTACCTGAGATTAGCATATATTTACTCTTTACATAAATACATGTTTATCGGTGGTCAATGATCCCAATATTTTCATAACATTCATAGCGAACCGAGCCTAGGCGTTCTACCACTTTTGGTTTCAACATCAAAAATGATTGGTTCGCTGGGGCATATAAAAGTTATTCTAATGAAGTTTGTACATATTGGAATTAATTTAATATTTAAATACGAGAAATTAAATTTACGTGAATATAATATCATTCGTTGGATATACAAGTTTGTAGTTGTTGTCAACCACTGTACCAAGGAGGCGGACGCAATTGGCACAATGCTGCACGTTTACGTATATTGTCATGATTTTTGCATGTTTTAAATTTTAATGGTTTAAGATATTTTCTATTGGCCGCTGATTATGCCAATGAAAGACCTGCGTAAGTTGAGCAATAATAATTATGATAATTCATAGAACTCTTGAGTCCCTTTAGCAATAATTTCTTAGACATTTTTGTCATTAATATTTGGATAAAAATATAATAAAAACCTTGCACAGATAATCGATTCAAACTAATTCAAGGTGGTCTATTTCATGAAGCCACTTGCTGCAATGGTTGGTAACATTGGTCTCTTTATGTAACAGTTAGCAATAACTTGGTTTGAACAAATTATGACGTAAGAGTGGTCCCGAACCCACCGGTGGGTATACCGAGCAATCGATATTGGAGCAGTTTGTAGAGATTACGTATAATCCTTTTGAGATTGTTTGTAATCCTTACCTTGTTATTGTAAGCGAAAGTGTGTTATAACTTGGTTATAACACGCTTTTATAAGCTACACCTATTTATGTCAGTATCAAACTTTGGACAAGGATTGGTTTTTGTTTTTGGCTTTCAAGGATTGGTGACAATACAATAATTTCATGAGTTTATGTGTATTTTTAACCGACTTAAAAAAAAGGAGGAGGTTATCAATTCGGTCGGTATGTTTTTTTTTTTTTTTTAATGTATGTACACCGATTACTCCGAGGTTTCTGAACCGATTTACGTGATTCTTTTTTTGTTCGATGCGGAATGGTGTCGAATTGGTCCCATAAAAATTTTATTCGGATAGGCCCAGTAGTTTTTATTTTATGAGCATTTTTGTCTGTGCAAGTTTGAAGTCGGTTGTTTTTAATTAACGCAGTTAATGACTTGTGCTTTTTTATTATATGAATTATTATTATTTTCTTTCTTATTACGTCGCAACGGAGCAATTTTTTATAATATTATTGACTGCTACAACGAATAGCCTACTTATTTTACTTTAGATTAAGCAGGCGAAGCAGTAAGCGGCAAAAAGCGAGCAACTCTGTCTCTATGAACGAGTAAGTACAATGTAAAAGGACTTTATCTCTAAAAAGCTTATATTTTATTCGCCTTCTTTAGTGACTCGTAAGCCTTATTTTGTTATCAATCACAATTTTTATGCTGCAATTATATAGAAATGGAAGACAGATTGCAATAGTCGCCTTTTAAATGTATTTTTTTATTTAAGTAGAGTTTAGAATTACCTTTTATTCTACCGAATACGGAGATATAATACTGAATCGAACAAATTACCAAAGATACCAAATATGTTTTCTTCCATGTAGGGTTACTTGTGGATAAGTATAAACCTTTAGGTATCAACAGTAAAAGGTTCCTATGCCAAATACTCCGAATTCAATGTTATCACAAAATAATGTATTTTATTTATTTGTTTTTATAGTAAATAACGTTATGAATTGAAGAATGAAGATAATAAAGATACGTCTTCTCAAACATTTAATAAATGAAGGAATACTTAATTATCATTTATCGTGTATAAAAAAATGTAATAAATGTAGAAATAGTTTAAAATAAATGATCATTTATCGAGTATACCAATACACTACTATTCCTGTATGCAATACAAGTTTCTCATTGGCCTTATGGCCTATATTCGATAAGTTTGCAAATATTCTGTAGGTCGCTATGTATTCTATAAGTAGTGTAGTCTACATTCAAACTTCTTGCTTATAAATTTAAGTTATTTATTACATGTGATGATGTAATAGTAGTAACAATATCTTTAGGTGTTCAATTTCACGGTTCGCTTAATAACAATCTTTGTCTAGTTATTACGTTACAAAACTTCTATTAGTTTTCATCAGACTTAATAATAGATTGTTTATTGTGAATAGACATTGTTTTATTGAGGAAAATAAATATTTAATGTTTGCACAACATCATGCAGTTTCAATCGCAACAATTTAAATTCTAAATAATAAATCAAAATACGGTACGAATTTAGATCCTTCATTGTTTCTTTACCGGTTTTTGTTCATGGATACTGCTTTCCAAAGCGGTGGTAAATGTTAAAACTGTTATGGCCATTCAAAAGTGCTTCTAGAAAAAGTCTAATAGAATTAGGTACTAAATGTTTGAGTTTGAGTATTGGAAGCGACTATTAAAATCTCTGTGGAAACAATTTATACAAAATTAAAGCAATTGTCCAAATTATTTTTATCTAATATCTAATATATATTATAAAGGCGAAAGTTTGTAAGGATGTATGGATGTATGGATGTTTGTTACTCTTTCGCGTAAAAACAACTGAACCGATTACAATGAAATTTAGCACACATATAGAGGGTAACTTGGATTAACACATAGGATAGTTTTTATCCCGGAAATCTCACGGGAACGGGAACTTTGCGGGTTTTCCTTTGCAAACGCGGGCGAAGCCGCGGGCGGAAATCTAGTTTTTCATAATTTGACATCGATTAATTAAGAAATAAACAAAAAAGTCATATTAAAACAAAGTTAAAAACATCATAAGATGATAATTGATAATGCATATTTCATGTTAATATGAGTCAACTTCAATATTTTATCAGATAAGAATTAAATTTATATCTCCCAAGTTGAACACGTGCTATTGTTTTGTGTGTATAAAAAAATGTAATAAATGTAGAAATAGTTTAAAATAAATGATCATTTATCGAGTACTAGCTTCCGCCCGCGTCTTCGCCAGCGTGGTGTTTTGATAAAAGGTATCTAGCCTATTTTCTTTCTCAGGATCTAAAGATTGTCTGTGCTAAATTTCATCAAAATCGGTTGAGAGGTTTAAGCGGGAAAGCGTAACAGACAGACAGACAGACATAGTTACTTTCGCATTTATAATATTAGTAGGGATACCAACACACTACTATCCTAGTATGCAATACAAGTTTCTGATTGGCCTATATTGTATAAGTTTGCCCATATTCATTTATTTATTTATTTATTTAAGTAACACCACATCATACATCATAAGTATTATAAAGTTTTATAAAAATACATATTGAACATATTATCTAAAATATATGACAATAACGGTGTACATAAATTCAGCTATGACATAACTTATACAATAACATACTCTAAAACATGGTTTAAAAAAGAAAAAGTCACATGAAACATGGTGCGTTGTTTTAAAATGTTTTAAAATTATTCTTTTGCTTTATATTTTGCTCAATATTTTAAAGACTTCTTGCTTATAAATTTAAGTTATTTATGTACATGTGATGATGTAACAGAAGTAACAATATCTTTAGGTGTTCAATTTCACGGTTCGCTTAGTATCAATCTTTGCCTTGTTATTACGTTACAAAACTTCTATTAGTTTTCATCAGACTTAATAATAGATTGTTTATTGTGAATAGATATTGTTTTATTGAGGAAAATAAATATTTAATGTTTGCACAACATCATGCAGTTTTAGTAAAAATATTTAGGTTCTAGGTTTCCGCCCGCAGCTTCGCCCGCCCAGTCAAAGAAAAACCCGCATAGGTAGTTCCCGTTCCCGTGGGATTTCCGGGAATGCTTCATTTTCTCGGGATAAAAAGTAGCCCATGTACTTTCTCGGGTATCAAAATATCTCCATACCAAATTTCATGAAAATTGGTTCAGTAGTTTAGGCGTGATTGAGTAACAGACAGAAAGACAGAGTTACTTTCGCATTTAAAATACCTATTAGTATGCAATTTATATGCAACAAAATACGATACGAATTTAGATCCTCCATTGTTACTGGAGTTTCTTTCGTTTCGTTCGTTTTTTCTTCATAAATAGATACTGCTTTCCGAAGCGGTGGTAAATAATTAACTGTTATGGTTATTCAAAAGTTCTTTTAGAAAAAGTCTAATCGAATTATTAAATACTAGCTTCCGCCCGCGACTCCGTCCGCGCGGATGTCGGTCTTCGCGTGGATGGTTATTTCTCCATTTTGAGTACCTCTGTCAATAACATCTTATAAATATCTATTGGACCCAATTCCCAAATACGGCTAGGCCTATAATAATACGCAACGTGTGTTCGCGGTTCTACGGAACAACGTCTATGGATAAAACTGAAAAATTAAGATTAATTTTTTTCTACGTATTTTTCCAGGATAAAAAGTATCCTATTTTACGCCCAGGATAATAAGGTATAATTATACCAAGTTTCATCGAAATCGAACCGCTAGTTTTCACGTGATGCCTTCACATACAGACAGACAGACAGACAGACAGACAGACAAAAATTTTTTTAATCACATATTTGGGTTTGGTATCGATCCAGTAACACCCCCTGCTATTTATTTTTTCAATATTTTCAATGTACAGAATTGACCCTTCTACAGATTTATTATATGTATAGATTTGAGTTTGAGTATTGGAAGCAACTATTAAAATCTCTGTGGAAACAATTTATACAAAATTAATAGCAATTATTATCATACAATTATTATTGTAAAGATCATAAAAAAAAACACACACACACACACATTCTACACAAACGCATACACACATTCACACACCCATACATACTGACTCTTGCACACCCATGTTCATTGTAATGTAATGTAATTTTAACTCCAATGCAATGAAATTCTAATATTCTGTAATTCTAATTTTAATCTTTAATTAAAAAAAAATAGTCATTTCTAGTTTAATTATTTGAGGGGGGGCGCAGGTATCTGTAGCACAGTTTATACTACCACAGATACCGGAGTTCCTCCTATTATTATCATTGTATAATTTTTCAAATTAGTTTATGATATTAACTATACAATGTGTAAATTGTTTATGAAATGTGAATGTAAATGAAATAAATAAATAAATAAAATAAAATTGTCAAAAATATTATAATTTGACATCGATTAATTAAGAAATAATTTATCATTAATATCATCGCATAAGATGATAATGCATAATTCATGGTATTATGATTCAACTTCTTTATATTGAAGTATTTTATCAGATAAGAATTAAATTTATATCTCCCAAGTTGAACACGTGCTATTGTTTTCAAGAAGATCCTACTAATATCATAAATGCGAAAGTTTGTGAGGATGTGTATGTGTGTGTTTGTTACTCTTTCACGCAAATACTACTGAAGCGATTACAATAAAATTAAGCACACATATAGAGGGTAACTTGGATTAACACATAGGATAGGTTTCATTCATAATAATGAAACATCATAATCACAGATCATAATATACTTAGATAACGTTAATTTGTACAAATCATCATATCAATCATAGTTTTCCGCTCGCGGCTTCGCCTGCCTTGTCTAAAACCTTTTAAAAAATATACCTCTTGAATCACTACTCTATCTATAAAAAAACTGCATCAAAATTCGTAGCGAAGCATAAATAAACACATGACAGTGACAGCGGCTTTATACTATATCTACTTAATAGAGATGAGTAATTTTATAAAAAGAAAAAAACGTATAAAGTATTATTTTAACCCTTTTTTGCTTAGCTTTTTTGCGACATTATGTGCATGGAAAAATCCTGTGGAAAAATCGAATATATTTAAAAAAAACTTACCATTCACGTTTTTGTAATAAATTAGAAAAGTTTGACACTTCATGGCAACTTAAATAAGAGCCTGTGAAAATTGATTGTCCTCATTTTGTGCAAGTTGGTTAAACATTTCGAAGCTATTTACAAAATACAAACCATGACCTAAGAGTTCAGATTAAAATAATGGTCTTATTAATATTTCAAAGTAAAGGCTTAAATGGAGAAACCAATTTAATTATTTCTAGAACTTGCTGTGTTGCAACTGTATCTAATAGTTAGGGAAATGAACTGTGTTGACTAACTTTGGTGGGTTTGGTTTTCATTTATTTAATAATCATAATAAATAATAAAACACATTTATTGTCAGAATCACATAAAGATATCCATTTACAAAGGAAAAACAAAAAGAAATAAAGAAAAATAAATATTTCTTGGGGACCATTCTTAAAACCGGTAAATTTTAATTCTAATGAATGTGTTCATATGAGTCTCGATTTCTATTAGTATCTACATTTTTAAATCTATGTTATAAAATTCTCGTAAAGTCCTGTTCTAAATGTCCGATTTTTCCTACTATTGATTCCTGCCTGAAAATTATAGATAGGGGATGAAATAAATTACCACTGAGATTAAATTACATTTTAAATTTTTTGTTTTTCTAACAGATGATCTCTTCTATAACTACCGGTGGTAAATAGATTATTCAATATTCTTGTGTGAATTAAGCGAATGATTTCCTGATTAAACCTTACCTTTTTTAACCTAATGTACCAAAATTTCTCGACTTCATTACCGGTTAGGTATTAATGCAATTTTTTTAATAATTATCACAGACTAATATTAATATAGTTACTACGTATAGAAATATTATGTAATTACTTACTGAAATAAATATACATAGGTATTTGTAATTTTATAAAAACCCTTTTTCAAAACGATTCTATTTTTTAGAATGAAACCAAACAATCGATCGAAATCCAATCGATAACTTTATTTTATTTTTCCTAATTTATAATTATTATTATCCTAGTGTCTCAATAAACCAATCTTTAAAAAAATATGTATATTTACATAAGATGTTGCATTACATACATAATAACATATTATATGCTTTGCATAACTTAAGCTGCGTAAAACTGGCACAGCTTAAACTTAATCGGCATATAATTGTCAAGGCCCGTATGTAGCCTTAGATTGATATACACCTTCGTATGTGGATGGGTGTTTCTTATAAAATAAAATATTTATATTTATCTTAATAATTGGTTAATTTTTAAAGGTATTTGGTAAATTTGTAGAATAGTTGTTCTTGTTGTTCTAGTTGAAATTTCGTCCCACTTAAAATAAATGGAACATAAGTATAGTCTTGTCCCGCGACTCCGTCCGCGCGGAAAAATTAAGATTTTTTTACATATTTTTTCAGGAAAAAAAGTATCCCATTTTATGCCCAGGATAATAAGGTATAATTATACCAAGTTTCATCGAAATCGAACCGTTAGTTTTTACGTGATGCCTGAACATACATACAGACAGACAGACAAAAAAATTTTTTATCACATATTTAGGTTTGGTATCATTCCAGTAACACTGCTATTTATTTTTTTCAATATTGTTAATGTGCAGAATTGGCCCTTTCTACAGATTTATTATATGTATAGATTTGATAATTTCGAATAATGTTCTGTTTCAACTAGAGTATCGTAATAATAGTTTGAGGATTATGGTATAATCATGGCGTAAACTTGTTAGCTAAGATTTCTCTTTTATGGGAAAATATACTAGATTACAATATAGAAAAGAAAACAGTTCTCATTGCTATGCGTTTAACAACATTTTTAATGGTTTGTATAAGTAAATTAATTACGCACGCCCGCCGCAAAGTGAAAGTGGCAATTGAATTTTATTAAATAAATAAAATTGTTTACTTAAATTATCGTTTATGTAAGTTTATTTGTAACGCATACTAAGAAATGAGTACAGTACAGAAATGAGTTATGATTCAGGTAAATGTTATAATTAGAAAGATTAAAATTTAGGGCATAAACTATATAGATATAAATATTCAGTTATGATACATAAATGTTTTGAGGCTTCATGTTGATTTTGAGTATCGGTTGAGAATCGAAATTGACGATATTTATTAAAATTGGTATGTACTTCAAATAATTTATAGATTATTATAAAAACACTACACTACAAATATTCAGATTCTGCCAATTTGTTACATTAGTTCCACTTTCTGACTGAATTGTTAGATAACTTACATATAAATGTATGTTTTGAAAATATTAAATAATTATTTAATTACCAAACCGAGAAATTGCATCACGAATTAGCAATCAAAAAAATCTACATAGAACCTATCAATACTCAAATTTCGTAATACTTACAACCTGAATACTCGCAAATCTATAGGAATAATTAAGCGTAGTATGAAAATGTCGTTGAAGCTGTCTGTCCATCTCTATATATTATGCTTAAATCTTTAAAACCACGCAACGGATTTTGATGCGGTTTCTTACATTCTGTGATTCTCAAGGAATGTTTTAGTATATAATTTATAAGCTGGCGAAGCTAATATTTTTAAAGCGGGCGAAGCCGTAGACGGAAAACTAGTTATACATATAATTATAGAATGGCCCGCAGCTTTGGCGGTCGCATCGCGATATAACAGGGAATGTTTGCGCGGGCGCGGCGTAGTGCGCACAATGTCAACCATACGGCAGGTTAGTGTAACCTAGTTATTAATTGATAATAACCTATTTTACGAATCTGCTCTATTGTCTATTGTAGTAATAATATGTATATGTAAAAATAATGTTGTTAAGGGGAAGGACTCAATGCATGCAAGTGCTTTTGTGGATTGTTAAACCTTTTACTATTGGAAAGCTTCTTTCTTTAATGAGTAATATATGGTACTAACTCGTACCTATTTGTGTATGTTGGGTCAGACCAGGTGAAGTAGGAGTAGCAGCTAGTATGTAATGTAGTGTTGATGGGGATATTGGTTACGGTACATAATGTAATTGAAAATTGTTTTTGTGTCTGGTTAATTCAGAATCTAGTAAAATAAATAATTACAATATTATTTTTTAAATAATTTTTGAAACAAAAGTTTCGAAAAGTGTGAACGAAATCATTCCACAGAACTGTGATAAATTTAAATTGTTTTTCATTCAATTTTAAAAGTTTAAAACAGCATTATTCTGTTTTGAACTCATGGTACCTATGTGGATAAATGTGGCCTACCTATGTTTTTGTTGGAAAATTTTTCCCTATTGGTGCTATTATAGTCTATCCTTTATTCGACCGCTAGAAAATTTATCAAAATTCATTGAGCCTTTCAAGGGTCATCGACTAACAGACATGCTCTTTTTCCATTACGTGGAATACATTTCTCACTTTATTTAGATACATTTTGCTAAAGGGCGATCAATTACTGACTTTTAAGGTTAATTGGGATTTGAGAACAAGATTGGTATTCAAGATGATCAATGATCATTGCTGTAGTAGGAGTGATGCGATTTTATAAATAGGTATAGAAATATTTTATCTGGAAAGTTGTCTGGAAGAGATCGCTGTCTTAGCGATAAGACCGCCTGTTGTGCTCAACTGTGTCTATTTATTTTATATATTATTTACTCTTCTAATTTATTTATTTATTGGTGCACAATAAAGTATTTTTGTTTGTTATTATCTTAATCTAAACTAATATTATTTAGCTGAAGAGTTTGTTTGTTTGTTTGAACGCGCTAATCTCAGGAACTACTGATGTAATAAATATGGGAGAGAAGAATAATTATTGTTGAAGGGTCAACCGGGTCAGCTTTGTGTATTTAAGTATAATAGAAGTGAAGTAGAACAAAATATATAATACAAGGTAGATTCGTTTGTGACATAGAGCTCCAAGGCGTTGCTATGGTAACGCGAAAGTTGTACAATAAATAGCGATCAATTAATATAGTTACCAACATAGCATCTTGTATTTAATATTTAAAAATTGTTTAATTAATACAAATACGATGAGGCGGATACTCTGCTACTTATAAGTCCAAAAAAAAAAATAGAATAAGTAGACGGAGTAGACCAGCTTGTATAATTTATGATATGTAACAATATTCGCTGTACGTAGGTACTTATCTGTATTAGTGATAGATTAGAGTTTAGATCGTAGAGTAGTTACACACAAGATATTATCATAATAAGTAACTTGTGTAGGTAATTTAAATTTAACAAGTTATATCAATTATCATTCAAAAAAGTCAATTCTGATTCAAAAAATGATAACACGACTGCATATGTAGTCCACATAATATTTGCAAGGTGTTCAAAACAAACCTTCATACTCGCATTACTTCCGAAATTTGAAAGTCAAAGTCACGATTAAAAACATGTTCATAGCATTCATACTTCCTTAAAGATATATGAATTGCAGCTCAGAGGATAATATCAAGAGCATTTCTGAATCATAATTATTGAAATAGTATTGCCCCAAGGTTTCCTTCGCATGGCTGTTTATGACTTCAGTGTGCCTTGTGTATTATAGTAGTATAGCCGAATTAGTATGGGAAATCGAACAGCGCCCCTAGCGGACGTATGGGGAAGCTTTGATTCCCCATACAAATTTCGCTGTGACGCAGACGCGATAGTAACGTTTCGTACCTACTCGATGAAAACTCGCACTAGGCACACAGGGTGTAATATGTACTTACCTTTTATTTAATGTAATACCTATAACTATGGTTACTTATCGTAAAACTAAATAAAAATAGGCGATTACTATAAATATTTAATTATTTACTATCTACAGACAGCATGACATTCAATATCATTGAAATAAGTATCATAATAAAATAATATTATCAAGGTGTACTGTCTAATCGTCTATTACCTACGAAGTACACTATTTTCCTTTATTAGATTTGAATATTAACCTACTAGGTACCTCTAACAAAACAAATACCAATTCCAGATAGCTGTGTTCCTGTGTGTGGCGAGCGTCGCCCTCGCACTTCCGGTCCCTGACAGCGCGGGATCTTTTCCCCTGCCTGCACCTGGCTTGTCTTATGGTTAGTTATCACATAGTACTATATTATCTGTGGCTATCATCTATAGGTGTGAGTGAAGTCCCATGTCCCCAAGTGGGGTAAGGGGCAGATGCATTACACATCTGTTTCACTGATTGATTTTCTTTAGGGACAAGTAGGTGATCAGCCTTCTGTGTCCTGCCAGACCGAGACATTTTTTTTTCTTCGTCTCCACCGGGAATCGAACCCAGGACCCCTCGGTTTTACGCTCACGCGTCAACCACTGTACCAAGGAGGCGGTCGTCGATATATCATCTATAGGTACTAATATTATAAAGCTGAAGAGTTTGTTTGCTTGAACGCGCTAATCTCAGGAACTACTGGTCCGATTTGAAAAATTCTTTCGGTGTTAGACTTAGTGTTAGATAGCCCATTTATCGAGGAAGGCTATAAGGCTATATCATCACGCTGAGACCAACGGAGTGGAGCAGCTAGTAACTAATATAATAAATGCGAAAGTAACTCTGTCCGTCTGGTTTTTTCTCACGTCTGAATGGATTTGGATGAATTTTAGTACAGAGTATTAATTATTATAGACACAGTAAACCAAAAAAATAGTCACAAAATAAGAAAATACACAAGCAATCGGATCTTGTATTTAATTAATACTGAATGAAACAGAGCAGTGGTAGCAGTTAGAGCAGTGGTGGCTCAGTGGTGAGACCTCGGACTTCGAATCGATAAGTCCGGGGTTCGAGACCAGGCGAGCGCGCAGGAAATAAATTGATTTTTCAATTTATCTGCGCATGTTGTAACATCACCACTAACGGTGAAGGAAAACATCGTGAGGAAACCGACATGTCTAAGAATTAAAAAGTTCGACGACATGTGTCATCCGCCAACACGCACTTGGCCAGCGTGGTGGATTATGGCCTGTACCCGCATAGGAGGCCCGTGTCCCAGCAGTGGGAACGTATATGGGCTGATGATGACGAATGAAACAAATTCAATAATTGTGGCTAGGTACAACAACTGAAAGAGAAGAGAACCTTTATTTATAATCGTAATAGCTGTTACCTGTAGCTTCACCTGTGTCGCCAAGAAATTTCAGTGAAAATCCGTTATTTCACTGCGGAGAAATCATCATCATACTATAAACGCTTTAATGTGACAATTTTAGAAGAAAGACAAACAAACAAACACGCCTTCGCATTAACAATAATAATAACATACTATTTTTTTCAGGTGGCATACCGTACGGCAGCGTGAGCGGAGATGTAGCGAGCTATTTCAGACAAGCGCCATCTGTGTTACAAGCTAAGCAACTCCATGTCACAAACGTCAATAGTTTCGCGCCCATAGAACAGTATTTATAATAGATGGCGCTAGTATATTTATGATTGTAAATAAAACATTTTTTATAAGATGAAGTTTTAATTATTATAGAAATACATTGGTGAAATTGTTTTTTTATTTTTTAACAAGAAAGGTTACAAAGTCTATACCTACAGTTTTTTTATATAAAATTTTGAGTTACTAGTAATACCTAGGAAGTATAGGTATTATTTTATTTTATTTTAGTGAAATTTAAATGAAGTTTAAATATTTAATTAATTATTAATTATATTCTATCGGTTTGATATTAATAATTTCACCCGTCATATTATCTTAATTCTTATTTGCATTGTGATTTTTTTTAACATCACAGGTTGCCCGATACCTAGAGATAGGTAACTTGGTAGTGATAACAATACAATAATAAATCCACATCCAATAAAAATACAAACACTCTATTATTATATCATTTATTCTAATTAATGGCAATATTCCTCGGTATAAACTTAACATCGACATTATCAAGTCTCACTTGCAATGGGTGTCGGCTGTATTTTTGTCCTCCATCATTTAAGATGCTGCTCACAGTAAAGTTGCGCAATAAATGGACCAACCCAGCTTTAGCTTGAAGTGACGCGTACCTAAGACCCACACAAATCCTATTACCCTTTCCGAAGGGCATGTAAGTGATGTCAGCGATTTTATGCCTATTCTCTGGAGCGAACCTCTCTGGCATAAACTTTTCGGGCTCTGGGTAGTATTTCGGGTCGTGGTGTATCTCAAATATTGGTGTAAGTATCTTAGTGCCTTTATCAACTTTAATATTGCCAACCGGAAGAACGCTGTCCTTTACACACCGTCTGGTCAGAAAACCGATAGGTGGATGTAGTCGCATAGCTTCACTCATCACCATGTCAACGTGCTTCAAATCCATAATCGTGTCGTAGCTCATTTTGTTATCATTCTTCTTGAATGCTTCGTCGATTTCATTATGTACTTTTTCTAAATGTTCTGGAGATTTCCCTAATTCGTATAACGTACCGAATAAAGCGGTCGCTGTCGGTTCCACGCCTGCGACGAAGAAGAAGAAAGCTTGCGCGGCCAGAAGCTCATCAGTTGGAACCATTTCTAAGCCTGTCTCTTTGTCTACCATTTTCCCCATACTCTGTAATGCTACACATAAGTCAGCGAAGTCGTGTCTCTTTACATTTTCTAGTTCACGAGCACGCAAAATTTGCTTTATCGCACCGATAAAGAAACCCTCATGCTCTTTGAACAATTTTAGCCCAAGGAAAGTAGCCAGACCACTGCTCAGGTTTCCTATAGCAAACCTTATGTTAAATCTAAAGCTGGCTTTAAACGCATCTCTTGCCATATTAAGGAATGGTGAATCGAAAATGGATCCAGTGCTTACTCCGAACACGGCTCCACCAATAGCCGCAGAGCAGAATTTTTTAATCATAATATTAACAGTAATTTAAACAACCCAAAAGTATTATGGAAAAATCTAAAGAAATCTGTTCTACCAAACTTTAAATCTAACACATCACTACCACATACTTTTAATGACCCCGATAAAATAAATACTCATTTTCTC
This sequence comes from Colias croceus, assembly GCF_905220415.1. Classification (NCBI taxonomy): domain Eukaryota; kingdom Metazoa; phylum Arthropoda; class Insecta; order Lepidoptera; family Pieridae; genus Colias; species Colias croceus. The sequence continues at coordinate 11,919,308 of NC_059542.1, read as the reverse complement.
AATATTCCAGGAGATAACAAAGCAGATACAAATACAGTTCTCAATTTTAATTCAAAAAAATTTTCAAACGCTACATTTTCGTTCACATCTGTTAATGAAGACAGCATAGCTAAAATTATTTTATCAATTGACTCTAATGCAGTGGGGTCAGACGAAATCAATAGAGATATGATCATATTGACATTACCTCATTCATTAAAATTCATAACCAATTTAATCAACAGATCGCTTGCTTCAGGTGTCTTTCCCTCTCTTTGGAAAAATGCTTTAATTCATCCCCTCCCCAAGGTTAACAATTGTTCAGATCTAAAGGACCTACGTCCGATTAGTATTTTGCCCTACCTGTCGAAAATATTAGAGAAAGTAGTTCAAAAGCAGCTTGTGCATTACTGTGAATCCAATAATATATTTCCATCTCTACAATCAGGGTTCAGGGCTAAACATGGGACCTCAACAGCTCTCTTTGATGTTATCGATAAAATTCTTGCATCTCAAGATAAAGGCTTTGGAACTGTACTAACTCTTTTGGACTTCTCTCGTGCTTTCGACAGTATTAACATCTCCCTCCTTTTAGCTAAGCTATCGTACTACGGATTTGACTCGAATACTATTGACTGGTTTGAAAGCTATTTGGAAAATCGTACTCAACAAGTTCTTTTACGTAATCCTAATGGCAACCATATACTTTCAAAATCTATGAAAGTTACCAGAGGAGTACCTCAAGGTAGTATTTTAGGGCCTATCCTGTTTATATTGTACACAGCAGACATTAAACACTCAATTAAACATTGTCAATTTCACTTATATGCCGATGACCTACAACTTCTCATTCCTATCAGCAGGGACAATTTTGATGAGACTATCACGAAACTTAATTCGGATTTAAATAATATTTCATGTTGGTCTAATAATAACTCTTTAGTGTTAAATCCGTTAAAATCTAAATTCATGATCGTTGGTTCCAAAAAACAGGTCAATTGTTTATCGCAGTTGAAACCCAAAGTTTGTATCGATAACTTACCTCTCGAATGTGTCAATCAGGTGCGCAACCTTGGTATTGAAATGGACAATAATTTGAAATTTGAAGCCCATGTTTTAAATGTTACTCGAAATTGCTTTTATCGTATTAAGGTTTTATACAAAATTCGTGATTTTTTAAGTGTAGATATGCGCATTCGCCTATGTGAAACTCTAGTCTTGTCCAAATTAAACTATGCACTGGCAGTGTATGGTCCTTGTTTGCTTCAAAGAACACATCGTCTCCTTCAGAGAGTGCAAAATGCTTGTGCACGATATTGCTTTCAGATTCCTCCAAGAACACATATCTCACCATACCTAAACATGCATAACCTACTTAATATGAAAAACCGTCAAAAACTTTACTTTGCCAGTCTCCTTTTCGACGTTATTAAATTTAAAAAACCTCCTTATTTATATGATAAACTTTTATGGAGGACCTCCAAAGCCTCGAGTGAATGTAGGCCATGCACAAATATTTTTTCTGTGCCTAAATACAAAACAGCCGCCTTTAGAGGAAGTTTTAGATTTCTTGCTACGAAGTGCTGGAATGATATCCCGCCTCCTATTCGAAATTCTCAAACTAGGGACACTTTTAAAAAGAAGTTGAAAGCTTATTTTCTCGTTATTCAGAAACAGTCTACATAAATACCTATAATACTTAATTGTTATTTTCTATGTTTAATAATATCTACTATAAACTATAATCTACTTGATATTCATTAAAATTGTGTCCTTCTTTTACCTTATCTATTTTCTACGTTTTATATATTATTGTTCTGGAAAAGATGTCTTTAACTTCTTCTACCTACTTGGCGTTGGCAATATAAATTCATAAATTACACTTAAATTCTGACACACTATTCATTTTTAATTACTGATTCGTTTCCTCTCAACTCACTCAGCCGATTTTCCGTTCTGACTGGCAAACAATGTTACATACTTCATACATCAAAATCTTCTTACTTTATAATGTAATACACAGCATAATTTAGTTAGTCCGTTCATTAAAATTATACCTACTCTTATTAGTCACTCCTCTCTACTTAATATGGTGCTGACAGAATAACAGCGTTACAGCCTCAGCTGTAACATTCATGCTGAGTCAGTATTCCCTTTCCCTGAGGTGATACAGATATAATATAATATTATGTTTATTATTACGTCTTCACATATTGTTTTACCTAGTTTTACCTTGTTTTTTAAGTTATAAGTATTTTCTGTTATTTAAGGTACTGTATCATTTTTTGGGAATAAATGTGTTTCTATTCTATTCTATTCTATTCTATTCTATTCTATTCAGAACATCGTCAAAGTATCAAAAGCATTACCATTTAACAGTTTTTTATTATCGTTCAAATACTGGACAAAGTCTACAGCACTTTTATCGATGATGTAGTACATAGACTTGAGTTTTGCAGACGTAAACAGAGGTGTCATACTTTGTCGCATCAGTTTCCATCGATTGCCATGCATGAAAAGAATATTGTCAGCGAGAAGATCATCCTCGTTGATATCCACTCCTCTGTGGTTGAAAGAGTTGAAGTCTGAAGCCAGCACATGTTGAACGTTAGTGGGGTCTATCACATACAACGTTGGAGTCACAAACGTCCCAATCCCAACCGCTGGTTCCTGCCTATAATCCTTGTACACTTCACATAAATTCTGGAATACTGCTTTGTTTTTGAAAAGAAACTCCCAGAATATGCCCATCACTTTGTTCTTCTTATAGAACGCCACTTTTCGTTTCTTCCAGTAGAATTCATTGTATTTGCCATTTAAATAAACGAGGCACGCGAGAAGCGCACCGAATACAAACAAAAATGCTATCATGTCTGCGGCATGAATCGTTCTGAGTGGCGGAGATTCGAGTCTTATAAATACATGTCTATTGACCTCTCTAATGATAGTCGTATCTTGCATTTGATGATAATATTATGTTTCAAGTTCAGTGTTACCTATAATGGTTTTGTGACGCAGTATTAAATAACAATATGTTAACCTGAGTTTCCATCGATATAGAGATATTTATAGCTTTGTAAACAATTATTGTACATTGTATTTAATATAGCTTAACAAACACGCTTAAACTCATGAAATTTTTGTTTTGCCACCTATCCTTTATAAGTGAACATGTCTTATTAAATATGTTCCTAAAAGGTGGTAAAAACTCAAAATCGATTCTGAATGAGTCGGTTGCAATTTACAATACAGGTGAAACTAAGAAAATCGTGTTATAAAGGATAGGTAATTAATGAACGGAGTAAAAAAATATTATAAGCTAACCATTTTTTTAATAGTAGGTACTTACATTATACAGTTTAATTAGTAATTAGGTACTATCGTGTTTCAGCCAATCGTGTTAATGAAACGATCACTAGCAAATATGTATGTTATAATATTATGTTCAAAATATCTTCAATAATTAGTTTCCCTTGGATCTCAAGCATAATGGAGGTAAAAAATAATTATGATTGATTATATGTTGCCATATTCATGGTTTTGTTGTGCAATTTAAAACAGGTTTCTGAAAATTGCACGTTTTGTGATATTATCACGCTTTTGAAAATCATCGTAGGGTCATTGCGCTGGTTTTCGTCCAATTATAGGAGTTGCCAACTTTGTGATACGAAATAAATATTTTGGAGCACCCTTCCTTAAACATATAATATTTTTTTTAAGTCCTTATATAGTCTTCTTTAAGATAATATTAAGGGAAAATAAATCATTTTGATGTATCTTTTTATTTAAATTATTTTCTGCAAAAGTAGGGTAAATGCTAGTTTTCGTCCAAAAAAACTGGTTTTCGTCCTAGTGTAAGCTAGTTTTCGACCACCGTGTAGAAAAAGGAGGGTAGGTCAACTATTAAGTTAAAAATCAATTACAGGTAAATATATACGTTTATTTAATTAACATTACAATTTCTCACTACCTTACAGGTTTAGTTTTACTTGTGCATTTACTAATAATAATCAATATAACTAGTCAACACTGAGATCTATGTAGCACTTGGCAGTCCTTATAGGCGTTAGTGATGACTGTATAATCCTTCGTAATAAAGAAAGGAATGCGTTCCTTACAATTTAAATGAAACAAGTAATAATTACAGGACTAAGAAATAACATCAAAAAACAGAAATATTCATTCTAACAACAAAAATTTTCATTCTAATACTTTCTTTATCAAATGAAACGTACTATACACACACAGCCATAATAATAAGTTTTAGCTACAGAATCTTCAGTGTACGCAGCGTCTTTTTTTTCTAGATTTCTTAGACTCCTTCGAGGCCATCTAAAAACAATAAGATCTTTCTGAGGATACGTTGAGTAAGTATAATAAAAAAATACTGCATTGGCAAAACAGACCTAGAATAAAAGATGATACTCAAGTGAATGATAATCAAGAAAAATACAGTATATTATGTCTGACCTACCCCCATTTATGCTACGAATAATTGACTATACTTCACATAAGGAGAATGATAAATGACTGAATGAATGACAATATTAGGTACCTACAACACTCTGGCCCTCACCAATTATTTATAAGGAAGATACTGAATAGAAAACTTTTCAATACGTAAAAATAGACGAAAAGTAATGCAAAAGAATAGCTATATTGAATTTTTGTCTACTCCAATACTCATTCATGGACGAAAACTAAAACATTTAAAGCTTAATTTAGTTTTCGTCCACTTCTTTAAATATTTTTTTATTTTGGCAGCACTGACATAGCAGTGGACGGAAACCAAAAAAACTAAACTAATAGCAATAAAGATCACTTCGGGAGAAACTATTCAGTATTTTAAAGGTCCGATAAAGTAAAATGACCCTAACAAATATTCACGTAGCTGTTTGAGTTTCCGTCCACTTGGACGAAAACCAAATATTTTGAGAATTTGGTAACCTAGTATCCGTCCACTTAATATTTCGAAGAGTATTATAAAAAAGTATGATAAACACTTATAATTGCGTTTATTATGCTTATAAATAAACATACGTACCAAAAACATTACGTAAACTAGCTAAAACAGTGATTTAGCTTACCATGAACTTTTCTCGCCGGCAAATTTTTCTCTCGCGCGATGACATCTGCAAGGCACGGATGCGAAGCGGCCACTTTTACGTTAATTTTTTGAACTCTCTTCTTGTCAAATCAAATTTTCATGTTGATAGTACTGTTGCTTAAACATTATGGACCGTAAAAAGTGCAAACTTGCGCGGGAAGGTAGGTTTGTATTCAAGTTTTACGCACGTGATTGTAGCAGGTCAGTCAAATGGACGAAAACAGAAGCTGGACGGCAAACCAGCGCAATTACCCTACACATGATGAGGTAGTCTAATTAGCGTAGTTCCTACGTTATGTTTTAGTAAAACTTAGTTATAGCCTAAGAAAAATAAGATATACCTACATACAGATAGATATTTTTTGTGTGTTCGTTTGCAATACTAGACCAATTTAAACAAATTATTTCACCAGCAGAAATCTCCAATTTCCCAGAGCCGCATAGGCTTTTATTTCGGTTTTATCCTGGGTCACCTTAAACGAAGCCGGGACGATAAGCTAGTATAATAAAAACGTAACATTATAGGTTTGTAATATGTATATTGTACAACTACGCTATATTTTATTTAATCGTTAAACATTAATATGGTATTAGTAAATAAAACACTACATACCCATCGTTCATCATTACAAAGTCAAAGAATCCGTGAATATATTTCAACATATTTTATAATAATAACTAACTTTTTGCCCTCGGCTTCGCCCGCTTTGTCTAAAACCCTTTTTTATAGTGGGGAAATCTTCCAAAGATACCCACGGACCCGGGGAAGGAGCCGTGGGCCTTTTTTTCTATCACAAATAATATCACACACAAAACTAATGAAGAATATAAACCGGCCAAGTGCGTAGAAATAGTTTTAACCTCGTTATCATACGGTTTGTGCATGGTTTGTGTGGGTTTGTAGGTACGGTTGATAAAATCAATATGAAAAATTATAGATTATTAACTATAATATTATAATAAAAAGATATTTCACACTTCCGATGCTACATGAGTTGTTTTTTTTTCTCTTATTCAATATTAAATAAATAAATTAAAGTAGTTAAAAAAAATAAATAATGTTTTATTTTTAAGATGAAATAAAAGTATTTCTAAATAACTTATAATATAATATTTTCAGGTGGCATACCATACGGCATGGCAGTGTGAGCGGAGATATGTAGCGAGAGCGAGCTATTTCAGACAAGCGCCTTCTGTCGTACAAGCTAAGCAACTCCATGTCACAAACGTCAATAGTTTCGCTCCCATAGAACAGTATTTATAATAGATGGCGCTAGTGTGTTTATTATTGTTATTAACATTTTTTATTAAAAAAATATATTGGTGGAATTGTTTTTTATTAACAATATTATTATGAAAATAAAGTTAATATTTTTTTTTATAAAATTTTGAGACCTTACTTGTACAGTTTGAGTTGTATTTTGTAAATTCATCGTGGAAAAAAAATGAGGTTCAATTTTTTATTACCTGTACAATTAATATATAATATTCGGTGGGTATAAAAATTAGACTCCTTACAGGTATTATGAATTATCTTAATTCTTATTTGCACTGTGAAATTATTCTAATATGGTTGTCTGGTGGAGATAACTTGACAGTGATTACCTTTAATAAACTACTAGCTTTCCACCCGCGGCATCGCCCGCGCAGTCAAAGAAAAACCCGCATAGTTCCCTTTCGCGTGGGATTTCCGGGATAAAACCTATCCTATGTTTATATGTGTTTCTCGGGTGTCAAAATATCTCTATATCAAACTTCATGCAAATTGGTTCAGTAGTTAAGGCGTGATTGAGTAACAGGCAGACAGACAGAGTAACTTTTGCATTTATAATATTAGTAGGTATGGATTCGGTTTTCTCCTGTAATTTTATTTGGGGTACAATAAATAAAAATTATTATAATATTTTAAATAATCCAGTTCCAATGAATATATAAACACTCTTTTACTATTCTACATCATTTATTCTATTTAATTAGCAATATTCCTCGGTATAAACTTAACATCGACATTATCAAGTCTCACTTGCAACTGTCGACTGTACTTCTGTCCGCCATCATTGATGATGCTGCTCACAGTAAAGTTGCGCAGTAAATGGACTAATCCAGCTTTAGCTTGAAGTGACGCGTACCTGACACCCACACAAATTCTATTACCCTTTCCGAAAGGCATGTAAGTAATATCAGCAATTTTATGCCTATTCTCTGGAGCGAACCTCTCTGGCATAAACTTTTCGGGTTCTGGGTAGTATTTTGGGTCGTGGTGTATCTCAAATATTGGTGTAAGTATCTTAGTGCCTTTATCAACTTTAATATTGCCAACCGGAAGAACGCTGTCCTTTACACACCGTCTGGTCAGAAAGCCGATAGGTGGATGTAATCGCATAGCTTCACTCATCACCATGTCAACGTGCTTCAAATCCATAATCGTATCGTAGCTCATTTTGTTGTCATTCTTCTTGAATGCTTCGTCGATTTCATTATGCACTTTTTCTAAATGTTCTGGAGATTTCCCTAATTCGTATAACGTACCGAATAAAACGGCAGCTGTCGGTTCCACGCCCGCGATGAAGAAGAAGAATGCTTGTGCTGCTAAAAGCTCATCAGTTGGTACCATTTCTAAGCCTGTCTCTTTGTCTACCATTCTGCCCATACCCCTTAATGCTACACATAAGTCAGCGAAGTCGTGTCTCTTTACAGTTTCTAGTTCACGCGCGCGCAGAATTTGTTTAATTGCACCGATAAAAAAACCCTCGTGCTCTTTGAAAAATTTTAGTCCAAGGAAGGTAGCCAGACCACTGCTAAGGTTTCCTATAGCAAACCTGATATTAAATCTAAAGCCGGGTTTAAACGCATCTCGGGCCATGTTGAGGAATGGTGAATCGAAAATGGATCCAGTGCTTACTCCAAACACGGCTCCACCAATGGCTGCAGAGCAGAACGACGACAAGGTATCAAAAGCATTACCATTTAACAGTTGTTTATTATCGTTCAAATACTGGACAAAATCTACAGCACTTTTATCGATGATATAATACATAGACTTGAGTTTTGCAGACGTAAACAGAGGTGTCATACTTTGTCGCATCAGTTTCCATCGATTGCCATGCATGAAAAGAATATTGTCAGCGAGAAGATCATCCTCGTTGATATCCACTCCTCTGTGGTTGAAAGAGTTGAAGTCTGAAGCCAACACATGTTGAACGTTAGTGGGGTCTATCACATACAACGTTGGGGTCACAAACGTCCCAATCCCAACCGCTGGTTCCTGCCTATAATCCTTATACACTTCACATAAATTCTGGAATACCGCTTTGTTTTTGAAGAGAAACTCCCAGAATATGCCCATCACTTTGTTCTTCTTATAGAACGCCACTTTTCGTTTCTTCCAGTAGAATTCATTGTATTTGCCATTTAAATAAACGAGGCACGCGAGAAGCGCACCGAATACAAACAAAAATGCTATCATGTCTGCAGCAGGAATCGTTCTGAGTGGCGGAGATTCGAGACTTATAAACACATTACTATTGACCACTCTAATGATAGTCGTATCTTGCATTTAATGTTATCGTGTTTCAAGTTCAGTGCTATAACGTTTTTGTGACGCAGTATTAAATAACATCTATTCCTGCGATTCCATTGATATAGAGATGTTTATAGCACTGTAAACAATCACCCAGATTTATATAGTTAAACAAACACACTCAAACTCATGAAATTATTGTATTGTTATCGATCCTTGATTGTTGTTCAAAGTATGAAATAAATAAGTATATGCTTTTAAAGGGGGTCAAAATCAAGTCTAAATGAATCGGTTAGATTAAAAAATATACGTTAAGCATAAAATATAATCGTGTTGAAAAAATAAATAATTAACGGAGTAAAGAAAACATCAATAGGTATACTAAATATCGATAAAAGTTACATTTTCCATTTAAAAAAAAAAAAGAAACTATTTTTAAGAGCAAACAAGAGCCGTTTTTCCATACAAACGTAGTCCCCTATTTCCTCCCTGGATTGTGCCACTAGAGCAATGTGCTTTTTACTATGGTAACTTTAGCCATTTTCCTACGTTTTCCTTTTTGTCATATCTCAATTATTAAAAAAGATATGAATCTTTCAAAACGTAAGAAATAAGTAGGACAGATTTTCCGTTATATTCTGTCTTCCATAAAACTAATTTTTGAACATTATATAAAAAATCAAGATGTAGGGACATAGACTATACTAAATTATAAAAAAGTAATTAAATCGGTCTAATATTGGAGGAGGAAACAGGGACTACGGAACGTCAAATTTGCGTAATTTTTCTAGATATTTTCGGCCCTAGCTGCAGTTGTATCTGTCGCGCTCTACGGGGGAGGCATAGCGCGACAGCAATTATTAGATAATAGGAAAACCTAATTTTGAATGCTCTCACTCGTTTTGTTGCTAAGTTGCAAGAATTTCGGCAACCCCAAATTATGATCCATGCAATTTGTTTTTTGTATGCAAGCGTCTTTATTAAGTACGTATCTGTTTTCTTTCATATTTAATGGCCACCTTAATGCATTTATAGTATAGGCACAGGTATAGGTACATATTATAGTTCTATATTGTATGTATCTATGTACATATTAAGCTATTGCATAGCTTCTATCGTGGGCCTTGAGCGCGAAACCTCACGCACCAACTCCGACGGGCTCGGAGGTGTGGCTTGAAGGCATGCTATGCAATAGCTTTACCGCGGCAGCCCCCGAGTGCCACACGTCGTTTTTTTGTCATTTTACTTACTAGGTACTTAATTAGGTACTTACTAGGTAGGTAATGTACTTTCAATATTAGTATAAAGTTTTTTGATATCTGTAATAGTTTCGAAATAATCGCCTGTGCACACTTAGGTATACAATACAATATAAAAAGATTTATTTCAACCAAAACATTTACAATATAAAATCAAATAATACAATAAAGAAAATAACAATAATAGAACATAATATAGGTACAACAAGTTTAAAACAACAAGAACAACAAGTGTGTGTGTGTGCGTATTGGAGAGGGAGTCGAGCATGCTTCGGAACGAATTGGGCCACGCTCGCACCGGGGAAGGTACCACACCCTCACAGAATATCGGCGCCATAGTGACAGTTTACTGTCGCGTTCCGTACGGTGAGTGAGGGGTCCGGAGGCCCACATCCCTTCCCATCCCCTACCCATCCTCTCCTTCCTTATCCTCATTCCCTCCCATCCTCGCCCCTTCTACCTAACTCCTTCCTTGTGGACAGCAACACATCCACTTCCCAGTGAAGTGGATGCTTATGGGCGGCGTGTATCGCTTAACACCAGGCGACGCGTCTGCTCGTTTGCAATAGCATAAAAAAATAGGCCCTGGCTCAGCTTTTTGTCGTAGCAGCATGCACTTAACGATTACATCCTGTATATTATTATTGTTGTAAGTACATTCTATATGTACAAAGCTTTTCTCCTTCGATGCATGTCTGAGAGCGATATGATCGTCCTCAGTATATCAAACATTTTAAAAATCTTTCTGTTTTGTTTACACTTGACGACTCTTTATTTATTTCATGGACATCCTAACAGACATTCTACAATGCCACCATTTACTTTAAGGGTGCGTACATGTGAAGCAAAATGACCAATCTTCTATTAAAATAATATATTTGTTTATGAAAAAAAAATCATGATAGGTATTACCATGTCAAGTAGAAAACGTGAAAGTGTGAAAATTAGAGGTAACTTCGTGATATTTTTATCGAGTCGATTTTGTTTTTACTTCATGTTTTTGATCACACAGAATCCTTGAAAATATCATCTAGTTCGATATTGATTGTATTTTTTAGATTTGCTCCTGAATATCAGCTAATAGAAGATTGGTAATTTAAAATTTTGCCTTATACGCACCCTTAAAGCGATACAATATTACGTACAATCATAATAATTATTTACACGTGGTAAATATTGATTAATACGATGTTAAGTGCCATTATTAATTATGTTGTTAATTAAATATATTGCACTCGACATGAAATGCATAATATCATCGTGAATAATGTACATTTAATCATAACTTATAAATCATCATTATCGGCTTAATTTAATAAATACTAGTCCACGTTCATAAAATCATTCATTCATCACGTAATGTTAAGTAAAATAACTATATTTTGCAAATAACTCATCTGTCACCTAGTGAAAATCCAATTGAAATCACTACAGTCGTTCCAAATACCTAACCTGGATTATGAAAAAATATGACCGATATTATAGTGAATATAGTCTCTATTTAATCTATCCTCGTTCCTCCTCCTCAGTCAGTTCCTCGCGGTTTCACCCGCATTGCTCCGCTCCTGTTGGTCTTAGCGTGATGATATATAGCCTATAGGCTATAGCCTTCCTCGATAAATGTCCTATCTAACACCGAAGGAATTTTTCAAATTCGACTAGTAGTTCCTGAGATTAGCGTGTTCAAACAAACAAACTCTTCAGCTTTATAATCTAATATATAAAAATCAATGCCACTTTTCGTTGTAATTCCATAACTCGAGAACGGCTGAACCGATTTCGATAATTCTTTTTTTATTATATTCCTTGAAGTACGAGGATGGTTCTTATGTAGAGAAAACGTTAATATGTACCACGGGCGAAGCCGGGGCGGACCGCTAGTATTAGTATAGATTATTAAAATGAATATGCAAACATACCTACATGGTAACTAGAGAAGATAGGTATCGTTATCATATATTTATTTTGTACATACATATTAGTTAAGCCATGCATATAATATATCAAAACAATATGAGTAATTAAGTATATAGATAATAATCCATACTTAATATTATAAATGCGAAAGTAACTCTGTCTGTCTGTCTGTTACTCAATCACGCCTAAACTACTGAACCAATTTTTATGAAATTTGGTATGAAGATTTTTTAATACCCGAGAAAGGACATAGGCTACTTTTTATCCCGAGAAAATTATGCAATCCCGGAAATCCCACGGGAACGGGAACTATACGGGTTTTTCTTTGACTGCGCGGGCGAAGCCGCGGGCGGAAACCTAGTCCTCAATAAATGACTAGCATTTTCGAAATTGTTTTAATCGATACTAATATTATAAAGCTGAAGAGTTTGTTTGTTTGTTTGAACGCACTAATAGCGGGAACTACTGGTCCTATTTGAAAAATTCTTTCGGTGTTAGATAGCCCATTTATCGAGGAAGGTTATAGGCTATATTTCATCACGCTACGGGCAGCAGGAGTGGAGCCACGGGGGTGAAACCACGCGGAGCAGCTAGTTATTGATACAAAACGATCCTTGAGATAGTGCGTGGATTAGTTGTTAATACAAAAAAAAAACGACGTGTGGCGCTCGGGGACTGCCGCGGTAAAGCTATTGCATGCTATGCCTTCAAGCCACACCTCCGCCCGTCGGAGTGGGGTGCGTGAGGTTTTTTTTGTTACGGAATTTCTCGATTCGGTCCCCGCGCTCAAGGCCCGCGATAGAAGCTATGCAATAGCTTAAAAAAATAGTTTCCAGCGATGCTATTTTCAAGAATAATGTTCATCACAATATTTCAGACACTACAATCCTATCATACAATACTGAAAGAAAGACAAACAAACGAACATATCTTGAAATTATAATGTTAGTAAAGGCCCAAAAAAATCTTAAAAATTCTGATAAGTAAATAAAAATTGATTCCCCACTTTATTTCCATATTTTTTTAGAAGGAGAATGACTTTTAAGCTTTTTGTCCACGAGAGGTAAACAAGGAAATATTTTTTATCGTTATTAGTAACTAGTCTAAAAATATACTTATACCTACGTGAGTATTTATCGATAAGTGTTTATCAATTAATCTTGATTGCTCTAATACAATTAAACCTATCAATCATAAGTCTGTAATATAGATAAAAACAAATTCCTAATTTACCTACCATAACCACATAATATACAAATGATTGGTCGTAAAAATAAAAAAGCAAATTAATTATATCAAATTTTATTAAATACTTACTTAAATTATATTTCTTATTGATCCAATAAATTAACTATTTTGGATTCCTCGGTATGAATTCAACATTTATATTGCTAAGTCTAACTTGAGCTGGATGAGGTGCGTATGTGGCTCCCCCCTCTCCTGTAACGGTCGTGACTGTAAAATCTCTAAGCAAATGTACCAAACCAGCTTTAGCTTGTAATAATGCGTATCTGTTGCCTATACATACTCTATTTCCCTTTCCAAAGGGCATATATGTAACATCTATTATTTTATGCTTATTCTCCGGAGAGAATCGTTCTGGCATAAATTTCTCAGGTTCGGGATAATATTTTTCATCGTGATGTACTGCAAATATTGGCGTCATTATTCTGGTGCCTTTATCAACTTTAATATTACCCACTGGTAGAAGAGTATCTTTTACACATCTTCTTGTTATAAAACCGACGGGTGGATGCAGTCGCAAAGCTTCACTTACAACCATATCAAGGTGGGTCATATCCATGACGGCGTCGTAATCCATTTTATTATTATGTTTTTTAAAAGATTCGTCGATTTCATTGTGGACTCTTTCTAAGTGTTCCGGGTTTCTGCCTAGTTCTAATAATCTATACATATAATAAATCTGTAGAAGGGTCAATTCTGTACATTGAAAATATTGAAAAAATAACTAGCAGGGGGTGTTACTGGATCGATACCAAACCCAAATATGTGATTAAAAAAATTTTTGTCTGTCTGTCTGTCTGTCTGTCTGTCTGTCTGTCTGTCTGTCTGTATGTGAAGACATCACGTGAAAACTACCGGTTCGATTTCGATGAAACTTGGTATAATTATACCTTATTATCCTGGGCGTAAAATAGGATACTTTTTATCCTGGAAAAATACGTAGAAAAAAAATTAATTTCAATTTTTCAGTTATCCTTAGACGTTGTTCTGTAGTAGGTACCGCGAACACACGTTGCGTATTATTATAGACCTAGCCGTATTTGGGTCCAATAGATATTTATAAGATGTCATTGTCCGAGTTACTCAAAATGGAGAAATAAACCATCCACGCAAAGACCGACATCCGCGCGGACGGAGTCGCGGGCGGAAGCTAGTGTTGAATATAACGCTTGGGCAGTAGGCTCCACACCTGCGATAAAGAAGAAGAAGGCTTGCGCCGCCAATAACTCATCAGTTGGTTTTAATTCTAGACCAGTTTCTTTATCTACAATGTTACCAGCACTCTGTAAGGTTACGCATATATCAGCGAAGTCATGTCTTTTGATTTTCTCCTGCTCTCGATTGCGTATTATATTCTTAACGGCAGCTATGAAGAATTCCTCGTGAGTTTTAAATAATTTCAAACCTAAGAGAGTAAACAATCTGTTGCTCAAGTTACCAGTAGCAACCTTTAAACTATTCGTCAAAGTTGCTTTTGTCGTATTGCGTGCCATATTAAGGAATGGGGAATCAAAAATAGATCCCGTGCTCACACCGAACACAGCTGCTCCTATAGCTGCGCTGCAGAATGTAGATAAAGTGTCAAATGCATTACCTTTCAATAACTCTCTGTTAACTTTCATGTATTCCACGAAGTCTATGGCGCTTTTATCTATGATGTAGTACATGGACTTTAGTTTAGAAGATGTGAACAGCGGTGACATGCTTTGACGCATTAACTTCCAGCGATTTCCATTCATGAAGAGAATATTGTCGGCGAGTTGATCACCTTCGTTTATGTCCAGTCCTCGGTGATTGAAGGAAGAGAAGTCGGTCGCTAACACATATTGAATGTTAGTGGGATCTATTACACATAGTGTTGGAGTTAGCAGTGCACCGATACCTACTGCTGGTTCATGGCGATGTTCTTTATAAACTTCGTACAGATTTTGAAAAACTGGCTTCTTTTTAGATGCAATTCCGAGAATACACCCAAAACCTTGTGCTTCGAGTGAAATGCTACATTTCTCTTCTTCCAATAATGTTCGTTATATTTTCCGGTGATATAAGCGAAACATAGTATTATTACAGCGCAAACTAAAACCGCGAACACGATCATGGTTGTTGAGTTTCTGGCTATGAATGGAAATACACAAATTTATATGTAGTGTGATGATTTCATACCGAATTTTAATCTTATCACCACGTCATCTTATTTGATTGAAGTTCAATGCCATCCAATTATTAGGTTTTTTTAAGAGAATTACTAGAGTTAACAGATAAACTGAAAAGAATTAAAAAAATATTGTTCCTTCGTATTTTATATAAATCATATAAATGAACTTAAGTTTAAATTTTGTATTAGTTTGTTATAGTTGCTAATCCGCACTATAATGTGCATTCTGTGCAAAATTTCATCTCTATCTGATCAGATCATTTTGTGTTCCACAAACAATCAATTAATTCACAATATTCATCAATTCTTTTGTTATATCGCTAATAATAACTTGTTGTTTATAACTTTACCTACCTACTTATTACTTACTAGAGTGGCGCAGGGACCCAAAGAAGGTATTGGCCTCAGACATTAAGAAACGAAACTACACTACAATACAATTTTCATCTTGAGTTATATTTTATATCAACAAGCAAGTTAATTAATTTCAAATTTATTAACTTGTTACTAATCCGCCCACAGTAACATCTACACCTATATTTAATTTAAATTTTCTTTAATATCTCATCTAAGTATCATCTAAGTATCCTTTGTAAACGCTGTACTGTTATTAAATAGGTATAACATTATGACGTCACAACTACGGTGACCAGTCATGGCGCGTTTAATAGTCACGTGATTTTTATTTAAATTTCATAAACTTTTAATTGTTTATAATTAAATGAAATAAAAAATTGTTTTTGAAGTTTTATGCATTAAACATCAATATTATTAATAATAACGTTTTAAAATACATAAAAAATACATGAAAATTTTCACTTCGCGCGACTAAGAGCCAACTTTTCAATCCTTGGTTAAAATTTATCCGTATAAAGTATTACACGAACATTTTAAAATGTCACCTGTAAACTGTCAAATGCGGACAATAAGAATACATTTTTGAAATGGCAGTTTAATACCTTATTCGTTGAATAAGTTTTAACCAAGGAATGAAAAATCAGCCCTAAGTAACATAAAGGGCCTACTACGTTTGCTCTATTCAACCATAGTGAAGATATAATTCACTTTTTCACACAGATTGCTATTCCATAGTCATGCTGACACCATAAAAGAATTTGTTTACATGCCTATACACATTCGTTGGGACGGTTCAACATATTATGATATTATCTATAAGTACTATATATATTAACTTGTTTGCTTGTTATCAATCATAATATTATCTTAATCACGATGACTTTCATATTTTATTAATAAACAAACGACAATTGATAATAATGAATTGATAAAATATTTACATGATGTTAAAAGAGCAACTATGGAGTTTCTTGCCGATTCTTCTCCATAGATACTGCTTTCCGAATCGGTGGTAAATGTTAAAAATACTTACCTATGTAATGACGATTCGAAAGTGCTACTAAATAGTAGTCTAATTGAATAAATGAATGTAAAAAAAAAAATGGCTCCTTAAATACATTAGAATTGTTTTATATTAGGTCCTTACATTATGAAATTTGCGTTTTGTATGGGAGGAGTATAAAGTCGATTTTTTTGTATAATGTATTTAATTAACACGTTCACTGCGGCACAGAAATATCTGTACTTTCCATTACTGCGTTACGGGTCGTTTTAAACCTTGTCCTATACCAGAGATTGTGGCGGCACGAGGCATATTAAACCCCACCGCCCGTAGGAGACCAAAATCGTTTTTTTGGCGCCAAATAAAACAAAGTGTGCGGCTTTTGTCGTGATTATTATTAACAATGAGTTCATTAACCTAAATCTACCGTCGCCCGTGGTTAGATTAGTTAGTTTAGATTCTAGGGGTAAAATAAAATGTGGGGTCTGATGTACCCCATACCGCACTGAACAATAGCAGATTTTCATATAATTTAGTGATGGGAAAAGAAATATCGATTTTATTTAATTGTATTTATTTATCAAACTTATGGATGTTTTTCATTAAAACAGGCCAAACAATAGGTAATATTGTTTGCAACCAGTGCATTCTGTGAGAATTTTCTTTACTTTTTTGTCAGCCTCACGACTTGTTAAGAAGGTGCGGAGTTTTTAGTAACATCCTACACGTCTCCTCTTCTTTGATCCCTTTAAGAGATGATGTGCCTTGTTTGTTGGCTTGTTGACTTGGGCAAGAGTTAAATTTTGATCAGCCATACACCGATTGCCGGGTGTTTTGGATTTGCCGCTAGTTGATTCAATGAACAAACACACTAATAGTAATCATGATTATCAACCTATTTGAAGAAAGTTACTCAACATGTCACATTCACGTTTCTATTAACGATATTTATTATAACGAGTAGTTAGGATGTTTGTAAATTACCTGTATCTACATTCAAGTCATTCTTTGTAAAAGCTTCAATAAGTTGTTCCACAAATAGTCTCGAATGCGTTGCACAACACTAACCGCGTGAGCTAGCTTAGGGTGCGGTACGAGGTGCGCGGTGGTACGAGGTGTTCGCAACCTCGTTCCGCACTGTGTTAGAATTTTTATTTGTTCAGTGCGGCACGAGGTCTAAGAAACCCGGTATTAAGGTCGGTATACCATTGAACTAGGAATCAATAGCACATCTCAGATATATAGATATCACTTTCCTACACTGAACCAGATGGAAGTTATGCCTCCCGCACGACAGAGAAGTTTACGTTTTTTCCTACCGCTATAACGACGAGACACGGACAGGGTGTTTCAAGCCCTGTTTCGCAGCTAACGTGTTAATCAAAGTATGTACCATTGTTACCGATGCATTTTTGTCATCTTAAGGGTAGATCGTTGATCCCTTTAAAAAAACGGAGGGACGAGATTCAAAAAATTCTTTGAAGGCGAATCAGAGTTGAATTTTTTTTTGTAGGAAGTTATCCAGATTCCGAAAAAAATGGTAATCTGATGGAGCAAGGTCCGGGGAGTACGGTCGCACACATTCCAATAGCAGCTCTTCCAGTTTTTTGTGGTCTAGCGTTGTCCCGAAGCAGCAGTGGCCTAGAGCGATTGACCAGCCTTGGTTGCTTACCGTTACCAGCTAGTTCTTCCATCATGGTTTGAGGGATATATACCTAGTCCTTAATATATGTTGCAATTTTTGTGTCAAAATCAAAATTTTATTTCAATTATGAGCTAAATTCAAAATGCTGTCGATTTTTTCATACATTTTGCTCTCGACGTTCGTCAGACGGCAGACCGCGCTCAGAAGCGCTCTTGGAAGGATGGGTGTATCGCTCCTCGTGCCAAAAATAAATACGAAATAAAAAAGATTAATGTGCATGCACTGTCGTTTTCGTGATTTGAAATATTTGATACTTATACGAGTAAACATAAGTTTCATATTAACTATAATTATTTGTAATTTAGTCGTTATTTGTAATTTTGCGTGTCTTTTTCAGAGGTTTCTAAAAAGTATTTTCTAAATATCGTATTGAACAGAATTCAACATAATATTTACATTTTGTGATATGGAAAAACATAGTAAAATTAACAAAAAAATTGCACCCCTTTCATAAATCCGCGGTGCCCAAAATAAGTTACTTAGATTTGATGTGATATTTTTTAGTTTGTTCTTTTGTGGTGTAGAAATATTTTTTGTGATTCATCACTACATAATTATGTACATTAAAACAAAGTCGCTTTCTCTGTCCCTATGTCCCTTTGTATGTTTAAATCTTTAAAACTACGCAACGGATTTTGATGCGGTTTTTTTATAGATAGAGTGATTCAAGCGGAAGGTTTTAGTATATAATTTATTAGGTTGGTTGGACAAAGCGGGCGAAGCCGCGGGCGGTAAGCTAGTATTATATTATAGGTCATCTAGGATCAAAGCGGTCACAAGCATGATATCAACTGTTTGTTTTTTTTCTGCCAGTGGTTATCATAGAAATGTTTTTATATTCCAATAAGAAGTAGCATTGTTTGGCATATAAATAGATTTGAACTTTGATATTCATACCTAAAATAACATATTTTTAACGGGTTTAAGGTAACCGGTTTTTCGTGCTCTCGGTTGTTTGATGACGATCAAAACACCACAGTTGTGGGAATGAACTTGATAAATAAATTACGATTTATTGAAAAAAAAAAATGAAATATGATGATGGGTATAGGTAACAAAGAGTAAAATAATTCTTATTAATTTTAATTATTATTAAATAACATTAATACTGAGATTTTAGAATTATGTAGGAATTCGCCTCGGTATATATTCAACGTCTATATTCTCAAGTCTTACTTGTATTGGATGAGGAACGTATTTGGGTCCTTCACCCGAAATAACGGTCCTTATTGTGAAATTGCGTAGTAAATGAACCAAACCAGCTTTAGTTTGTAACGTAGCGTATCTAGTACCCACACATACTCTATTTCCTTTCCCAAATGGCATAAAAGTAGCATCAATAATGTTGTGCTTATTTTCTGGAGCAAATCTTTCTGGTATAAACTTCTCGGGATCTGGGAAATATTCTTCATCATGTTGTACTTCAAATACTGGCATCATTATCCTTGTTCCTTTGTCAACTTTAATATTACCCACTGGAAGAACAGTGTCCTTTACACATTTTCTATTTAAAAACCCAATTGGTGGATGCAATCGCATAGCTTCATTTACAACCATATCAAGTAACTTCATACCCATGACAATGTCATAGTCCATTTTGTTGTTGTGTTTTTTAAAAGCTTCATCAATTTCATCGTGGACTCGTTCTAAGTATTCCGGATGTTTTCCCAATTCTATTAATGTGACAAATAACACTTGAGCTGTAGGCTCCACACCAGCAATAAAGAAGAAGAAGGCTTGCGCTGCCAATAACTCATCTGTTGGTTTTAATTCTAAGCCAGTATCTTTATCTACAATGTTTCCAGCATTCTGTAAAGCTACGCATATATCAGCGAAGTCGTGTCGTTTAGTTTTCTCATTTTCTCGTAATCGTATGATCTGCTTAATGGCACCTATGAAGAAGTCTTCGTATTCTGTAAATAATTTTAATCCTAAGATGCTGAATAATTGGTTGCTCATGTTGGCAATACTGAGCTTGAAATTACCCATCAAAGTTGGTTTTGTCGATTTGCGTGCCATATCAAGGAAAGGCGAATCGAAAATGGATCCTGTGCTCACTCCGAACACAGCACCTCCTATAGCTGCACTGCAGAATGAACATAAAGTGTCAAATGCATTACCTTTCATTAGGTCTCTGTTAGCTTTCAAATGGTCCACGAAATCTGTGGCACTTTTATCAATGATATAGTACATGGATTTTAACTTTGTGGATGTGAACAGGGGTGACATGCTTTGACGCATCAGTTTCCAACGATTTCCATTCATGAAGAGAATATTGTCGGCGAGCTGATCGCCTGCGTTTATATCCAGTCCTCGGTGACTGAAGGAGTTGAAGTCAGTTGCTACTACATGTTGAATATTAGTAGGGTCTATCACATATAAAGTCGGTGTTAACAGTGATCCGATACCAACGGCTGGTTCATTGCGAAACTTTTTGTAAACTTTTCTTAAATTTTGAAAGACTGGCTTCCTTTTAACTGCAAAGTCCCAGAACACTCCCATCACTTTGTGTTCTGAATAGAAGGGCACATTTCTTTTCTTCCAATAGTGTTCATTATATTTTCCGTTTAAATAAGCTAAACATAATATTATAACAGCGCAACATAAAAGTGCGAACACGAACATGGTAGACGAGGATCTGACTATGAATACATAACACAAAACGTATTTATTACATGATGTGAGTCTCAAGCTTAATGTTATCATCATAATACAACTATAATAATAATTTCTCGTCGTCATGACTTATCAAATCCGGTGGGGGGTTAATATAATTTGTTTATATTTTTTGACCTCAGCTGTCCAATAGATGGCTAATTTTAAATCGAAACGAATTTAATGGCGCAAAAATATAAATAATTGTTTACCTATTATGTAAATGCATTATATATTATTATTTGCATGCTAGCTATAACTACATAATATAAATACTTATCTATTCAAAACAGATTATACCTCTTTAATTGAAGAAAAAAGTTCGTTTTGTTATATTTTATTTAGATTAGATAAATTTATCCCCAAAAAGCTTTCCTCGCATTTTTCACCCTCGTAGAAAATCGGGGAACCGTTCTTGTAACCATAAACCATCTGTTCAGGAAACCATAGTAAAAATTGTTAAAAGCAATGATAGTAATATGCAGGAAAAAAATCGACAATTACCTTCATAGGAATAAAATTCCATCAATAATACATTTCTTACTTTAACTTTAATTACATACTTAAAATTTGTTCTGATTCAAGGTTAAAGGCATAAAATATACCATATACCTACAACAGCTCTAAGCAGAAAATGACTAAACTTGTCAGACTAAATACCTGTTTTTCCTGTATTTTCGTTGATATCATCGCATTTAAACCGAGATCACACTAATTTAATATCGAATATTTTTATTTTAGAATTAATTAGCTGTGCCCTGCATTTTTACCCGCAGTGCTCCGGTCCTTTTGGTCGTAGCTTGATGATATATAAGCCCTCCTCGATAAATGAGCTATCCAACACCGAAAGAATTTTTCAAATCGGATCAGTAGTTCCTGAGATTAGCGCGTTCAAACAAACAAATAAACAAAATCTTCTACTTTATAATACTATAGTATAGATTAGTACCCAGTAAAAAACTATTGTATTAAAAATATCTACGCATCTGGGATGACATACCACGCAATTTGCAGAACAACGTGTCTGTTTTTATGAATATAAACTAAGTAACAGCACAGACTAATAATAATATACTACGTATACGTAACAGTAAAAAATGAGCTGTTTCGTATTTTTTACATCGTAAACGCTTCGTAAACGATACTTATTGAAAGAAAAAGAAGGTTATGTATATTTATATCGCCCAACTTCAAAATAGCGTAGTATAATAGTACACAATCTTATCAGTGTCTCAAATCTTGTATTTGCAGACATGTTTCCAAAACATTTAAAAGAAAAAATCTCACGTGGTAACAAGCATGTTATGTCTTCTCTATAACAGCTGTATCACAGAAGTCAATCAATATTCTGAAGTCATCCCATTTCATTCAGAACCACGTGCGAAATTTGATACTCGATTATCATAAGAAAGTAGCTTTTAAATTATTGGTTTAAGGTTTAAATTGTAATGTAGCTGGTAGTGTAAAGTTTGCCATTCACAGCACGTAAAGATTCGGTATTTTCAACCGGTCGTTGTATTATATTTGGCGATTGAATAAGCCCATTCAAGCGTACAACGTGCTCGTCATATTTTGTTTATTTCGCTATTTGGATTAGCAACCGGCTGTCAAATTGCATGTAGATACCCAGTTTTTTGTGTATTCCTGTTAAAACACTGTCTTACGACTACCGTTGTATGCTCTAAATGCCCGCGAGTATTGAGGGTATACCAGTAATGAGTAAGCGATCACCCATCCAATGCATGACCGCGCTTAACGGTGCTTAACCTACACTTTTAGTGGTAACTAACATTAAATGGCATAGCATGAGTCACGAATGAATTAAATTTAGATTAGAAACTCAAACTCAAACATTTATTTATTCAATTAGACTTCTTCGTGAAGCACTTTTGAAACGTCAATACATATTTTTGAGTTTGAGTTTGAGTTTGAAATGCTGCCCAAGAAAACTGTATTTCTTGAAAACTTTAGGTAAATGAAAATTGAAACAGTGTTGATTTACACAGGGTCAGTAACTGACTACAAATTCGCGGCAAGTCAGTGCTGACCCGAAAAAAACCCTGTGTAGATCAGCACACACGATACATTTATCACAATATAAATTTTCAATTTTCCATAACACATGTCTTGAAGGACGAGTGAAAAACTCATCACAGTTTGCACATAAGTAAATAATTATGATGCAAGTATGGAATTTTATTGTTTCCCAAATTCTCACGGTTTTGCATTGTTAAAACAACATATTGTGATAAGAGAATATAGTTGTGACTATATTCTCTATACTACTAGCATAGATAATCTACTAGTATATAACAGAATGCTAAATATTGACTACGAAAAGTACGTACTACCCGTGGTACTACGTAAAGTACGAAAAGTCGTAATGTTTAGGTTTATGTTGTTTTCTACCATTGAACTTAGTTTAAATTATTAACCGACAAATGGTAAAAATTAAAAAAAAGTGTGCAACTTCTTAATGACCTTATTTTTCAAAAAAAAAATAATCCATACTAATATTATAAATGCGATAGTAACTCTGTCTGTCTGTCTGTTACTTAATCACGCCTAAACTACTGAACCAATTTTCATGAAATTTGGTATGGAGATATTTTGATACCCGAGAAAGGACATAGGCTACTTTTTATCCCGGGATAATGACGCAATCCCGGAAATCCCACGGGAACGAGAACTATGCGGGTTTTTCTTTGATTGCACGGGTGAAGCCGCGGGCGGAAACCTAGTTTACTATAAGCAACTTTACAGAAATACCGAATCACGCGTGATAGGGATAAGAAAAAGATGGCGCGTAACAGAAAAATGTCACGCGTAACGAAAAAATGTTACACTAAATTTTTTCCAACCCCGATAAGAAGTTTCACTTCAATAAAAATTCAATTAAAGAAATTCAATAAAAAAAATCGGTTGTTGAAAGAAAAAGTCTCTCCCTCTGGTAGAGTCGGCAAAAAATATACTAATAAATAACAATAGTAACTAAGAAATTTTAAAATTACCTTATGTCACCATGTACCTGTGGGGTGCGTGTAAATGACTATGTAGGCACAGTACCTTTTGAGTTTTGGGTTATGCACTAATTATACACACACTCACAATTTGTTTATCGTTTATTAACTCCACAGTCTACACAGAAGGAGAGAGGATTCTGTATTATAACTACTATACACGTGAAACAACACTTTGAACATTAAAGGACACCAAATTAAAGAAACTGACAATGAGCGTATTCAATAGCTAAGATCGAACTAGTTAATTTTACAATGAAGAAACTTGATGCAAAGTATTACGATCTACCCGCTGGATCCGTGATAATTTAGTCGCGGCACGCATACTACGCAAATACCGCGACTATGCTATAGAAGGCCTGACAAACAACAACAACAACGACAAGGCCTGAGCCTTGTCTTGTAGCAAGAACTAATGCATATCTTATGTAGGTATTTATACTGCAGAATGCAGATTCATTATCACTATATTCATATGTGTCTCGTATGTGATAATTACATTGAACTGCCAATCTATACCTTAAATTAACTTAAAAATATTGATTTAATATCTAAGTGTGAAAAGTGAAAAAAATTCATTTCAAACTATCTATTTTATCAATCAAATCAATTAAATCTAAAAAAAGTTGTCAAAATGGCTACCATCAGCTCTTATGGGTACAAACTCTACATTTTTGAATGAATATTAGTTAATTATTCTCTAATAAATATTATAATTATTTTGTATAAGTGTAATGTATGTCTGTATTTTTTGTGTTTTTGTGTAATGAATGTTTGTGTTATAATTAAATACGAATATAAATATGAAATAAAATATTTAAATACGTGTTTGTGTGTAATATATACGTATGATAAAATACATACACTAAAATATTGTGTGTTAGCCACATCACTCCCCTCCAGAGACCGGGTTAAGGGCGATAAAAGTCTGGGAAGTGAACTCTCCTCCCAGAGCGAGTGGTATATGCCACGGGAGCACTGGGAAGAGGTAGGGGAGGACTGGGAGGTGGAAGAGCGGGAGCGGGAGAAGGAAGGATTTCAGTAGGAGACGATAGTAAGTAGGCTGGCTTAAGGCGGTCTATGCTTGCCGTCGTTGACTTCCCTTTTAATTTAATTTTGAAGAATTTGTGATCTCTTGAAATGACCTCGTATGGTCCTGAATATGCGGGTTGTAAGGAGCCACGCAGTGCGTCTTCCCTAAGGAATACGTGACTACATGTGGCTAAATCTTTGTAGATAAATATTTTTTTCTTGCCGTGATGTTGTGTTGGTACAGGACGAATATTCCTGGCGAAATTTGTTAACCGAGCTGATAAGTCGGTGATATCAGTAGTGTAAGACGAGGTGTCGTGACCAAAAAATTCACCTGGTAGGCGAAGTGGTTCACCGAAAACCAGCTCAGCTGAGGAAGAGTGCAGATCCTCTTTCACAGCACTTCTTATGCCGAGAAGCACGAGGGGTAGTGTTTCCCCCAGTTTGCGTCAGCGTGACAGGTAATTGCAGCTTTCAATTGTCTGTGGAAGCGCTCCACCAAGCCGTTGCACTGCGGGTGATATGCCGTTGTCTTACGGTGATCGAAGCCGATAGACTTAGCGAGCTGCTGGAATAGGGCCGATTGAAATTGTGCACCGCGGTCAGTAACGACGTCGGTTGGACAACCATAGCGGGCTACCCAGCAGGACACAAAAGCTTTCGCGACGGTTTCTGCGGTGATGTCGGTAAGTGGTACAGCTTCCGGCCATCGCGTGAAGCGATCGACGGCTGTTAGGCAATACCGATAATCACCGCAAGGTGGTAAAGGGCCGATTAGGTCTATATGGACATGTTTGAATCGCGCTGAAGGTAAAGCGAGCGTACCAATAGGTGACGCGACATGCCTGTTTACCTTCGAGCGCTGACAGGTCAAACATGCCTTAGACCATTCGCGGCAGTCCTTCCGCATTAAAGGCCAGACAAACCTCTGTGCAACAAGCTTGGCTGAAGAATTTGCGCCTGGGTGGCTTAATGAGTGCAGACAATTGAAAACCTGCTGACGCAGTTGTGTAGGGACGAAAGGTCTGGGAGTCGGTGTACTGACGTCGCAGTACAGTGGAGTACGACTTCCAGGTACATTCATCTTTTTAAGGCGAAGAGATGATTCACCTTTGAGATGCGCAGTGAGCTCAGGATCTGAAGCTTGTAACCTTGCCATCTCTTCTAAATCGACAGGCCTCTGCAGTTCACATACGCGTGATAGAGTATCAGCGACGACGTTGTTTGCACCAGATATGTGCTGTATGTCGGTTGTGAACTGCGAGATGTAGTCGAGATGTCTATACTGACGCGGCGTGCAGTTACTTTTCCTTTCGTGGAAAGCGTAACATAACGGCTTGTGGTCAGTATAGATCGTAAAATGATTAGCCTCCAGCATGTGTCGGAAGTACCGTATGCTCTCGTAGATGGCAAGGAGCTCTCGATCGTATGGTGAGTATTTCACCTGTGATGGGCTCAACTTGCGCGAGAAGAATGCGAGCGGCTGCCAATCATCATCCTTAAGCTGTTGTAGGACTCCACCTATCGCTGTATCTGAAGCGTCAGTGACGAGTCCTAATTTAGCTTCACTGGCAGGATGAGCAAGCAGGGCTGCTTCGCAAAGGCTTTTCTTACAGTCCTGGAATGACTGCAGCGAACTTCCTTCTATGACCACGGGATGAGAACCTTTAACGGAACCTATAAGCAAGGCGTTTAATGGTGCTTGAATTTGGGCAGCATTGGGCAAGAAACGTCGGTAGAAATTGACCATGCCCAAGAATCTTCGAAGCTCTCGAACAGTTCTTGGGACAGGAAAATCGGCGATAGCTTGCACCTTGCTGTCCAAAGGTTTGGTTCCCTTTTCAGAGATTTCGTAGCCTAGAAATGTTACCTTAGGAGCGCCGAAGACACACTTGGCTGTGTTTATAAGAACACCATAATCTCTCATGCGGGTAAAGAGTTGGCGCAGGTGGTCTTCGTGCTCTTGTGCTGATCTGCTGAATATCAGGAAGTCGTCGAGATACGGATAACAGAAATCTAGGCCTCGCGTCAATTCATCGACAAATCTCTGAAAAGTTTGACCTGCGTTGCGAAGTCCGAAGGTCATGAAAGGAAATTCGTATAAACCGAATGGTGTGGTGATTGCCGTCTTCGGGATATCGCCTTCAGAAACAGGAATCTGATTGTACGCCTTAACTAAATCGATGACAGAAAATATAGTACAACCAGACAGACAGTGTGAAAAGTCCTGTATGTGTCTGATCGGATACTTATCTGGTATTGTTCTGGCGTTGAGCAGTCTGTAATCACCGCATGGACGCCATCCATTGTCCTTCTTCGATGCGAGGTGAAGCGGAGACGACCACGGGCTATCAGATGGACGGGCTGTTCCGTTGGCTATCATAGCCTCGAATTCCTGCTTTGCTATTTTGAGTTTGTCAGGAGCCAAGCGTCTAGGGGAACAGGAAACAGGAGGGCCAGGAGTTGTACGAATGTGGTGTGTAGTGTTGTGTTTGACAATACCTGGAGTACCAGCGGGGCGTGTTAATTCTGGGTATTGCGCTAAAATTTTATGATAATTACTATCACCATGAGTTACAACCTTAACACTAGAAATATTACAATTAATCATATTACAATTTATTGCTGAGCTGCTGACATTGGTTAAGCCATCGATCAATTGTTTCTTACTTACGTCAACAATAATTCGGTAGTGTGAGAGAAAATCTACACCAATAATTGCTTTAGTGACGTCAGCTACAACAAAACGCCATGGAAATACGCGACGTAGGCCTAAGTTGAGATTTAACTGAATGTAACCGTAAGTATCGATGACGGAACCATTGG
This sequence comes from Colias croceus, assembly GCF_905220415.1. Taxonomy (NCBI): domain Eukaryota; kingdom Metazoa; phylum Arthropoda; class Insecta; order Lepidoptera; family Pieridae; genus Colias; species Colias croceus. The sequence continues at coordinate 11,891,528 of NC_059542.1, read as the reverse complement.
CAGCACACAGTTGGTAATTAGTTTTACATCGTTTTTCAGACACAGCAGTTATAGGGAAAACACAAATATCACTACCGGTATCTATTAGATATTCAACATTTAGAGTGGGGTCTGTTATGAAAAGACGACCAGGGGAAATGGGACAGGCGTTAGTCGCCATCACTGAATGTCGTACGCGTTTCGTGTCGTGCGATGCCTTGAAGTCGCATGGCTTAATGCATCTGTTAGCCTTTGTGCCATGTTTGTTATGATACCAGCAGATAGGATAACGCCGGTAATCAGAGTGGGACCGTCGAGAAGAAGACCGTTGACGACGATGGGGAGAGGGATCTCTGCGCACACGGGGACCGGGTCGGGAACTGCTTACTTGGGCGGATAGCGCGCTCGCCTGGCGCGTCAGCTCCACCACCTGGCGTGCCAAGTCGTCCATTGCTGAAGATGATGGTGAAGAAGTCGCCGCATCGTGAGGAGTGGGAGCCGCGATGTCATACAAGCGGTCAGCCAGCTCAGCCAGGGCGTCCAGGGACAGCGTAGGTTGTGACGCAACGATAGGCTGTAATCCAGCAGGTAGTCGGCTGGTCCAGATCGTTTTCAAAAAATCTTCTGGAATTTCGGGACCAGCTAGATGCTGCAAATGCCGCAGAAATTGAGACGGCTTGCGTAGTCCCAGCTGCTCGTGCATCAACAGCTGTTTCACTTTGTTTTCTCTGGACACGGATAATCTTTTTATTAATTCCAATTTTAATTTCATATAATCAGCAGGGCCGGTAAGGATGTCTTCGACCTCGACCGCATACTGTCGATCTAATGTTGCCAATATGTGATAAAATTTGGTAGCATTGTCAGTAATGTTCATAATAGCAAATTGTCCTTCGACTTGTGCAAACCATATTGCAGGCTTTTCAGGCCAAAAAGGTGGGATCCGTAAATTAACAGATGGTTGCTGGGCGGGCGACACGTGCAACGGTCGTTCCGCCATTTTGACGCACCTTCGCGCTTGAGTATTAACTCGATCAGCGTTTTCGGAATCACTTGCACTGGACATAGTTTTTATATATATATAGTGTTCAGAGGGGTCACCAGTTTGTGGGGTGCGTGTAAATGACTATGTAGGCACAGTACCTTTTGAGTTTTGGGTTATGCACTAATTATACACACACTCACAATTTGTTTATCGTTTATTAACTCCACAGTCTACACAGAAGGAGAGAGGATTCTGTATTATAACTACTATACACGTGAAACAACACTTTGAACATTAAAGGACACCAAATTAAAGAAACTGACAATGAGCGTATTCAATAGCTAAGATCGAACTAGTTAATTTTACAATGAAGAAACTTGATGCAAAGTATTACGATCTACCCGCTGGATCCGTGATAATTTAGTCGCGGCACGCATACTACGCAAATACCGCGACTATGCTATAGAATAATAAATATTATAATTATTTTGTATAAGTGTAATGTATGTCTGTATTTTTTGTGTTTTTGTGTAATGAATGTTTGTGTTATAATTAAATACGAATATAAATATGAAATAAAATATTTAAATACGTGTTTGTGTGTAATATATACGTATGATAAAATACATACACTAAAATATTGTGTGTTAGCCACATACCCCTAGGTACCATTTTTATTCTATGCAATAGCTTTTATTTTATGCAACACATACATAATTGTACACATGTGTGCGTGCATGCGTGACCGTTGACCCAATGATAAAAAGCGTGTGTCTTTTAACATTGCGAACTTTTAACTGTACTATCTGTATGTCTCTAATTCAGTTTTACTAATTCAACAAGAGGAAGTAAGAGTCAAAAGTTCGCTTAATCACTCTAACTTAAATCATAATAATGTGACAGTTACGACCTTCCTCCTAATACTTTGTACATACCGCTCATTCCGAAATCAGAATCTAAAAGACTCTGTTCTTTTAATAAAAATTATTTTTGTAGTATTTAGATTGAAATCTAAAGCTACTTCTACCCATACGAAAGCTTAATATTATTTTACAATTTTTCTCAATCTATACTTAATATTATAAAGCTGCAGAGTTTGTTTGTATGTTTGAACGCGCTAATATCAAGAACTACTGGTCCGATTTGAAAAATTCTTTTGGTGTTAGATAACCCATTCATCTAGGAAGGCTATAGGCTATAATATATCATCACGCTATGATTAACAAGAGCGGAGCCACGCGGGTGAAACCGCGGAGCGCAGTTAGTAACTGCTATTTATTTAGATTTCTGTGTTGTGAAGTAACGGTATGACCTGGCAATGATTTTGAATTTGTTTGGAAATATATTTTACTGTTATTTATAGCTATTGTTAATTAAAAATCGTTCCTGGATTAACTTTTTCAGCTGACGCAAATTGTGAAGGTTTATCAGCTATTGATAATTTGATTCGGTAATCACTCAATTTACTTAAGGTTTTTTCAAAGTCACTATTTACCTGCCGTTGCCATCATACTTAGAGATTATAGAGTATTCGGTTATCAACGTTATAATGGGTATGAAGTTCCTTGATATGGTTGTAAGTGAAGCTATGCGATTACATCCACCAATTGGATATTTTAATAGTCTATATTGTGTAAGAGACACTGGTCTGCCAGTTGGTAATATTAAAGTTGACAAAGGAACGATGATAATGACGCAATGTTCTAATACTGAATACGAGTTTTTGTTTACACTAAAAGATCACAAGAAAAGCACTACACGCTCTTGCTCTAGCTCTATGTTCGTTTGCTCTAAATAATAAACTAAACTAATCAACTTATTATTTAAATTCATTTTTATTTATCTATTTATTTATTATCTATTATTTTGTATTATTTATCTGTTTATTATCTATATTATTATGTTATTATAATATTATTATTATTATATTTATCTGTTTACTATCTATATTATGATTATTATAGGTATAGCAGTGGAAAGTCGAAAGCACACCCTCAAATCGGTCTTGACAGAATACCAGCGCTGTAGTCGCAGCTTGCTGCGACTATGGCAGAAAGCTGAGTCAAGACCCTTTTCTGGAAATGCAGTGCACACACAGTACGGAATTCTCAGCGAACATGATGTCTAATTTTATGTCTAATTTTATGTATCGTACTTTCTTTCTTGTTCTATTTTGTGTTTTCTTCTTGTGTGTGTACCTTTTTCTAGGAATAAATGTTTTTTCTTTCTTTCTTTCTTTCTTCTTTCTCTAAATGCACCGTGAGCTAAAGAGAAAGAAATTAAATTTATCACTACTTAGTATAAAACAAAGTCGCTTTCTCTGTCCCTATGTCCCTTTGTATGCTTAAATCTTTAAAACTACGCAACGGATTTTGATGCTGTTTTTTTAATAGATAGAGTGATTCAAGAGGAAGGTTTTAGTATATATTTTATTAGGTTATAGACAAAGCGGGCGGTAAGCTAGTCATCAATACATGCATATGCAAGTCATTCCTTTCCATTTTCACAAGCAGATTAGAAAAGACGGGTCACTTCAATAATATTTTGCTATTAACAGATTACATTAATTATGATACGAATATCAAAGTTCACTTATGTTTATATTAAATAGTAGATATAGTAAATAAAGTGTTTATTTAATTATGATAAGGTACCTACACCTTGGATACAATTTTTGAGATTAATAAATACTAAGCTACGCCAATTAAAAGGTACACCAATAGGTAGTGAAATAATATACGTATGTGAACAAAGACATAACATATAAAAAAACATTTTCCTTTTTATCACTGTAGAGTCTATATAGAGTCTGCCAAATAATCTAAATCTTTAATTTACGTGTGTTTAAAAGGCAGAAAAAATATTTCTACACCACAGTATACATTATACTTTAACTATCAAAATAAGTAATTAAATTGCAAATTTTAATTATTTATTTTGATAAAAATAAAGCCAATTAATTTTAAGTCGGTATCGGAAAATCAACATTGCGAATATGAAGTTCAATGTTTGTTCCCGCTTTAGGCTTGGGAACTGGAATTTCTTTAGGGAAACTCAATATTCCGTTTAAAAACAATTTATTTTCGAGACCGACACACCTTTGTACAAAGATTTTTAGATAAGTGTAAAAAATACATTCTACCCGATATAATAAAATAAAAATAAAAATGATAATCTATGATGGTGGGTGCGCGATTGCTATTATAAATTGTGTGGTGAAAAGCGTAGATTTTCAAGCTTGAAGGTCTTCAGAAGTGGGCAGAGGACATAGTCGAACCAAAGGTCTTCGAACGCAGCCTCTTGTAGTTTCGACGTCCGCAACTCGACAAACGCCGTCAGTTCCATGGAATAAGCGTACAATACGACCCATGCGCCAACAAAGTGGTGGAGAATTATCCTCTTGAAGCAGTACGAGGTCTCCAATGTTTATTTTTGATTTGTCAACCTTCCATTTTGTTCGTAGTTGCATTTCTGATATATACTCTTTCTGCCATCTCTTCCAGAAGTGTTGGCGGATTTGTTCAAGTCTGCCATATCTATCCAGGGAGCTCTCTTTAGCGTCATCCAATGAAGGAGCCGGTAGTGCATTCAATGGTCTTCCAATTAAAAAGTGCCCTGGGGACAAGGATAGGAAGTCATTCGGGGAAGATGACATGGGACATAGAGGACGGCTATTGAGAATAGCCTCAACTTGAGCAAACAATGTCGAAAGTTCTTCAAACGTAAGATGGGTATTGCCCATGACTCGCTTTATATGATATTTAGCGGACTTAACCCCGGCCTCCCATATTCCACCAAAGTGAGGAGGGAAAGCGGGGATAAAAGAAAATTTTATTCCCTCCTGAGCAGCAAACTCAGACAGAGGTTCTTGATTAGCCTTTAGAAATTATTTAGTTCTTTCGCGGCAGCAACAAAATTTTTACCGTTGTCGGAAAATATTTCGGTTGGCTTTCCACGGCGTGCCACAAATCTGCGAAGTGTCATAATATAAGCGTCTTTTGTCAAATCAGATAAGACCTCTAAGTGAATGCATTTGAAGCGCAGACACACAAACAAACATAAGTAGCACTTAACTACTCTAGCACCGCGTCCTTTACGATTTAGAATGAAGAAAGGGCCCGCATAGTCCACTCCAACAGACTTGAAAGGAAAGTCAACGTTGACGCGATTTGCAGGTAAGTTTATTATTTTTATTTTGTTTTTTAGAGTTGTGTAAAAATCGTAAAATGTAACTAAAAGTTCTTTGAAGTTTTGTAAATTTAGAATATTTTTTAAAATCAAAATTAATTTCAGATTCGACGGCTGTATGGACATTGATTAATGCAAAATCTTTGGTTGAATAATGCACGGGCTCAAAAGACCTAAAGGATCGAAGATTCGAAATGAACTTGAGAGGATAAGTCTCTTTGTGATTTTGTCACTATGAAGTGGAATTTCGATGGGAAAATTAAAAGCGTCCTTCGATGGATCCCAACAAAGTCCGAGAGTGCTCGACGACTCACTGATTGTCAAATGTTCTGTATTAATTTCGTGTAAATTTTGAAACAAGTTTTTTTGAATTAGTTTTATACTTTCGTAGAGGAAAACAAGCTGAATTTAGAGCGTTTGAAACTGAATTTTGAATGTATTTAAGTTGATCTTCATCATCACAGCCGGTGATTAGATCATCGACATAAAAGTCGTGCTGAATGATATTTTTGATTATTTTGACCCCACATTCCTCTCCAAGCTGCCAAAGACATCTCGTGCTCAAGTAACTGGCACTTGCGGTACCGTAAGTGACAGTACTCAGTCGCAGAGTTTTGATAGGCTGAGACTCATCTTCTCTCCATAATATGAGCTGCAAGTTTTGATCTGAACTCTCAATTTGAACCTGACGGTACATTTTGGCGATGTCACCTGTCAAAATGAATTTATGTTGCCGAGCTCTCACTAAAATGAAGAAAAGAGAGTCTTGAATATTTGGGCCTACCATGAGGATGTCATTGACAGAGAAGCCAGAGGTTGTGGGGGCTGAGCCATCGAACACTACTCGGAGTTTGGTAGATTCACTATTCTCCTTTATGACAGCATGGTGACACAAAAAATATGATGGATTTGGAATAAGAGTAGGTGATTCAGATAGATGGCCCATATCAGCGTATTCACGAATGAATTCAACGTATTTTGATTTTAGTTCTTTATTTCGTCTAAATCTTTTCTCAAGATTTAGGAATCGTTTTTTAGCTTGAGAGTATGAATCGCCGAGGCAGTCAGGTGAGTCCTTTAGGGGTAACTTCACACAGAATCTGCCACTTTCTAAGCGAGTGGTGGTATTTAGAAAGTGTTTTTCGCTTGCAAAGTCATTTTGACTTCGAACAGTTTTTTGGGGTAGCTCTTCAAGCTCCCAGAATTTTGTGAGCATTTTGTGAATTTCGTCAGAAGTGGGGTTTGCAATTCTGGCGTGATTGCAATGAATAGTTTCTTTACTAAAATAATTGTTGATTGGGCCAGCTATTATCCAGCCGAATTTAGAATTTTGCAATTTAGGATTATTAGGACCTAAAGAAAGCTGTTCGCTGTTTAGAATGTCCCAGAAGATATCTGCTCCAATCAAAACTTCAATCGGAGCTGGCTTGTAGAACTCAGGGTCCGCCAAAGTAAGAGAATTAGGTATTTTGAGAGCTTGAATATCAACTGGGGTCTTAGGTAAGCGGCCCGTCAATTCGTTGAGAACAAGACATGAAAGAGTGACGCTGTAGTTGCTATTTAGAGATTTTATTTGAGTGAGACAGCTTTCGTACACTGTGTTAGAAGAATTATTACCAATCCCAATGACATTTAATGCCTGCATTGGGCAAGTTCTTAGTGACATTCTTCGTTGCAGGGATTTAGTGATAAATGAAGACTGGCTGCCACAATCCAAGAGAGCGCGAACCTTTTCTACCTGCTTATTAATAGGATTGAAAACTTCTATCAATGCTGTAGATAGGAGAACATGCTTGGACATTTGTCTAGAAAAGGATGCTACAGATTCGTTTGGTTCAACTTGCTCATCTGTGCTTAAGTTGGCAGTGACGTCATCATTAGAACTATGGAGGAGAGTGTTGTGTTTTTGCTGGCATTGTCGACATGAACCCATGCGGCAGTCACTGACAGGATGCCCTTGTCTGAGGCAATTTCGACATAATTTATATTTATTTACACACGACAGCCTATCTTGTATGTTTTTAGACTTAAATGTAGGACAGTCATAAATTCTGTGATTTCCGTTACAAATTATGCAAAGATAAACATTTTGATTAGATGTAGTAAATGAATTAGTATTTTTATTTTTATCAGATTTATTATTTTTTTGTGAATTTAGTTGTGAGAGACGTGGCGTGAATTGTAATTTGGAATTATTTTGTGATTCATTATAAGTGCCAACCTTATTACGATTTAAAGATTCTAACACATCTGCACGGTTGATTAAAAATCTTTGAAATTGTTGTAAAGTTGGAATGTCATCAATAGTATTTCGATACTCTTCCCATTTAACAAGAGTACATTTATCCAATTTAGAAGACAAAATAAATATTATAAGTACATCCCAATAGTCAGTAGGCTGACCCAGGCTAGACAAGGCGCGAAGATTTTTTGTAACATGATCGACTAAAAAACGTAGTGACTTGTCGGACTCACGAGTTAAAGATTGAATATTAAGTAAAGAATCTAAGTGATGATCAACAAGAAGTCTTTTGTTATTATACCTGTCGCAAAGTAGCGTCCAGGCTGCCTGGTAGTTTGCTGTTGACACTTCGAGATTAGAGACAATCCGCGCCGCATCACCCTCAAGGTAAGAAAGTAAATAATGAAATTTATGTATATCAGTAATATTTTTGTTTTTATGAACCAAATTTGAAAATGTGTCGCGGAACTCTAGCCAACGGAAGTATGAACCATTAAACTTTGAGATCTCGATTCGTGGTAATCTAATATTTGAGTCTTGATGGAAAGAGTCTTCATTGCCCATTGATTTCCTACGATTTTCGTTGTCATTAAATAAATTATCATATTTTTTAATCATTATTTTAGCAGAAGCAATACTTTGGACGAAATCGTTCTCAATGTCGTCTCTTTCATCAATCTCGGAATCAATATTTTCAGAATTTAGAACCTCAATCTCAGTCTGCAACACATCAAACTTTGTTGACAATGCTTCGAATTTGCTAAGTTTCAATTTAACTTCAGCCATTAATACTTCATCCATTGAAGTGGACTCGCTAATTCTGTCCAAATAATTTTTAAATTTTGTAATTTGGCCCTTAATAGCAGACCTTTTTGAATATAAATCTCTTAATAACTTTGGATTAGATTCCGTAGACATTTTGTAAAATAGTTGTATTGAATATTGTTATGAAAAGGAAGTATGTAATTATTTTCAAATTATGTAATTATTTTTCGATTAATTAATTATTTAAATGCACGTCAACAAGCTTGATAAAATTATGGAAGAAATAAAATGCTTATCTCACGCTCCTCGCCTGGTGGAACCTGCCGCTGGTAGCCGGGCTGCTGCTCACACGCAGCTGCTGCGCAGAAGATCGTGCTTGAGATATTTAGTCGCCTGAGAAGACGGCTCCTGAAATTATTCGGCGAAGTCGAGTTTATAAGCGAGAAGGGGCGATGATATTTGAGATTGTTATAAACAAAAAATGAATTCAATTTTGAACAAATTAATTACGATTTACGTAAGGGAATATGGCGTGAGGATGTGAGAATAGGTTAGGTAATAAATCGATTGCTATAATTTAAATTGTTTTATGGTTAGGAACGGAAGGAAGTAAGGATTTGCACTTAACTTTGTATGAATTTTGAGCTGCACTCCGGCACGACACTTTAGATGTGGCGTTGTTCAGACGAGCAGGTTAGGTATCCCTTTCGGCAGGAATCAGTCCCAAAAAGATTGCGTAGATGTGTAGATGACTTATCCGTATTTTCGTCCTGTCACGGTCGCCAAATTGTTCCCGCTTTAGGCTTGGGAACTGGAATTTCTTTAGGGAAACTCAATATTCCTTTTAAAACAATTTATTTTCGAGACCGACACACCTTTGTACAAAGATTTTTAGATAAGTGTAAAAAATACATTCTACCCGATATAACAAAATAAAAATAAAAATGATAATCTATGATGGTGGGTGCGCGATTGCTATTATAAATTAACAGGCGTAGACAATGTTGAATTATTAAAAAAAAAACAGTTAAAAATATATCATTAATAATTAATATAACTAAGTATGATAGTGTCGAAATTAATTGTATCACTATCACTACATAGTATAAACACATAAAACAAAGTCGCTTTCTCTATGTCCCAATGTCCCTTTGCCCGTGGCTTCGCCCGCGTTTTCAAAGGAAAACCCGCATAGTTCCCATTCCCGTTGGATTTCCGGGATAAAACCTATTCTACTTGTTAATCCAAGTTCCCTCTATATGTGTGCTAAATTTCATTGTAATAGGTTCTAGAATTTGCGTGAAAGAGTAACAAACACACACACACACACATCCTCACAAATTTTCGCATTTATAAAATTAGTAGGATTTAATGGTTTAATAGGCAAATGCTGAGTAGTCCACCTTATCACAAATACTGACCAAATCATAGAGTTTCTGGGATCTGTGGACCAAATACTAGAATATATCCGATGTAAGTAATATTTATTTTTTTATTTTCTATTGTTCTTAAAATGTATTAGTTGTAAGGTAAGCTAAAATGTTGTATTTTTGATTGAATGTATTTTCTTTCTTTCTTCTTTCTAATATTTAATTCGTTACAGTCAATACTTGTTACAGAAACGTTGTTAACGTTTTGACCGACGCCCTTAGTAATATGGTCAACGACGTTTTTGACTGATTTTTGCAGAATTTATATTTTTGGTTTTATGGCATTCAAATGCTTTAAATAAATATAAATTAATTAATCATATGTAAACAATAGTGATATAAAAGATACATAATAATATTATTGCTTCTTCACTGATTAAAAAAATATATTTTTAACAGATAAATATTGTTGGTTATATTTCGCTGTATGGTGGCTTGAAAAGTCCGAAAAACACATGCCTCTTTGGTGCAGTCGGAAAAATCATCACAAAGCAGTACCTAATTATCTTCGTCATTGACAGTTAACAATTCGTAAATAAAGGAAGGACGGTGCAACAATTGAATACCTAACATTAATATGTAATTGTTTTGTTAAATTGCAAGCTGAATACCGTGATATGACCGGCCGGTTGGCTTGGTTGGTAGTGACCCTCCCTTCCAAGCCACTGGTCGTGGGTTCGATTCCCACCCGGGGCTGGGGCAAATATTTGTGTGATGAACATAGATATTTGCTCTGTGTCTGGGTGCAAATTATCTTTATAAGTATTTATTTAAAATTATATATATGTATGTTTATCAGCCATCTAGTTTCCATAACACAAGCGAAAGCTTAGTATGGGATCAGTCGACAGTCATCAGATCGTGTCGAAATATTTATTATTATTTATTAGATGTTCTCAAAATTACTATTGACGCTCTGTTTAAATCATTGCTGGGGTGTGACTACTTCCAATGTGGGAAAGGGACGATGAACAACCTATACAGGGTAGAATTTTGTAATAGCACCTGGGATACCTGTAGATAGAAAACTTTACTCAAAGGAAACATTCCATTATTTTAAGAGAATGAAAACTGTGTTCACTGATTTTCCTATGCTTGACATATACGGGAATCTTTGAAAATTACACTTTTGAATTGTACAATGAACTTATTCAAAATATCCTTTGGAAGTATAATATAATCTCACAAAAATACACCATGTTGTCAAAAAGCCGTAGAGATTGCATTTAACAAATTAACTTCGTCCTTGCAAAGCTATTATGGGACCTTCTTCTATAGGGGTCATTGGCATCTAATGGTAAGGAAGGTGTTCACTCATCCATCGCCTCTAGGACACACTGCCAATATAAATGTTTGTGATTTGGTGACACAAGCAGTGTGTTTCGGACTAACATGGCTTGCACAGTAAGTACACCTTTGTAGATTTTCGATTCGTAGTGTTTGGTGTTTAGTGATTAGTTGCAAGACGCACGAAAAATTTGAAAAAATAAATTTTGGATGCAGGGGAAATACACAGAAAATTGAAAGAATAGGTTAAAAGTTTTATGGTTGAAAATTAAGGTGAAAATTGTGATGTTAATGTGTCGTTTTTACCACCACTTTTATTTATTCAATTGACAGGATATACCTACATATTTCAAAAATGTGATATCGGTTTTATTTTTGTACATAACACAAAAAATAACTACTTAGGTATACCTAGTACCTAAGTAGCGTGAATATGCAATTTTTCTTATCTATTATCAAATAATCCAATATTGTGATTTTGAAAGTTACAGTTACAGGTGGAATTTATATTATTTGATTAAAATAAAAATAGCTTTGTGTGTCCAAAAAAGGTATAAGTAAAAAGTATATATTCAAATGATATTAATACGTTTGTATTTCAGGAAAACATCGCTATAAGACGCCATTTGTTTTAAATCAAGTTTCAGAGCAGTTATAGATCAATAAAGTATAATAAATAAACAAAAAAATAAAGCCCATTTATTCTGAACTAAAGAATTACAATTACATAATATAATATCATATACACTGTTCAAGTAAAGTTTGTTTAAGTAATCATAAAATTTCGTTCAGCGTGCCTTTTGGTATAGGCCTCCTCCAACATCTTCCACTGGATTCTGTCTCTCGCTACTCTTCTCCAGTGTGGACCCGCTGTCAGGTTTAGTTATACATAAATAAATAAATATTTCTATTTTCAGGTATTCTACATTACCCTGGCCTTCTGCCTTCTTGCTGCAACCTTCGCGGCACCAGCGGATCTACCTCCAAAGCCAGTATCAGCAACCCCCGAAAAGGATGACTTGGAACCATCTGCGTCACACTGGGGCGGTCACTACGGTGGTTTTGGCTACGGTTACGGTTACTACCCGCACTACGGTTACTGGGGCTGGCCGAGCTACGGTTACGGGTGGTACGGTCACGGCTGGCCGTATGGATACGGTCATGGATACTGGTGGTAAAGAGCCAAAGAAGGAAGGATGTTTTTGCTTGCCGTTTCATTATATGTAATTATTTCTATCTAGAACAAATTGAGTATTGATAGCGATGTAAATAGTTTTAAGATGTGTATTATTGTATTTTAAACGTAAATACATTACCGTAAGGTAGAATTTTGTTTCATTTTATCAAAATACCTTTTGAATTGCCTAGTAGAATATTATGTAGTCTCCTCGGTGGTCATAAAGATGCATGATAACAATAATAAGACTGAAAGAAGATTTAAAATTTTGACAGTGTTAACCCGAAAAAAATTGTCAAATAATTCATATCATTTATTTGTTAGAATTGTGGTAATACAGAAGATCCCATAACAAAATCCAAAATTGATTATAAAACAAGTTAGGTATCATCCTCTTCCTTAATTCAAAAGTATTACAACAATAAAATATAAATATCAATGAATAAAAGCTTTATGAAGTATCATGAAATTTTTACCAAATATGGTTTAATATAATATTGTACTGTTGTACAACTTGAATATCTACTTATTTCACTAATCAATATTGAACCTTGAATGTAATATGTTATTTTTATAGCTAAGTAAATAATAAAATCTTATAATGAGGACCTTATGAGGACCAACTAAAAATAGGAATGTCAATGACATTTATGTGTCAATTGAAAAAAAATGCATAACGGTGCATTTACATCGAACGAGCGAATGCTCATTCTAGCCCCACAATGTCAAATTCTTTTAGTGTAGAGCGTAGAGCATTCTTTCGTTGTTCTTAGTGCGTTCGAAAACATCTATGACTCTATCATTCTAATACTGAACAACACTGAATACGAGTTTTAGTTCACACTAAAAGATTACCTACGAAATAATGTTCTAGCTCTATGTTCGTTTGATGTACTTTCCCTTCCCCTTACTCTTATATCAAATTTAAATACAACATTTATTAATTAACTTAGTTGAGGCATTATTTAGTTTGAAGTGACCACTAATAATAGCTCAATAAGGCGCTGCGTTGATTCTATTTAGTTGGACGCCTAGCACATAATTATTATTAAGTAGCTTTCCGTCTTCGGCTTCGCCCACGTTTAAAAAGAAAAACCCGCATAGTTCCCGTCCCAGTGGGATTTCCGGGATAAAACCTCTCCTATGTGTTAATCCAAGTTGTCCTCTATATGTGTGCTAAATTTCAATGTAATCGGATCAGTAGTATTTGCGTGAAAACATACATACATCTATCCTCACAAACTTTCGCATTTATTATATTATTAGGATAGGTATATTAAATGTATATTATTTAATGTATGCTTGTAAAGTTGAATTAAACGTTACGTAGAGTCGAAACGTGTTAACAATGTACGTACGCGTCGAAATGTATGTGTACTCGTACATTATAATTCAATAAGGCGTATTCATTGTTTTATTATGCGAAGAGATTCTAAATATGAACCAAATAATATAATTTTAATCTCAGAACCAAATTTAAAGTTATCACAATCTGGCTGTGAATTGGCCTGTTACTGAAAGTATTTGGAAAAAAAATCACACGAGTAAAATGAGTATTAATAAAATTGTAATAGGCGGGCGGAATAATTATATTTTCTTCTTGTAATGCGCTAGGTACCTACTGTTTTTTATTCAGTAGTTACGAAAATACCCAGATACATTTTGGCGCGAAATATAAAATTTTTGTCCATGCACAAAGATACAGCCCTCATATTATATTATATCCTTCCTCTTAAATTTTAATAATTAAGATAAAGATAAGATTTTATAGTAGTAAAAAGTACCTAACTATAATCTTAATTATAGAAAAAGTGAAAAAGACATTATTTTTTTTATTAATAAATTTTATAATATCTTGTAAACTTTCCTCCGGTGAGCCACGTCCAGACGACCGAAAAGCAGCTGCATCGCGCGGAAAATGCTTCGCAACCCTGCTCGCTCTGTGTGGAACCGCCTAATCACATAGGTACACAACATGAAATTTGGTGTTTTTACAAAACCAATAAACATAGCTACTAAAATAACAAATATTGAAACAATGTAATTAATAATAAACAAGCTAAAACAGTTAAAATTCGAATAATATTATAATATTTCGTAGACTTAGCTCGTTTTAGAAACTAATTGATATTTGCTTTTCTTGAAACAGCGCCATCTATTGGTAATCAGATACACTCGTACATAATTATGTTGATAAATTCTTTTATAAAATGCTAATAAAAATCTACTAGATGGCGTTACTTTTTTACTCCAAATTATTGTATTGCTTTTTTATTAAATCTCCAAATATCTATTGGATTTACATAACGCGCGCATCGCGTAATCATAGGAAATTAACTAGACATCGCAATGTATCAGAATTTATATAAAAAGGATTTTTTATGTTAGGTTTTTGTAACAGCGCCATCTATTGCTGATTAGATAGACTATTTAGTCTAAATACTGTATACGCTTGTTCGTTGTTTACCAGAAATCCACGAGATGGCGTAACCTTTATTGAAATTTAAGTTTTGATTATTTTTAGGGTCAAGTTGCATTTCTGCGCTGGATCATAAAAACGAAAAATGCTGACATAATATCCAAAGCGGCTCGACGGAACACAGTGGGGTTTTAGTCGGTAAGAATCCGACATAACCCACGGCTCCTTCCCCGGAGGCCGTGGGTATCTTTGGAAGATTTCCCCACTATAAAAAAAAAAAAAAAAAGGTGGAGCTTCGTTCGCAATCATCGGAAGCGACTTTATATAGTGAATTTGATTGTATAGTCATGTAAAATCTTGCGGTATTTATTTTTTTATTATTATAGGTATGTAGTATCATGTAGTACATCAACCGAAAAGGCATTGAAAAAATACGTGTGGTACTCGGGGACTGCCGCGGTAACGCTATTGAGTATGGCCGCCAAAAATTGTACATATTCAAGAAAAAAAAATGTCCTTGTCATTTATATAACACCAGATTTTTATAAATAGTAATTATGGTAGTTTTTAAATAGTTTCAGCTTCACTATGTTATATTTATCATTATATTAATAATTTAAATTAATTTTTAGTGCCTTTAACAAGCTCAATACTTTTTACATAAAGAGAACCCACTTCAAAAACTATCATGTTTCGGAAGTTAGTAACTTTTTTACTATAATAATTCGTATTCGTAATTAATATCATAAGTTGTGAATGAATACATTTGTAAGTATTATAGAAATACAAAATTTGAAACTTTTTCTTTAATATTTAAATTTGTTTTATTGAGTTTTAAAGTAATTTAATCAAATAATTTAATTAACAATATTATAAATAATACAGATATGTAAAAAAAATTCTGCATTAATAGTGTAATGTACACTAGACTTAACAAAATCACGTATGTTACTATGAGTCACGTATGTTACGGTGTGTTACGATTTCACGACTGTTATTGTACAATATTTGGCGGCCATGCTCTATTGCATTCTATGCCTTCAAGCCACACCTCCGCCCGTCGGAGTGGGAGCGTGAGGCTTTTTCGTTACGGAATTTCTGGATTCGGTCCCCGCGCTCGAGGCCCGCGATAGAAGCAATGCAATAGCTTAAAAATTCAAAGTTTGGCATTGATAAGAATACTTAAATTTTTTACCTAACACTAGGCTTTACAGTTACACTATAAAGTGACTAGATAAGTACATAATAAATAAATAAATATATGTTTAATTTTTAGGAACAGAAAATTATATCGTATATTGTGAGTTGTGACCCTCCTATGGGGTACCTAGGCTTCAAAATATGCTTGGATGCGTTTCACCATGGACCAATATAATATAAAGTATTCGTCCATGGTTTCACTAACCAAGTATGTAATCGATTTCAATCTATTGTGGGTTACCTATATTCAATTCATATCTTTTAAATTAAATATTACGGAAAACTGTTTATTTAAATAACAGAAGCTTGTCATACTAAAAATAGACATTTTGTTTATAAATACAAATTTTATTAACCGTGGTTTTAAATCAAGACCTTTCAGTTCAAAGCGCCTACCAACGCAGTAACAAAAAATATTGATTAGAGTAAAAATATTTTGATAAAACAAAAATATTAAAGATTTCCGTCATCAGAGTAACCTTGCTTCCGGAAAGGTCGCGGATTTGACCTTTTGGTAACAAATTTATTCTTGCCTTGTTCCAATGTTTGTGATTTTAACTTCTAATACAACTTATTGGGTGTGTATTTTGAAAGTCGCTCGTTTCTAGAATGTTCTTTTTTTCCTTTTCTTGGGTGAATAATCTAGAATGGTAAAATTCACCTGTAACTCCTCTCCTGAAGTTCGTAACCAAAATTATATCTTCGATAGCTTCACCGATTCTTATTATTTATATTATATACATATAATGCCTTTAGGCACCCAAAATTTGTATAATTGGCTTTTTAAGTGAATGACAAAGAAACAAACATACTGTAGCATTCATAATATTAGTAACGATGAATTACGACACGATTATCATTAATTTCCGCTCTGTCGTTCATCGTAATAATTTATATGTTTTGAAGATTGATATTATGTTTGAAATAATATTATATCTATTAATGTCACTATTTTTCATTACCTTTGAGGTCAAACGGGACTTATATTCCGTTGAAAAACATAATATGTATATGATCTGTTAGATTAATTTATTTTCAAAATTTTATTGAAAAAAATTTATAATATTTTTCTACCGTTCGCCATTATATCGAGTGACATGATAATAAAACTCCGTAGCGTACTCGTCAGCGACCTATTTCGTAAGCATCCACTAATATAAATTCGGTTATTAATGTTAAACGGATTTTCAAGGAGTTATAAATATTGCGTGTATTTTTATATAAATAATAGTTTATTTAAGTATACATAAATTATAAAACGATTAAAATTAAAATAACAGATATTTTTTATATTTGGATAACAATATTAACTAATTTTTTTTTAATGTTATTGAACAACAAAGTATATAATTGGATTACAAATTTATTTAAATTAATGAACGAGATTTACATATCAGTTTAAAATGATAAATACACTGCAGTACCATATTTAGTTAACGACTTAATATTTTGCGACGTTTCGATTTAAAAAATTTAAATAGGTACATATTTTAAACATATAAATTTATAAAGAATGGAAAAAAATAAATATTTTAAACATATTTAAGGTATCTATAAAGATTATAGTTGTAAATGTGTTTTTGTTTAAAACATAAATATCTTTTATATTTTGAATATAACATGTATTTAGTTAAAAGACAACAAACATAATGAGTTACTTTTATATTGCAATATAATTAAGTAGTATAAATATAAAGTTTGAGAGATTTATGAACTTACGTAATTACCTACTTAGAGACTGGACAACTTTACAAGGGATATAACCACAGGTACTATTTATCAAAACAAAATTTATTTTAAGCTATTGCATAGCTTCTATCGCGGGCCTTGAGCGTGGGGATCGAATTGAGAAATTCCGTAACGAAAAAAACCTGACGCTCCCCACTCCGACGGGCGGAGATGTGGCTTGAAGGCATAGCATGCAATAGCTTTACCGCGGCAGTCCCCGAGTGCCACACGTCGTTTTTATTATTTATATTTACTCAATATTGTAAGTACCTAGTTTAGTTTCATGAAATGAAATGAAATGAAATGAAATGAAATGAAATGAAATGAAATGAAAGGAAATGAAATGAAATGAAATGAAATGAAATGAAATGAAATGAAATGAAATGAAATGAAATGAAAGGAAATGAAATGAAATGAAAAAATGAAAACTTTCAACTTTCAATTTATTTTACACTAGCTGCGCTTCGCGGTTTTATCCGCGTTGCTCCGCTCCTGTTGGTGTTAGAGTAGACTAGTAGAGTAAAATATATCGGATCAATCACTATATTACTTGCTCTGTGGATCGGACACATAGTTCTTGAGATTAGTGCGTTTAAACAATCAAACTCTTCAGCTTTATAATATTACCTATATATTATATGCTATAGATTGTGTACTCAGACCATGATGTTTGTGTTTTTATTGTGTCTCTATCGGTAATCGAAGACTATTCGGTTGTGAGATCTAGCGTTAACACACCAAGGAATGTGCAAGGAAATTGCATTATACAGTAATTGTTAATTAAATGCATGCGAGTTATTAAGTTATTAAACATTTATTGATGAATATCTTTTGTTTTAAAGGTTAATAGAAAAACATTTATTACGAACATTGAATCTTTTATTGCATTCATAAATCAATAATAAAGATACAATGGTTTTAAACTATCAATTAAAATGTATTTTGATATATAAATAACATCACCTAGTCATAAAGTAACGATTACAGATAGCAAAATACTTTAAACTGATATTGAAAGTATTTATAACTAATGATTAAAATGACAATAAAATATGTGATGTAATGACTTTTTAAAAATATATCGAGAAATATCCAAAAATGTTACATGAAACGCTCCCATATAGTGGGCTTGACAAACAGATGGACAAAGTAGTTCCCTGCGAAAATCTACGCTGTTTTTCTTTATGTTTTTAATTCACCGATCGTGCAGTGGTGATGTTACAACATGCGCAGATAAATTGAACAACAGTTTATTTCCTGCGCGCTCGCCTGGTCTCGAACCCAGGACTTATCACTTCGAAGTCTGACCACTGAACCACCATTGCTCTTCTCTCCCTTGAAGAGACAACAAATCATCAGAGTTCTAGCGAATTCCAACTCCATACTGATTCCTTATATTCTGTTAAATACCTCATTAGTCAACCGAATTTCGTAACAACACCTTGGTCTTAACATTAATCCTCTTTTTACTGAATTAGCCTTGACTTTTTCACGGTCATAGCTACAATTACTGACTATCTATATATCTTGGACATATATGGTCATTGGGCATAGGAATGTCCGTTTGTACGCGGATGTTATGCTCAATTATTATACACGTGATCATAATATACATAATTGAAGGAAAGCTTGATGGTATACACGCTTATAGCTTCACCTGTATGTTTGTATGTAACCTACGCTTATATTGGCTTGTTTGTAAGTATGTTAACTCATTTTGATTTTAAAAGGAGAGATTTAGTTCGAACTTTGTATCAAATATCCTTGATACAAAGTTCGAATGGTGTTCCTAATCATAATTTAATTATAGCGAGTTTTTTTTAGTTTTTTTTTATTGGCATAATATCATCGCTACTTGACATAAAACAAAGTGCCTTCCCAATATCTGTCCCCATGTAAGCTTAGATTTTATTGTATAGTTTGAAAAGTTTTACACGAAGCACGTGAACCCACGTGCGAAAAGCTAGTTTCCTATAGAATTGTTAAATTTTACTGTTTCAAAATTTTAGATGGAATGTGGTTAATGACCATTGACCATATAAGTATAGGGTGTATATTGTTTCCTCTTTCGTTTCATTTTACTTTATTTGTCATATCGACGCGTGATATTTTAAAATAAAAATATGTAAAACTGCATTTATACATATAATGCATAATATTATGTATTATTTGTTCGAATTTCATAATATTTTTAGCATAAAATATACAGAAGCAGCATCTTTAATATTTAAAATTTAATATATACCAGCATAAAAACGAAATGATAACACGTTGAATTTAATTTTACAGGTATGCAGCTTATTTTAAAAAGCTATAAGAAGTTCTTTTTTCTTCGTCTCCACCGGGAATCGAACCCTGGACTCGGTGCTACGCTCATGCGTCAACCACTGTACCAAGGAGGCGGTCCTGTTAGATTAGAGCATTATCTTATTTCTTTTCTCAATTGTAAAATACACGCCTAAAACGCCATAACATTATACTAGTAACAACTATCAACTTATTTCCTGTCCAGTAAGAAATACAATCCATGCTATTAAAACAGACAATATTACGAAATATTTAAAATAAATAACCATATAAAATAATCAAAACACTAACATAACCTTCGGAAACAATAGCCATTAACACTTTTAGCTTAATTAAAAGAATTAACAACATTCCGAAGATCAATTTACATAGACTCTTCGAAGAATTTTTTGTTTTGTTTATTAAATATATTTAATAATTAATATTATAATTTTTATTAATAATTAATATAATTTATATTAAATATAATATTGATATGATCAAAGCTTTTATGTCATGCGACGCAATTCGATTCAACTGTATCTTAAAATATAAATAACTAGCTTTCCACCCGCGGCATCGCCCGCGCAGTCAAAGAAAAACCCGCATAGTTCCAGTTCCCTTAGGATTTCCGGGATAAAACCTATCCTATGTCCTTTCTCGGGTAAAAAAATATCTCCATACCAAATTTCATGAAAATTGGTTCAGTAGTTTAGGCGTGATTGAGTAACAGACAGACAGACAGAGTTACTTTCGCATTTATAATATTAGTATGGATTTGGCGATAATTTGATGCTATATGTTTTAAAATGTATGGTAAACTTCGTTGAGGTTAAAGCTATGGATCAAACGTTGTGATCTAAAAACTAAATAAAAAGTAACAACTACAAAAAAAATGTTTTATTTTTGCCCCTAACTAATACCTATTACTTGATGTCGTGTTAATCCAATCAGATTGCTAAGTTTAGATCAATAATGGGTTGTATTATATCAACTCAAGTTGAAAAAGGTACTTAAAAATAAACAAACTTGGATAGAAAGTACCTTTTACGCGTTATAATGAAGTGAGTAAAGTCACGTGCAGATAGCTAGTTTCATTAATATAATATTGAAGTGATGCGCTCGATATAACTAAATTCCAATTACGATTCTAAAGTTTATAGCACTGGGCGGCCATGAAGTTGAGCATACTAGAAATGAGAGCGCTTTACACATCACGATTGTATTTAAAAATTTATCGTGTTATTGTCACAAATTCTTAAATATTTAGATAGTTAACTAATCCATACTAATATTATAAATGCGAAAGTAACTCTGTCTGTTACTCAATCACGCCTTAACTACTAAACCAATTTGCATGAAATTTGGTATACTTAGAGATATTTTGATACCCGAGAAAGGACATAGGTTAGGTTATATCTCGGAAATCCCACGGGAACGGGAACTATGCGGGTTTTTCTTTGACTGTGCGGGCAATGCCACGGGTGGAAAGCTAGTCTTATATATTCAAAATAATATGTAACCTCTATTTATTACAATCTATTTTTTTACGCACAGCATTTTTCTATATTTTTTTAGTTCAATTAAAATCTCTAGCGCAAAAATAAGTTCGTACTTACAACATTTCAGTGATACGTCTTGACCTGTGGTCTTGACTCTACATCTTTTTTATGCGAGATAACATCAATAGACATTTTACAAAAATACAT
Organism: Colias croceus; assembly: GCF_905220415.1. Lineage (NCBI taxonomy): Eukaryota > Metazoa > Arthropoda > Insecta > Lepidoptera > Pieridae > Colias > Colias croceus. The sequence continues at coordinate 11,870,133 of NC_059542.1, read as the reverse complement.
ATCAATATTACGCAATATACACAACACATATTCAATTAGTTCAAATAATTAAATTTTAAATTATGTCGTATTATGCATCGTCGTACGACGATACGATAAAATATCGTAAGTAGTAAAAATCATCAAACGACACTTGCTTTGACCATAAATGCGAGTGGTAGGCGATGCTTAGGAATAACGTCTTTATTTCGATTATCGCCGGAATTATAAACAAAAACAAATTATATACACTGTATGTTGATTGGTTTTTGAACGATCATGAATGTGTTATTTTTTGTCTCCATAAGAAATATCTTAAAAATGTAAACATTTATCGGCTAAAACAACCTTATTATTTAGGGGTATAAAAATAATGTTTCTGACCTTTTGGTTAGATATGCACATAAAATTTCACGAAAATCGGCCTAGCCGATTCGGAGAAACTTACCTCAAAGTAAATTTTTGGAAAAATATAATATAATGAAATAGGTTACTTTGAATTACTTAATTATTTTTAAAATCTTAATAAAATAATGTAATGTGTCTATTATTACATATTCAGGTGATAATTATAGAAAACTAGTGGTCCGCCCCGGCTTCGCCCGTGGTAATATTTCGCAATAAAAGGTAGCCTATATGTCCTTTCTCGGGTATCAAAATATCTTCATACCAAATTTCATGCAAATTGGTTCAGTAGTTTAGTCGTGATTGAGTAACAGACAGACAGACAGAGTTACTTTCGCATTTATAATATTAGTAAAGTATGGATTACTAATTAGACTCTACATTCTGCTTCAACATTATACATAAATACTTTGGCTTCATAATAATATTACTTTGATTTTATCTGCCACCTGCTGAGAAGAACCGTTATACATGTTGATCGTCGTACATATTATTATAATAATTATCATTTATTAAATCTACACTATTATTATAAAGTGGAAAACTTTGTTTATTTGTTTGTTTGATTGTAATGAATAGGCTCACAAACTACTGGATCGATTTTAAAAATTCTTTCACCATTCGAAAGCTACATTATCCACGAGTAAAATAGGCTAGGTTTTATCACGGAAATCCCACGGGAACGGGAACTATGCGGGTTTTTCTTTGAAAACGCGGGTGAAGCCGCAGGCGGAAAGCTAGTATAAAATATTTCAATAACACAAAAGAATATAATTTTTCACTAATCAGAAAACGTTGATAATTTATTATAATTAAAGCTCATTCAATCAAATGATAACTTATAATAAATAAATGATCATTAGACTAATCCTACATATTTGAAGGTTGACACAAAGATGATTTGGATTGCAACATTGTCATTAGTTTTTAAGTATTTCTTGGTATATCAAGTTATCTTGTTAAATGATATATTCAGTATATTATGTTATGAATGGCACAGTAATTACTGTCTTCCTTGGAATTTTGATTTTAATTGCTGATAATCGGGTTCGTTAGGTATTTTTTATGTCATAAGACAAGCTTTTGAGGGAATATGTCATCTTTTTTGTAAGTTGGTTAAAATTTAATGATGAATTTTTTCCAGGGAAAATCCTAATCGGAACTAATACTAGTATGCCTGTTTCTTTCCGCCTAAACCACTGAACCGATTTGTATGAAATTTTCTATGACTGTTTTCGGTCTGAACTCTGACCTGATAACATTTAAATTCGTAAATATTAGTTAAATGCTTACGAAATCTGTGTTTCTGTGTACCTGACTATCAAATTTTGTGTGCGTGCGTGTAAAAATGTGTACACACGTAAGAAGTGAAACTTCTTTATGACGTTATTATTAAAAAAAATATTTACTATATGCAACTTTACAGAAATATGTCGATTCACGCATGGTAGGGTTAAGAAAAAGATGGCGCGTAACGGAAAAATGTCATGCGTAACGAAAAAATGTTACACTAAATTTTTTTCCATCATAAAAGATATAATAATAATGATTTGTTACTAAAAGAATAACTTTTCTTTAGAGTTAAAGTTTGACGGACGCTCTTAAAGATATATTTTTCAATATCACATGTAAATCATACACATTTATCATATTATTATTACATTATACAATATACGAATGTTGTGCAATGTTTACAAATCCATTCTTAATATTATAAATGCGAAAGTAACTCTGTCTGTCTGTCTGTTACTCAATCACGCCTTAACTACTGAACCAATTTGCATGAAATTTGGTGTAGAGATATTTTGATACCCGAGAAAGGACATAGGATAGGTTTCATCCCGGAAATCCCACGGGAACGGGAACTATGCGGGTTTTTCTTTGATTGCGCGGACGATGCCGCGGGTGGAAAGTAGTCATATATTATAGATGAGATATTTTGATGATTCGATTGACATAGTGGTTGGTGGACTGTGATTATTGCGCCTATAGTTTGGGTTCGATCCCGGCTTTTGGAAAAACGTTATGTGCTAAAACGTTGTATTTCTCTTCTCTTTGATACGTGTACGTATTAATAAAAAAAATATAACAGCTTAGGGTCATCATGAGGAAAAGTTTTTAATAAGGAAAAGAGTAGAGAAATTAAGGACCCCTCACTACTCTATTAAAGTGTGGGCATTTAAATGTATTTTTTTCGACCATAGTAAATTCTTTAAAGACTGTGGATAAAACTATTGAGTAGAGTTACTAATAAAAATGTCCTTTACCAATCAATCAAATGCCTACGAATATATTAATTTGTAAGCCACAAATCAAATTTATTTCATGTAAATTTTTCATTCTGTATAATTAGTTTGACTCATTGCGTATCGTTTATTCGATGCAACCGTTTAATTATAAAATTAAGCAAAGATATAACCTTCCTATGAGATGGTCATTTTTTGTTGTAAACATATGTCAACATGGTATAAAAAAATGATTATTATTTTTTCTAGAAACCGAAGTTTTTGCGCGTCACCAAGGTTCATAGTTCGGTTTCCTTTCTTTAATATTTTAGAGGTCTTTGTCGTATTTCGATCAGGAATCGATATTCCAAAACAGTAGCCGACTGTAAAAGAAACATTAAAAATACATCTGGAATTCTATGAGTATTGTTTACGACATCAGTGTATGTAATAATATATGTCCCATTGAGCTTCTGTACAGCCATGACAACTGACAAGAGATGATGCTCTAGCACCGCCAAAATTCTTATTGATTTATGTTTTACTAGTTTTCTTCGCGCGGCTTCGCCCGCGTTTGTAGAAAACTATACAAATTAGATATCAACACCTTCTTCAAAGACCATTCTACCATCTTTAAAAAAAAATAATCAAAAAAACCTTGCGTAGATTTAAAGATATGGACGGCAAACGTAGGAACGGACAGGCAGCGACTCTGTTTTATGTAGTGAAATTTGCTCTTAAAGTTATAAGGAAACTTAACCTTATTAACAAAGTATACTAGTGTTCTTTCTTACTTAACTTTGTTCCTATGCCAAATTCCTTATTATTCGTTTTCATGTTAGTCACAGGTGAAAGGTGGTTAATCTGAAGAAATCTTCAAGGCTTAAAAATAGCCCAATTTCGTTAGAAATTGTACAACTACGACAAATATTTCTCGTCAGTCGTCTTATTTACTCTAAGATGCATACCTAATTCAATAATTAATTGTATAATACAATCCAATATTTATATTTCAATTAGCGTAAGACAGTTGAGTAATCTTATTACCATTTATTACAAAATTATGTTTAAACCTATATAACCTTGACCTTTTCAATGTTTAAAATTTAAGTGAAATTTGAACTGCGGTGCATCAAATAACTAGATAACTATTAAATGATTTTGTAAGCTTTTAAACTATAATTATCTGTATTCAAATATATTAGAAGTATTCCGAATCAGTGTTCCTTCATCAAATATGATAAATAGTTAAAGATAACGTGGATTAAAAGTTTTAACTTGTGTATTTTTTAACACAGGACGAATCGAAACTTAAAACTTTTCTAAGTAATTGTTAGAGCTAGCGCGCAAGAGCAACTTTTGTCTCCGCAACTATTTTGTCTCTCCCATCAATTTGTATGGGGAGTTGCGTCGCTACGTGCGCGCACTTTCATACTAGCCCATGGGCGGGAGAGACAAATAGTTGCGGAGACAAAAGTTGTTCTTGTGCGCTAGCTCAGATCTACAATGTTTTTTTGTGAAAGAGAAAAATGGACCAAAAAAGCTATAATTGCTTGCTAACTTTTATAAATTGCTAAAGTTCAATGTCACATTGATTTAATATATTTTCATTTTCAATTTTTACTGAATAACTACATTTTTCCCTCAGTCCCGACACATTAAAAAAATGTATGCGTGTACTAGTGTACACACGTACGTAAGAAGTGAAACTTCTTTATGACCTTATTTAAAAAAAAAATATTTACTACTATGCAACTTTGCAGAAATACGTCGAATCACGCGTGGTAGGGATAAGAAAAAGATGGCGCGCAACGGAAAAATATCACGCGTAACGAAAAAATGTTACACAAAATTTTTTTCCAACCCCGATACCACCACAAAAACAATTGTTTTAACATAACACGCTCTTTAACGTTAAGTAGGTACCTATATAGTCTCTTTGTTTTTATTAATGTCTTTTACAACCAATTCATGAATATTCATTTTGAAATAATGTGAATGAAATATGCATTATTACGTCAAAGTACAATTATTATGGTACTTCATTAATATTTACAGATTATATAATAAAGTTTTCGTTCAAAATTTCATTGGTATAATTGTTGAAATAATTGTATATTGAAACACAACTTGTGGATGCTGATAAATTATCTTTATTTTTATAATACTTTTTTACAAAATACATTGTGCGCACACACGAACCACAGAGACAGGAGGAAGGCAAAGACAATTGCAGTTTACAGTGCTACCACAGTAGTACAATATTATTGTGATACCATACAGACTATACAATAACCAAATTACAGATTATAATATTTGCCTATTACAACAATAAAAGAGCAGTGGTGGCTCAGTGGTGATACCTCGGACTTCGAATCGATAAGTCCGTGGTTCGAGACCAGGCGAGCGCGCAGGAAATAAATTGATTTTTCAATTTATCTGCGCGTGTTGTAACATCCCCACTGCTCGAACGGTAAAGGAAAACATCGTGAGGAAACCGACATGTCGAAGAATTAAAAAGTTCGACGACATGTGTCATCCGCCAACCCGCACTTGGCCAGCGTGGTGGATTATGGACTGTACCCTCATAGGAGGCCCGTGTCCCAGCAGTGGGAACGTATATGGGCTGATGATGATGATGATGATGATGATGACAATAATAAATATGGAAGTAAACAGCCGATTCAAATTAAAAATTTATTTATCAACAGACTATAGATAGTATTGTGTTAGAACTTAGAACTAAATATTATATGCTACTATACTAGGTATACTAGGATTGCTTCTTTCATTTATAAAAAAAATATTTCATTAGTAAAAAGCTATATTGTTACAGCTATATTTTTGGTGTATTTTTATGCGTCAAATTGAGGAGAGATTGGGCTAAAATTCCTTGACTAATTTTGATAATCTGATAATACTTTCACCAACAAAATAATATGCTTTTTCCTTACGACTTTAAAAAGGAGGAAATTCGTAATTCAACTGCATTTTTTAGCTTAGAATTTAATAATTTTTAATCGTCAATTCCGTTTGTCCCCGCTAATATAACCTTAATAATATAAAAAATTTGCTAAATTATTTAAAAATATATAAATATTCACAAAATCGCATTTATTAACATTCCTTCCTATTATCATTTTAATGATAAAAATATATAAATACACAAACAATATATTTGATTCACAAATCATGACCTCGATACATATAAATTTATATATAAAATCTATAACATTATATTCCAAACGGTTTATTAGTTAAATATTATCATTTTATAAATATATAATCGATATAAACGTTCTAAGGTCACTACTGGTATTGTAGTTTTTGGATGTTGTAGGTGGATGTTGCATTTTGTGACGAAATGTTGATATAGTAACTTATTAATAATAATAAAATGTTTCATCTGGACGCCTGCGGCCGCGCCGTGAAAAGGCAAAATGAAATGAAGATTTATGATAACTTTTAAGAGATAAAAAGTAAAGTTATTGTGTAGCTAGAGTTTCTTAAAATCGTATAATATTTAAAATATTATCTGTACTGAAATAAAACATGTAAATTTTTTCATTTATTTCAATTTCAGTTTATATTTACAATCTTTAAAGATATGGATTATCAATACTATTAACATACTATATTGTGCGAACTTTTACAAATGTCTACTGTTTTGGAAACATTATTGAAATGAGAAGAACTTATAAACGTGTCCGTTATGTTCAACGGACACGTTTATAAGTTCTTCTCATTCCAATCAGTAATTTTTATTGATTACATCATAAATATGCATTTTTAGAGAGTACTCATCAATCTCAGAAGAAACATATTCTGAGACGGTAAGATAATATTGATTCATAAGTATTTGTTATGTCTATGTAAATAATAAAATGATTGAGTGTGTCAGCTAGAGAAATAATCGAAATTTTGTTGAATTTAGACTTATATTTTGGAAAGGAACGAAATTATTTATTGAAAACAGTTGCACCAATAATTATTATTTATTAATTTTTACTGATAAGGAATTTTAAGGAAAGTTTTTTACCTATTTATTTAGATGTGTTTGTGAACACTACCTGTTGGCCTAAGAGGGTACAGGCCATAATCCAGAAGTGATCCAGAACGCCGCTGGCTTAGTGCTGCTTGGCAGATTTTACATAATGTCAAACTTTTTACTTTTAACTCCGGTCACGATGTTTTTTTTTTCACCAAATTTAACAGTAAGTAGTGATGCTGAAGGTTGCAGGTAGAAAATGCAGAAATAAATTGAAAAATATTTTAATTTTTTAGTCTCGAATCATCGATAATTCGATTTATGTCCGAGGTTCCAACCACTGAGCCATCATTCTTAGTAAATTCCTAAGTATATCATAGCTTGTTAAACATAGTAGTTTATATATAATTGTATGAACCCTGAGCAATTTGAGAGAAATATTCGTGACATCTTGATCAGAGGATGGGTCAAGGTTAATTGACCGCAAGAATTTATTTTTCGAATTTAAACTCTATTCAGTTATAGTTAAGTGTGATTTTAGAATAACGCTATTTATTTATTTAGAGCTTTAAATAACTGTTTTTTATATCTACTTATTATATAGCATTGATACTTTGTTTATATTTAAGCCAGTTAAGGGTACGGAGGCAGTGTTTCTTTGGTACTATATTATAGAACAAAAAATGTTGTGTGGTTTTATGAAACCACGGTAAAAGTGAAACTTTTTTTCACACTATATACATTTAACTAAAAATTATCGTATTTGTACGATAATAATTATCGTACGTATCGTGCGTCACGCGACATGCGCTACACAGACCAAAAAGTTTGAGACGATGTAATAAAAGTTTCACTTTAAAAATAAACATTTTTTTATTAAGTCTAATCAATTTTAACGTTTTTCAGATCTTCCTTATGTATTATTTTATTATTACTTATGTATTATTATGTAAATTGAACATTATTATATAGTATTAGAAATTTTACATCAGCTAACAATACTACAAAATAACACTGTCCTAACCCTAAATCCTAGCGTATTTTTTGGAAAATAAAATTATAGTTATTGTAATTAATAATTATTCTATTATCGTGGATATTAATTGTCATCAAACTACTTATTAACATGAAAAACTCTCCCTACTTATTTAATACTTAAATATACGTCTTATCAATCAATCACGTCATCAGCATCCGTCTCTTACAGAGTCATTTCTTTGAACCACCATTTTTATGATCGCATCCTTTATTGCATCCGTAATCTTAAGCTTCTTATAATATGACCTTTAGTGAAAAGGAAACCTTTTTTGTGCGTAAAAAATATGAATTAGCTAGGTTTTACACGCGATAATGCTTTTTATGTACATACAGTTTCAGATAAAATATTATGTATTAGGTACTTACTAGCTTTTCCGCAGCTACACCCGCGTTATCAAAAGCTTAACAAATAAGATACAAAAAATTTCCTCGAGAACCATGCTATGTACTGGGAAAACAGAATGAAATCGGTGCAGCCGTTCTTAAGTTTATCGCAAATAGACAGACAGAGGAAGCGGAGAAATATGTTGTTTTTTTCATATTTTCATAGCTTATTAAAGGGATAAATATATTATAATTTAAGTTATGCTTTATCAAGATCTGTCGTCGTTTCACCAAAAAAAAATGAACATACATATATAGGTCATGTTATGTATAGTCATCCAATACCTAAGTAGTTGATTAATTATACGCTAATAGTTAATGAATAGTATTCATAATAATATGTACTAACAGTTCATTAAACATTAGAGAGACTTATTTTTCTTAAGTGCTTCTAAAGAGCTTAATTTAATTAAAAGCTTTGACCTCGTAAGTTTAGTGGTAAAGTTCTCTATAGGTCGAAAGGTGCGGGTTCAAGACCCGGGTCGATCAACATTACGAATATAAGAATTAACAGAAAAATCAGTTACCTAGCAATACTAGGTATAAATAGAACTACCTCTATTCAAAATTTTAGCAAAAACGATCTTTTATAAGAAGCTGACCTTTAACCAAATGTGTAATGATTAAACTAATTAAAACATATTTTGTAGTAGTATATGTGAGGCAGACACTAAAGAATTATTAATTAGTGTCTGTTTGGTTATAGTTATATCCTTCAAATTATTTATCAGAACTTTAAAATTTATATAGGACAAACCGAAGCGCACTAGATTTCAAATAAACAAAGAATCATCAAAATCGGTTAACCCAGTCGAGAGTAAAAAAACAAAAATAATTACAGCCGAATTGAGAACTTTTTAGTGAAGTCAGTTCATAAAAATAGAATGTTTATCAAATAATACTTTTTAGTAGTAATAATCGAACTCACTAACTAGAGTTGCAAACTACTATGCCATTACATTTTTCTAATTAAAAAAAGAGTGTGTGTACTTATGTAGGAACACGCGTTAGAAGTTATACTTCTTTGGCGTATGGAAAAAATATACTAGAATATACAACTTGAACATAGTTATCAATTTTCATACCACCTAGAACTAACTTCATGCTGTTAAATTTAGGTGTCGGTGTGCGCGCGCATCGTAAAAATTCATTCTCATCATTTTTCTCCATCGCGCCAAAAGAAGTATAACTTCAATAATAAACAAATCGATCAATTGACATGAAAATCAGTACAAAATACTTAACTTAAGTAGGTTATGATTGACATTAAGGCCTACTCAATGAACAGAAGCTATGTAAGCTTATTTAAGCAAATAATTGTTGGAAAATGCGTGTGTTATCAGTTTAGTATAAGAGCTAGCGACCATATTTATATTTAAAGTTAAATGAAAAACATTGAGTCAACGAGAGACAAAAAGTAAAATTTTATTATATAAATGATGTTTTAAGGTTCTTGGCTATGTTTTTGATCATTCATGGAGTCAAAAAATTAGTTTAAAAAAAATGTGTGCGTGTACTAGTGTACACACGTAAGAAGTGAAACTTCTTTATGACCTTATTTTTCAAAAAATAATTTACTAGAAATACGTCGAATCACGCGTGGTAGGGATAAGAAAAAGATGGCGCGTAACGGAAAAAAATCACGCGTAACGAAAAAATGTTACACAAAATTTTTTTCCAACCCCGATAAAGAAGTTTCACTTCAATAAATTAAAAAGAATGAAATAAAAAATGACAAATTTTTAAGCTTATGCTACAGCTATTAATATACAGCCTAGATTTTAGAATTACATAGTGAAACATTTATTGAGAACTTTATTGTAATAACCCTGTTTTTCCAGAGGGAGTAAATAGTCTCTCGTTCTTCACATGAATGGCTTTTGTACTTTAAGTTTAAAAATATTTTTCTCCTAATAGAGCAGCTCTACAAGCATACGCTACGAAAACCACCAGCGACTTTAGGATCGTCTGTTCAAAAGTTTTGTTATTGTTATTTATTCCTAACTAGCGGTCCGCCCCGGCTTCGCCCGTGGTACATGTTTACGTTTTCTCTCCATAAGAACCATCCTCGTACTTCAAGGAATACTATAAAAAAAGAATTAACGACATCGGTTCAGCCGTTCTCGAGTTGCATTAACTTACCAACACATTTTGCGATTCATTTTTATATTATAGACTAGCTTCCGCCCGCGACTCCGTCCGCGCGGATGTAGGTCTTCGCGTGGATGGTTATTTCTCCATATTGAGTACCTCTGTCAATAACATCTTATAAATATCTATTGGACCCAATTCCCAAATACGGCTAGGCCTATAATAATACGCAACGTGTGTTCGCGGTTCTACGGAACAACGTCTATGGATAAAACTGAAAAATTAAGATTAATTTTTTTCTACGTATTTTTCCAGGATAAAAAGTATCCTATTTTACGCCCAGGATAATAAGGTATAATTATACCAAGTTTCATCGAAATCGAACCGCTAGTTTTCACGTGATGCCTTCACATACAGACAGACAGACAGACAGACAGACAGACAGACAAAAATTTTTTTAATCACATATTTGGGTTTGGTATCGATCCAGTAACACCCCCTGCTATTTATTTTTTCAATATTTTCAATGTACAGAATTGACCCCTCTACAGATTTATTATATGTATAGATTATATGTTTGATCCTATCAAAAAATCAGGTACAAATAAACATCGGTCATTAACCTGTAAAATCAGATGACAACCACAACACCATACAGAAGGACAATACACAAAACGTTCACCATCTCTCTGCGCAAGGATACATAACGTATATATGATAGTGGGGAGGTGCGCGAGCGCAAAGCTTACCGTGTCGCGACGGGATCGAGTCGCGTGTGTGTGATATGCAGTGATTGTGCTGATCAACATGGTGAGTGAAGTGAAATGTAGATGTAAGAATGTATAGAGGGATGATATGTAGATATAGGAATGTATAGACTGGACGCAATTTTTTGATATGGTTGTTCAAATGCTAGTGTTCTAGTAGTAGTTTAAAACAACTACCTTAAGTTTACGGAATTATTTTTATCGGAAATCATCAATTGTTCGATGGTATGGAAAAACGGAGATGAATTGGATAGAGATGTCAATTTTTTTATACGTATTATAAATAAGAATTGGTAAGGGTTGAGAATCTCTTAACGTCCTCAATATGACTTAAACTAAAATTAATTAAAACACATAATAAAATATACGCCAATTGCATTAAAAAAACTCATATACTATAGTATATGTATAATGTATATGCTATAGCATAACATAATATAAATATTCGTAAAAGATAGTAAAAGTGTTTAGTTTATGTTTATTTATTTAGTAAATGATTAGACCTTTTGAGCTGACACACTAACATTGCTTGAAATCAAAGCCTATATAATAAATAGTTGAAATTATGTAATCACATTGTCTTAAAAAGGCAACGATTGAATGTATTAATATTTAATACTACAATCTATACATATAATAAATCTGTAGAAGGTTCAATTCTGTACATTGAAAATATTGAAAAAATAAATAGCAGGGGGTGTTACTGGATCGATACCAAACTCAAATATGTGATTAAAAAAATTTTTGTCTGTCTGTCTGTATGTTCAGGCATCACGTGAAAAGTAACGGTTCGATTTCGATGAAACTTGGTATAATTACCTATACCTTATTATTCTGGGCATAAAATAGGAAAATTAATTAATTTTTCCGCGCGGACGGAGTCGCGGGCGGAAGCTAGTCAGTAATAAATTAAATTAAAATTCCAAATATCATACAAGTAAATTGATATCACGTTGGTGCGAAACATAGCAAAGCTCGAAATTCAGAAATAGCTTGCGTGATTAATTATTATTACTTTTTATTTTTATTTTCTCTTGATTTTATTGTTTTCTTTATTTTTTAACAACAAGTAAAGATCTTATTGGTAATTAAGAGCTTTGCGATGGTTATGTAGAGCTATGAAAATCTTTTTAAAAGAACTGGCATATGACAACATTCAAGCCTCTGCTGCAACACAGTAACATGCTAATGTTTCACGCAGTTCTTCAGATTGATACCTTTCTAAGCCAATTAGAACGTTTTGATCATCTATACTAATATTATAAAGCTGAAGAGTTTATTTGCGTGATAATCTCAAGAACCACGGGTCCCCTTTGAAAAATGATCTCACTGTTAAATAGTCCATTTATCGAGGAAGGCTATATGCTATATATCATCACGCTTAGACCAATATAGCAGCGGAGAAATGCGGGTAATACCGCAGGTCATAGCTAGTTAGCAATAATTTGGAAGCACTATTTGATTTGCCATATCAAGAACGAATTGTCGAATTACATAGATGTCGGTAAATTGTAGAGTCTGACCTAATTTGTTTAATCGCGTAATTTAAGTTTTGTTCATCTCAGCGCTAATCTATGGACTTAAATGGGAAATAAAGACGTTTAGCGAATAAAAGAGGACGCAAAGTTAATTTATCGAGAATTGTATGTCGCTTTGTGGTATGGTTGATGTTTAACATTGATGATGTTAATCCATACTAATATTATAAATGCGAAAGTAACTCTGTCTGTCTGTTACTCAATCACGGCTAAACTACTGAACTAATTTCCATGAAATTTGGTATGGAGATATTTCGATACCCGAGAAGGGACATAGGCTACTTTTTATCCCAGGAAAATGACGCAATCCCGGTAATGCCACGGGAACGGAAACTATGCGGGTTTTTCTTTGATGCGCGGGCGAAGCCGCGGGCTGTAACCTAGTGTTGAATAAGTTTCAATGTATAAACCATCTTATTTAATTACAAAACGCAAAAGGCTCGTAAATACAAGAAAATACTACTTAGTTTTATAATTTACGACGCGTGATTTATGAAGAAAATACCAGGTTTTGAACCTAGGTCATCGGGTAACATCCTAACGTTCACGAAGTTTTGAAACGTGTTGCCTAGACTCAATCATGTAATTTTTGAGTTAGATCTATGCTATTTTGATAATTGCGTAATACAGTAATTGCTCCGCCATGGATTATTAGTGTTATTAATATATTTTGTTGTTATTTAATATTTTCCTAACTTCATTTTGCATCAAACAAACATAAAATGATTGAAATTTCTCTTAAACCCTTAAGCTTTATGATAAACTTTGATAAGACAACTGCGTTTATATCTACACTAATATTATAAAGAGATACTTTATTTTTTGTTTGATTGTAATGAACAGGCTCATAAACTACTGGACCGATTTTAAAAATTCTTTCACCATTCGAAAGCTACATTATCCACGAGTAATGTGTCCCGCGGTTCTACCCGCGTGGCTCCGCTACTGGTTGTCTTAGCGTGAAGATAATATAATATAGCCTATAGCCTTCCTCGTTAAATGGGCTATCTAACACCGAAATAATTTTTCAAATCGGACCAGTAGTTCCTGAGATTAGCGCGTTCAAACAAACAAACACACAAAAAAAACAAACACAGCTTTATAATATTAGTATACCATTGTCTTCCTTATTTAACAAATAGTCAAAGTTAAAGATCAATGATTCTTAAAAGAATTTTGAAATCAATTGTTATTTTTGTGAAACCAAGTTTCAATAATGCTGATGCCACCTTAACATTTATGTTCTTATATAATTTACTTGTTGAGAAACACGTAATCTGTACTGAAGTTCATTTGTCTTGCATGTCTGTATGTAATAACTAGCTGGCTTGGTAAACTTTGCGAATAAAAATAAAATAGTTTTCAAGCATTAGAAGATTATTATTAGAATAGATTATGGTAATAAAAAATGTTAGTGATCAAAATTTGGAACACAAATATATCATCTATTTCGTTTGTTGTAATTAAATACACAGCACCACTATCATCTTAAATAAATAATATATAAGATTTTATTATATTATAGGTATCAGGTTTCAAACGTGTTTCCAATTTTGTTGTCTCTCTTTGTTTTTTAGTAGTGTATTATTAGATAAAAAAAAATGATTTTGGCAATATTTTAAGAAGCATCCTGTCATTCATACTTTAACAATAATTGACCTATTTAAAAGAAAGCGGCTAAGAAATGGTATTATCATGAAAATATTTAATATTTAAAAAAAATAACGAAAGAAAGTGCGTTGGGCCATTTTCGTAGTTTCCTTGTTTTGGTGCAAATAAAGTATTTTCATTCATTCATTCATTCATACGTGTCAAAATACACATAAATAAATTAAATTAAATTAGTTTAATATAAGTAATACATACGAGAATTCTTTAAAAGCACTCTAAAATTACAATGGGTGAAAATATTCCAAAATAAATTGCACGTTAAAACGAGATTTTTTAATGGAGTACATTTAAAGTAAAAAGCAATAATGTCGTGACGCAATGTTGGGAAAGGTCAGGCACAGGTATCGAAAAACAAATACATCTTTGGATTGACGTGATTAATATTGCGCGACCTTTTGAGAACATCCCGGTTTTTAACTTTTCAACACGCTTTTATTAGTTTCATCTGTATGTTTGTATGTAACCGACTCCTTTAAACTCGATTTTGACCCACTTTAAACGGACAGATTTATTTCTTTGCATTCTTAACAAGGATCGGTGACAACACAATAATTTCATGAGTGTACCTAAGCATGTTTTTTTAGTTTTTCTAATATTACATATACATGATGGAACTGCTTTTTACAGTTTTCGATTTTTATAATAAAATACACTCAGTAAATGAGCTCTACTTTTACTCTTGATAGTGGTGTAGATCGAATAGATTAAAAAAAATATTGCATATTTATTTATAATTTTTTTATACATCACAAAAACAACCAATGTCAAATGAAAATAATGGATTTTCTATCCTATAGGATAGATGAATTTTATATCTTTTTCAGATATTCACTACGAAAGAACTCATAAATAAAACATTACTTATAATATTTAGTAATCATATTTCCACTGAAATCATAAATAGGAAAGCATCACCTTTAAATGTCTCAATTCTTGCTAGTTGCAACCAAATAAGGAAAAACACTATTTAAAGGATTTGATATTTCACATATTATATTATATGCTTGAATATATTATTGCTATATAAGGATGTTTAAATTATGTCAATACAATAACAACTAAATTCCTGAGACATGATATTTCATGACTTTGGACGATATTATTTCACTTAAATTGATATCTTTTGTGGACTTTTAAATCTATAAATATTTCTTAGATTTTAACTTCTTAGATTAATTTCATTTAATAACAAATTTCTCAAAAAAATTTATTACTGTAATAATTATCGTGACTCGATACATATTACACGAAGCCTAAACATTGTTGCGCATTTTCATAAATATTCCCAAGCATTAATTATTTGATTTAAGGGTGTATTTATTTTTAACACGCTTTTATTAGCTCCACCTGTAGGCTGTATATGTATTCTAATTTGTTTAAATTTAATTTTGACCCACTAGATTAATTCACACTTATCAAGGACCGGTGACAATACATTAATTTCATTTAATTCATCTAACTACCCTGACAAAAAATAGAGCGAGCTTTTTAGTTGAAGTGAAACTTCTTTATCGGGGATGTAAACAAATTTAGTGTAACATTTTTTCGTTACGCATAACATTTTTCCGTTACGCGCCATATTTTTCTTATCCCTATCACGCGTGATCCGATGTACCTATTTCTGTAAAGTTGCATACAGTAAATTATTTTTTGAAATAATGAATAAAGAATTTTCACTTCTTACGTGTGTACACTAGTACACGCACACATTTTTTTAAAGCTATATTTTATTTCATATAAATGCTATAAGATAAGCTTCGTAATGTTAGTGTCACCCACACTTGAAACATTATGTCATATGGTTCAGATAGTTTCGTGGGTGGAATGGTGCGGCATCCTCAACGTGAAGGTCGTCGAGTCAAGTTCACGAAACTGATGACATTTAGATACATTTGAATAGGATGTTTTTAGATATTGATAATAATTTTTGGGGAAATTATAGATTTTTATTACGAGTCTAGGAAAATTTTATATAAACAAAAAATTGTAAATGTCAAAGAAATCTTTTTGTTTGGCTATATTATAAATTACTAGGTTTCCGCCCGCGGCTTCGCCCGCGCAGTCAAAGAAAAACCCGCATAGTTCCCGTTCCCGTGGGATTTCCGGGATTGCGTCATTTTGCCGGGATAAAAAGTAGTATGTCCTTTTTCGGGTATCAAAATATCTCCACACCAAATTTCATGAAAATTGGTTTAGTAGTTAAGGCGTGATTGAGTAACAGACAGACAGAGTTACTTTCGCATTTATAATATTAGTATGGATTTAAATTGCTTTATATATTTAAATTATTATCGTATTATCCTTTCAATGTGCAACTATATTCCTCATAGTTCAGGATACATCGCCCATTTTTGCAAGTGACTACTATCAAGCTAATTTTCCGTTAAATTTTTGATTTGATGGTTCTCAAATATTTATTACGAACTGAATTTTTTTTTGTTCAATCTCAAGATAATTACCTAAATTATTCGAAAAAATATTTGTCCTACAAAATCTATGGTTTGTTCAAAGAGTCCCCTTTCCAAAGTGTATCGATAACGAGGTCATCATAAATGATTACTAACAAGCTGATTTTTTTGTTTTCACTTAGTTAATGTTTATATAATTCAACAGACATATTGTCCTACAAATTGCGTAATAAATATTTGAGAACCATCAAATAAAAAAATTTATCCTTGTTATCTCTGTTAGCTACCACAATCGAGAGTTTCGTACACGAAATTATTCGGTGTCTCATCAAAATAAAGCTACAAACGGAAAATCAGCTTCATAGTAGTCACTTGCAAAAATGGGCGATGTATCCTGAACTATCATCTTTAATTTAGCACAAGAAAGTCCTACTGATTATATTAAATCGTAAGCAAAATTACTTTTATATACGTATTAAGTTAACTTTATGAAGCTTTGAGTGATGACATAGGTCAGATAGTTGACGCAAGGCTTCGAGTGGCCCATACTATATACAGGATGTTATTATTTTTAATGATCATATTTTTTTTGTTGTGTTGTTCGTCAAAAGGACGTATGTAATTTTTTGGTGATACATTAAGTATTGATTGGATTCTGTTTTTATTATAAAATTTATCACTAAATATGATATAATTTGATTAGTTTATTTTATAGTTAATTTGTTTACAAGAACAAAGTTCAAACATATATTGGCACTATAAGTTACGGAAATTTCTCTACAATAATTGCTTTGCTGACCTTTAATTTTAAAAATTACTAGTTAGATACAAAATTTATATTTTAATTTATATTTTATTGTTATTTAATTGCTGTAATTGAAACATTATATCATATCGTGTATTCTCATCATCCTGACCTTTCTAATAAATTCAGAACACACTGTATAATCTATAATCTAACGAGTGAGTTGTTCCGAGATACGTTTTAATTATCTTGTCATTTGTTTCTTTGTAGGAATATATTGAGGACGTGCTAAGAATCTTTTTATGTAATACTTGATTCATGCTGCAATTCTTAAATAATAATAAGAAATAATGCATTATGTTATAATAATACAAGTAAATTAAAAAGCTATATTCACTCTAAATCTGATTGATTTCTTGTATTTGTTAATGGGTTTAAAAAATTTATATGCAAATTTATTTAATTTTCTTGCAATTTAATTAAACTACGTATGAATATAAAAAATGCATTACGGAGTACAGATATAAAAATCTTAATAGTGGTATTTTTATACTGAACTAGCTGCTCCGCCCGGTTTCACCCCCGTGGCCTCACTCCTGTTGGTCGTAGCGTGATGATATAATATATAGCCTTCCTGGATAAATGAGCTATCTAACACTGAAATAATTTTTCAAATCGGACCAGTAGTTCCCGAGTTTAGCGCGTTCAAACAAACAAACTCTTCAGTTTTATAATATTAGTATAGATTGGACACCCATAACCAAAGTTTTCCTTTATTTTAGTTTAATGTTATCTATTTTTATAATTATAAGGAAAAATTAATTAATAATTAATAAATATTAATAAAAATAAAAAATAAACAAATAATTATTTATTCATCTGTTTAGATTTACCCTTTACAACAGCAATTAAAATAATTTCATGTGAAGAATAAGTCCCACATAAAGTTACAGGCGTTGTGTAAACATTATTACAGTAATTTTAAAGGCTTCGTATTTCACACTCATATTCGCAAAGCATCAAATTACACATTGTATAATATAGGTATAATTATACACATAAAATCGTGCATAAAACCAACGCATAGACATACATACACGTTCATTGACACAAATGTTATCTTTTGAATTAACAAAGGCTAAGATAAATTGAGGGAGCTGTGAACAAAAGATCTTTTCGCGTTAAAGAAAATTTTACTGGTCGAGTGGAAGTTACGAGTTACAATAGTGTGCTAGTAACGCGGTGTAAGTTATACGTTTTAGCGATTTTCTATATTCAATACTAAATTTCGATTTTATATGAATTTTTTTATGTTAGTTTTTCGATTAAGTTACGTTTGAACTAATTACTTAAGAAGTACATTAAACTGTAGAACTTTAAATCAAATATCAGTTTTCTGTGATGTATGTTACATAACAGGATACTGACATTTGTCGGTCAAATCAAATGTAGAGTCGTAAGTTTTATATAATTAATTAATTGTTATTCGTATCTACATATTATTATTTTTAAGCAAGTGTCTAGTCTACTTAAATTGTTTGTGGTCTTTGCCGCGCTTGTAGTGGTTACCTTAATTTTGTATTTTATACTATTAGACTTATGCGATATTGTTTTTTGTTGTAGATTCTTTTGCAATTTTGAAACTGAAGAAACCACCACACTAAATTAGAAACTTAGCTTCTAAATAATATTATAACAACATCTGTCATTCGTGCCATAGACCACAAGCAGTAGCGTTTTCACGCACGTCAACGCGTCAACAATATGAGATGCAGATAACATCGTTGCATACGTTTTGTTTGGATAGCGGAACTATTGTGAGTTAAAAATGAGACTGTCGGTCCAAGTCATAAGCGGAGGCGATTAGCGATTTCGTATTGATTATTAAATTAAGGGAAATTAGCAATGTTTTTGTTTACTTATACTTTATAGGGACATTTTTCAGTTTAATTTGCAATTTTTTAGTAACTGAATGTTAAATAAACTGTTAATGGTATTAAACAATTATTTACGCGAATAAAAACAATATTGATATAAGAGTGCTACAGGAATAATATCATGACTATTGGTGCAACTAAAATTATTTGTATTTAACTCTTCATATCGGATGTAGAGTTAAATTTACATTTTATACAAAAAATATGTGCGTGTACTAGTGTACACACGTAAGAAGTGGAACTTCTTTATGACCTTATTTTTCAAAAAATAATTTAGGTACTATAAGCAACTTTACAGAAATACGTCGAATCACGCATGGTAGGGATAAAAATAAGATGACGCGTAACGGAAAAATGTTACACTAAATTTTTTTCCGACCCCGATAAAGAAGTTTCACTTCAAAAATCCTTTTGATATAGTTTTTTTTAATTATAATAAAAGTAACTCAACAAAAAAAAAAACAGTATCAAAACAATGAACGACTTAGTTAAGTAATTTTGTATACCCTTACAAAGTTATTGTAACTTAAGATATTCTTTGAAATGTGGTTACGAAATACACTATTGGCAGCCTTTTGTCTGAGTGCCAACTTTCTATGTTCCAATACATGTGTCATGCACAATAACATTCAAGTATTTCAAGGTTGTACCTCATTTTGAAAGAAAAGTTTACATGTCCACTGAACGGTACGGTAAAGATAACATTCAAAAATAGTGCGTTGATCTCTAATGTAAAGTGTGATTTCAGATGGAAGTTAGTTAGTAAAATATTTAAATCTTTATTAATTTCATTCTTTTTCAAATAAATTAATATTGTGCTATGTTACATAATGATTTTTTTAATTATTCCAATATTTTTATTTCACATAGGTACTTAACGTTGGTACCTACCTTATATTTTATAACTTGTATGTTATTTCTTCATCTGAATCTATAATAATACTAGTGGTCCGCCCCGGCTTCGCCCGTGGTACCTACATGTTTAAACTATCCTATCTCTCAAGTTAGATCGAACTGCACATAGTGTGCGAATTTTATTATAATCGGTTAAGTGGTTTAGGAGTCCATTGAGGACAAACATTGTGACACGAGATTTATATATATTAAGATTATAAAGCTGAAGAGTTTGATTGTTTGTTTGTTTGTTTGAACGCGCTGATCTCGGGAACTACTGGTCCAATTTGAAAAATTATTTCGGTGTTAGATAGCCCATTTATCGAGGAAGGCTATAGGCTAAATATAATCATGCTAAGACCAACAGGAGCGGAGCAATGCGGGTGAAACCGCGGGGTACAGCTAGTCTATGATAAACTGATAATCTTATACTTTTTAAATTGCCGTAACTCTGCAACTTTATTTTTATAAGTACGTATTCCAAGTGCATGATATCAACAGCGTGGGCTGAAATTAGTTAATACTAACATTTGATCTTTCAACCGTTCCTTAAAATATGATATTAACATAAAAATATGTTCTATTAATGACGAAATTATTTAAAACATATTGTTATAAACGCGTATTGTAATCTTTATAATAAATCAACGAGCCCACTCAACCTAGCCTGATATAGGATGAGTCAGGGAAAGTTGCGTAAACACCTTGGAAATTTGGTCAAGGAATAAATAAAGATAGCCCTTTGGCCCTTGATAGTATATAGGTTGAGGTATAAATAAAAAAATGTGAACCGACACGACGCCTGGCAGATGTAAAACACACACTACTGCATATAGTCTATGTATATACATATACCATCATATAGTGTGGTGACGCGTCGCCACGACATTGGTCGCCATGTCAGAAATCGCCTTCGTTTTACGTACGCCTATAGATGTTTTACATCAATAATAATACCTCTTGAGCCTTAATAGTGTTAAGCAGTGGTAGATCAGTGGTGAGGACCTCGGAATTCAATAAGTCGAAGGTTCGAGACCAGGCGAGAGCGCAGGAAAATTGATTTTTCAATTTATCTTTGCTTGTGTATCACACAACTGCTCGAAACTGCGGAAAACATCTTGTGGAAACCATAGAAGTATATTGAAAAAACATGTCAAAGAATCAAAAGTTCAACGACATGTGACATCTGCCCGCACTTGACCAGCGTGGTGGATGTCTTGTACCCTCATAGAATCCGTGTCCCAGCAGTGGGAACATGATGAGTGTATAGGTTATTGGTTTCATATTATCGCCTAAGATAATTTACACTATCGTGTAGGTATTGTACAAATAATTGGTCAGTGATTGTTTGCGTGTGAATCTCGAAAAAGTCGTAAAAACTTCTACTGTCCATTGCCACTAAAGAAATCCCTTTTGATGTACTTCGGTATATTGTCGTAGATTGTATAATCTTTCATTAACTAAAAATATTAACTAAGAAGAATTAAAGGTAATAAATACTCGGGATATCACTATATAGTATAAAACAAAGTCGCTTTCTCTGTCCCTATCTATGTCCCTTTGTATGCTTAAATCTTTAAAACTAAGCAACGGATTTTGATGCGGTTTTTTAATAGATAGAGCGATTCAAGAGGAAGGTTTTAGTATATAATTTATTAGGTTTTAGACAAAGCGGGCGAAGCCGCGGGCGGTAAGCTAGTAATTAATATATTCACTATATTTTCATGTTGCCGCTCAGATAAGAAGGAGGAAGGACTCATAACATAGCATTTCAATTAATTTAAAATATGAATTTAATCCTTGATTTGTAATAACTTGATAAAAATATTTAAATCGCTCATAATTTATTTTCATATGTTTTTGACTTTATCTAATAACAATAAAATATTGTCGATTTCCTCTATATATAATTGTCAATTTCCTACATTTTTTTGTTTTATATTTATTTTAAATCCTCAAAAATAATCAAACAGACAGACGTAACAATAAAACAAATGCGAAGGCTGCTCTACCGGTTTCTTAATGAGACATGTATAAATTAGCATTCTTACTTTATCATGTGGTGAATCTTAATAATCAATTTTGTGTTCAATCGGCAGACAGTCGTGTCAACGTATTTTGCTATATGTCTTACTAGCTGCTCCGCGCGGTTTCACCCCCGTGGCTCCACCACTGTTGGTCGTAGCGCGATGATATAATATAGCCTTATAACCTTCCTCAATAAATGGGCTATCTAACACAGAAAGAATTTTCAAATCGGACCAGTAGTTCCCGACATTAGCGCGTTCAAACAAACAAACTCTTCAGCTTTATAATATTAGTATAGATTAAAAACATATGATTGATATAAAATATCGAATTAAAAAAATAGAATAGTTTTTTTACGTTTGTATAAGAAATCGATCTTCTTTCTAGTTAACTGGTTCACAAAAGTTTTTGGAAAAAGGTTTGAAATCTCTATATGTTAGAGTACAAAAAATGTCATAAAAGAACGTATTATGTACCGTGTACGGAACATATAACTTTGTTTACGATTACTGATAAAATAAAACTTACAATAGACATTCCAAGAGATACCTAAATTCTAAGAGAGATCATAAAATATCAAATATTAATTTGATAATAGCTATTAATTTACCCATCTACGTACGAAACAATTTTAAACAGGATTTCCTATCTCCGTTGCACATAACATAATCGTTCATAGTTATAACATCTTCACACTCATACATAAAAACCACATCCACACATTAAAATGTTAAATTAATTCAAAAATTTTCAATGTCAACAATTCAATGCCGTGATGCGATTTACAACATAAATACTAACACGCAATATCCGTACGTAGTCTCTTGCTGATAGAGTTCATAAAGGCGTAAAATATTTTCGAAAATTTGATGTCACTACAAATAAACACATTTTAAAGGTCGCTGAAGTGGCTTCATTGGATAATACGGATCTTAATATTTATTTTCAAACAAAATATGACTCTATTTATAAAGCGTTAAGGTGTATATCCGGATATATAAAACTCTTTTACAGATCTTGTCTGCAGTTGTTCTTGAACTTTGATTTAATGGGATAAAATAATAAATGGACTATTTTTTGCTCCCAAAAATGGATGATTTGTTTCTGAAGATGTCTAGATGATTTTTTATTTACATTCTTATTTCAGCTGCACATATTTATTTATTGAAGTGAAACTTCTTTATCGGGGTTGGAAAAAAATAGTGTAACATATAGTTTCGTTACGCGTGACATTTTTCCGTTACGCGCCATCTTTTTCTTATCCCTACCACGGGTGATTCGACGTATTTCAAAAAAAGTTGCATATAGTAAATTTTTTTTTTTAAATAAGGTCATAAAGAAGTTTTACTTCTTACGTGTGTACACTAAAACACGCACACATTTTTTTTATATTTAATTAACCCCAAGTGTCAATTTTATACATATGTTAGCAACCCATTTATAAAAAACCTATTAAATATATTATTTATTATACCATTTCTTACATTATAAATTAAATAGAGAGTCAGAAATCAACACAAATGTGAACAAAGTCGGGCATAGCAACAAAATATATGACATACATTAAACAGCAGTACATTTTGAAACATATTATAATGACCATATTATAACCTAGAAATCTAAACCGTGAATCCTTATATATTCAAGGTAAGATTGTAGGTTACCTACATCATTTAAGATGAATCCAATTATACATTTTAAAGAGGAGAAAATGTACTTCTTTACACATTATTATTTTGTTTTATAAATAGATATACATATATATATACATTTGGGGATGGTGTAAATAAAAACGCCAAATTAGCCCAATTTAGTTTATTATTTATATACCGGTAAAAATACAATCGTCCATTTCTTTACAACCAAAAACACATAGTAGTCTCCCATAGACCGTCATAGATTCAAAAACAGTATATGTATTCATAGATTCTTATTAGAAAAAATACAGACTAAAAAAACTAATTATGAAATTATTTCTTATTCTTAATTTAGACTAGCTTTCCGCCCGCGGCTTCACCCGCGTTTTTAAAGGAAACCCGCATAGTTCCCGTTTCCGTGGGATTTCCGGGATAAAACCTATCCTATGTGTTAATTCAAGTTACCCTCTATATGTGTTTTAAATTTCATTGTAATCGGTTCAGTAGTTTATGTGTGAAAACCATACATTCATACATAGGTACAAACCTTTCATTTTTATAATATAAGTATAATATAATTTATCCTATTCCCACATACATTTTGAGTCCAATTTCATATATTCATAATAAAATGTTACTCAATTTTCCTTCTGTATCTCAAAAGTATCCTCTGATACACCTACTCATAGAATAAAATATAGATTAATTTTTAAACAGCCAAGTAAACACTAAAGAAGGTCACACAAAAGTTATAATGGATTATACAAGTGCTGAATTATATAAGAACTAGATTTCCGCCCGCGGCTTCGCCCGCGTTTGCAAAGGAAAACCCGCATAGTTCCCGTTCCCGTGGGATTTCCGGGATAAAAACTATCCTATGTGTTAATCCAAGTTACCCTCTATATGTGTGCTAAATTTCATTGTAATCGGTTCAGTAGTTTTTACGTGAAAGAGTAACAAACATCCATACAAACTTTCGCCTTTATAATATATATTAGATTAGATTTATTAGTTAAAGGTTATCATTATGAACTGAACAATAAATCAGTTATGATGAATCTCATTATTGTTAAAAGTTATGCTCTAGGCGTATCTTAATAGAAATAAATAGCTGATAAATCAACAACCTTTTCAATTAATTGATGACTATTTATAATTCTGCTTTATTTTGAAGTTGGTTGAAATAAGTTAAGTAATTAAATATTAAACTGGTATTACATTATCTGTGGTATTAATCATTATTAATCATTTTTATCATGAATAAATAATTTAGAAAATAAAGACTTTACGAGCGAGCGTGGTCACGGGGAGCTGACTCCCAGTGACCACGCTCGCTGTAAAGTATTCGAATTGTCGGGAAAATAATATAATTAATAAATCGCGTTTAAAATCCGTTAAAAAGTCTTCAATTCTAAATGTATAATACTCGAGTAAAATCAAACACTAGAAAATACTATGAATAAAATATAATCTTACTGATATCATAAATGCGAAAGTTTGTATGTTTATTTGTTTGTTAGAGTAGTAGTGTAGAGTTCCTTCTACGTATTTCCGTGATATATAAGATCAATGCATTTCCGTTCTATTATATGGCAGTTTAGGATTATTTTAATCTCCATCCATGTATTTGGAAAAAACATAATATCTGAGTGTTTTCGTATTACAATTTACAGTGCAATGATACATAATAATCTGAGTCTTTTCGTATATTTCATTTTACAGTGCAGTGTCCAAAATAATCCATACTAATATTATAAATGCAAAAGTAACTCTGTCTGTTTGTCTGTTACTCAGTCACGCCTAAACTACTGAACCAATTTTCATGAAATTTGATATGGAGATATTTTGATACCCGAGAAAGGACATAGGCTACTTTTTATCCGGGGAAAATGATGCAATCCTGGAAATCCCACGGGAACGGGAACTATGCGGGTTTTTCTTTGACTGCGCGGGCGAAGCCGCGGGCGGAAACCTAGTAGGTATGCTATAACGTAGGCGAGTCCTTAGAAGGTCGAATATCTAAAGATGTCCACCTCAGTCTTTATGATACCCGGATCTATTGGAAAAGGAAACAACTACTAATTCAAATAAGTCTTAATTATTTATTTATACTAGATGCTACCATGTTACTGTTATTGTGTTTATAATGACGTATTGACGTTATCCTTTCGTTGTAATTCCTATCTCGTACTTGAACATCTGTTGAGATCAAAGGGAAATAATAATGACGTTTTTAGCCTTAAACTGCATGGTATTTTAACTTATTACACCCTAAACATAAGGGATTTTATAGTATGTATAAGCCATAGTTCTGGTAATTTTAATTATTAGTAGTAGCACTATTATATAATAGTGCTACTACCGAAGCAGCCACCGTAGTAGCACTATTATATAATAGTGCTACTACGGTGGCTGCTTCGGTGGTAGTAGTTAAAGTATATTGAATTATAGTTAATACAGTAATATAAAAAAAAATTGGTTGCCTGTAAAGTCGGTATACGGGCGAAAGTTTTACGTGGCAACGACTTTTTATGTCTGTCTCTCTCGCTCTTAGGCGGGCTAACCATGCCCGAGTGGAAGGGACGCGTGCCTCTCACTCGCTCTCATTGTGAGCGCATAACGTGAGCGGAGCGTAACGCAGTTTCTTGAAGTGTCACCCGGCAAACCAATTTATAAGACGTTGTCAACTTGTCACGTCAATAAAGATGAATATCATTAGGAAAATATATCAAGTTTTAAAGTAAAGTAGTAAAGCCACTAAAAAGTGCCTTTATTAAACACCAAAAAATAAAGCCCTGAAATAAAATAAAGGTCAAGTACATAAAAAATATTTTACTGTAATATCTCATCCCACTGAATTTCGAAAGATGCATATTCAATAATTCAAGAGAATTTCACGCAAGAACAACTGGTTAAACGCGGAGTTCGATTCTCATTTGGAGCAAATTAGTCACGGCACCCACGGATTTCATTTATCATGTTGTCCTATATGATAAACTGACGCACGAGTATTATGTGATTTAAATTAAAAAATAAAAATTCGATAAAACTTTGGCACGGATAATTTTCATTAAAACTAAAAGTATTCATACACGAATTTAAGTCACTAATTTGAGCCAATGTTCAGAATCTGTACGTATCATATAAGAAGACTAATTAAAACTATCTTATACGTATAACTATGTGAAATTAATCTACGAAGGTCATTCATCGTTATAAACTCATAAATAAACCAACGTATCTACAAGACTATTCACACTCATAAATCGTTTCGGTCATAAATTTCAAACCTCATTCATAATTGATAATTCATCAAATGACAACCTTGCAACAATTATTACGTTTACATAAACCAAGTGCCATTGGCATTTCATCATCTGATGTTATAAACTGTTCAAATAACGTAAATAAACCCTCACTAGCTACATAGTATAAATACGCATAAACAAACGTAACCTTCTCACACGTCCGAGTATTTGTCAATTAGGACTTATCAATAGAGTCTTCAATGTCAATTTTGGAATGCCACTTAACTAAGATGAACGCTTGACATCTTGCGAAACAACGCTTTGCATGCGTCCTCCGCTTTATTATAATCTAGCGGTCCGCCCCGGCTTCGCCCGTGGTACATGTTTACGTTTTCTCTACATAAGATCCATCCTCGTACTTCAAGAAATATAATAAAAAAAGAATTATCGAAATCTGTTCAGCCGTTCTCGAGTTATGCGCTTACCAACACATTTTGCGATTCATTTTTATATATAAGAAGATGTGTCAACTCTGCCTGTATATTGGAGATACGACAGTACTTATTACATTCATTGTAAATTAATTTCTAATGTAAAAAGATAGGATGATCCAATGCTAAGAATTTTGTAGCTTATCAAAAGATAAGAATTCACAACGTATATAGATAAGTTATAAGTAATCTATTCTATACATATAATAAATCTGTAGAAGGGTCAATTCTGTACATTGAAAATATTGAAAAAATAAATAGCAGGGGGTGTTACTGGATCGATACCAAACCCAAATATGTGATTAAAAAAAATTTTGTCTGTCTGTCTGTCTGTCTGTCTGTATGTGAAGGCATCACGTGAAAACTAACGGTTCGATTTCGATGAAACTTGGTATAATTATACCTTATTATCCTGGGCGTAAAATAGGATACTTTTTATCCTGGAAAAATACGTAGAAAAAAATTAATCTTAATTTTTCAGTTTTATCCATAGACGTTGTTCCGTAGAACCGCGAACACACGTTGCGTATTATTATAGGCCTAGCCGTATTTGGGAATTGGGTCCAATAGATATTTATAACATTTTATTGTCAGAGGTACCTACTCAAAATGGAGAAATAAACCATCCACGCGAAGACCGACATCCGCACGGACGGAGTCGCGGGCGGAAGCTAGTCACTAATAAGTTATAAGTAATCACTAATTTTATTCAAGACTTACTTATGACTATATAGTATAAGACCATATATAAGACAAAGTCGCTTTCTTCTGTCCCTATGTCCCTTTGTATGCTTAAATCTTTAAAACTATACAACGGATTTTGATGCGGTTTTTTTAAATAGATAGAGTAATTCAAGAGGAAGGATTTAGACAAAGCGGGCGAAGCCGCGGGTGGAAAGCTACTTCTATTATAATAATTCTTACCTATAATAGTAATTAGGTTATTAGGTCAATTTTTTTATCAGACAATAAATATGATAAATTCTTCCTTCATCCAAACTTCATAATATCGTAGAAACTCGCTTTTTATTGACGTAGTTCTAAAAAGCTTAACGTCAGCTATGAGTTATTTTTAATAACGATAAACGAACCGACAAATATTAATTTAAAAAACAATTTAAATGTGATCATTTTACATGATATAAAGATGTTATATGAGTAATTTTGAAATAAAATATGCTTTATGAAATACCGAAATTTACAAATTACTATTTAAATTATTTGTATAAATTAAAAAATAATAATTTTGGTCAAAGCGTGTCCTAGGAGCTTGGTTACAATTTACAAAGAGTTTGAGAGTATTTCGAGAATTTTGTTTAAATAGATAAAATATAATATAAGTACGTAAGTACATTAAAAGTAATTTAATAAGTTTAAGTGAGATTACCCACTGAGTTAAATATTGGTTTAAATGTCAAGGCGATAGTTATCGCGAAACCTGTGGTCAGATTTGAATACGGTAAATATTTCCTAACGCTTTATAAATAACGTCTCCACACTCAATGGGTTTTCTCAATTCCGTATTTGCTTAAAGTTCATTTTGACATTCCAATAGATTCTATGGAGGAGGTCAAATAGAATCAGATTCTAGTATCACGTTAAATAGCTGAAGATACAGACCGTATATACCTTTGGTAGAGAAACTTCTCTACCAAAGAGTTCTTGGTCTTCTCTATCAAAAAGCTTTAGAACTCTTAATGCGTGGATAATTAATAATACTTAGTTGATAATAATTATGTACTAATATTATAAAGCTGAAGAGTTATTTTGTTTAATCTTAGGAACTATTGGTCCGATTTGAAAAATTATTTCGGTGTAAGATAGCCCATTTATCGAGGAAAGCTATAAATCATCACGCTAAGACCAACAGGAGCGGAGCACTGCGGGTAAAATTACGGAGCACAGCTAGTTATTAATCAAAGTCTGGTCGGCTTAAAATAACAAATGTAGAATCAGGTAGAAATTAGGCTTGTATAAAGCAAAGAAGTTCCCTGAAAGACGTGGAGTGATGTAGCTCTATGAAAAATTATAAAAATTTAAACCATAAGATTTATGTTTCTCTTTATAGTAATTATTATTTCAGAAGCACGTGTAAGAATAAAG
Organism: Colias croceus; assembly: GCF_905220415.1. NCBI lineage: Eukaryota > Metazoa > Arthropoda > Insecta > Lepidoptera > Pieridae > Colias > Colias croceus. The sequence goes on along the minus strand of NC_059542.1, from coordinate 11,840,556 downwards.
AGTATGTTATAATTGTGTACAGCACTATGTATTATACACTATATACATAATAAGCACAAATTCTTACGTATATAATAATATATAATTAATCATTATTATACTCGTACTGAGCCAATGCTTTCAATGCGAATTTGTTTTGCATTCATACTTTAATTGGATGCATCCTGGATCAATATTATATATTTTTCCTAATATACAAATACTTCTTTAGACGGTATTTTTTGATGTAACCAATAATAATAGGTACACCAGAAGATAATTATCTTATATATTACTAGCTGTCCCGACAAACGTTGTTCTGGCTTACTCTGATCACTTATAGATATGAAAAACGATGTTAGTCGGTTCTCAGATATACCCAACAGGGATACAAAATTTCATGAAAATCAGTCCAGTCGTTTCAGAGGAGTATGGTAACTAACATTGTGACAGGATAATTTTAAATCAGATGAAGGGGAATCTATAGATATTGTTTACAGTTGAAGTCAGGGTAACTCACTAGTATGACACATCATCTGCACATCAATATAATTGCTATCCGCATGCCAACTGCATACATATTCAAGTGACCATCACGCCATATAAGGCTTGCCCTTATCGCTTGCGTAAAACTCGAAACAAAAACATTGTTATTGATCATGGGTCTCGTTTTATGTGCATAAATAATTATGTGGCACTTTTACTTCGCTAGTACTTTGCTTACGGGTTTTGTCTGTCTTGCATAATGCCTTTAAACCAGGGGAGCTTATAGCAGTACTAGCTACGCTTCGCGGTTTCACCCGCGTGGCTCCGCTCCTGTTGGTCTTAGCGTAATGATATATAGCCTATAGCCTTCCTTGATAAATGGACTATCTAACACCGAAAACATTTTTCAAATCGGACCAGTAGCACCTGAGATTAGCGCGTTCAAACAAACAAACTCTATGTACATGCTCAATGCTCATCAGCTATACTCTATGTATAGATGAGCATGGCATTTACCTACAATCTATGAACTTTCATTCAGTAAATAAAGTAATTAGGTTTTGTGTTAGGAAAGAAGCATTCTAAATGATAGACTCTGGCTTATAACTTGAAAGTCTCACGCAAATAAACCTATCTGTTGAAACACTATAAGTTCAGTGTATTTTGTAATAAAATAAATTGAGATAACTTGCATGATTAGTAATAAAGAAATTAATATGTCAAACTGACACTAATGTCGTAGAGTTAGTCATCAAGTTGACATCATGACATAGGTCAATAATAGAGGATGATGGCATGATTGATTTGATATTGTTTTAGGTTTACAGATTTGACGAATTACGAAATTTTGTGGTAGATGTGTAAAGGTCAACTTTGACTGTATAAAGTCAGTACTAGCTTCAAGCGTAGAGTGAACCTTCTAGGGAAGCGCGCTCCATCTTAGACCACATCTCAGCTTAACATCAGGCGAGATTGTGGTCAAGCGCTTCCCTATCGACAATAATAAAAAAAAGAAAAATAACTATCAATTTCTATATAATATAGACCCGTATAGAGTATGTCGAAATTCTAATAACCCAAAAATGTTCATGAATTTTTGTCATAAAAATTGATATAAACAATAAGCACAGATTTAAAAACTTGTGATATTTTTAATCGCACTGGGGTTACATATAAATTTACAGCCTAAATCTTTACCTACGTCTCGGGACCAACAAACATAAAAAACACGAATTCAGTTCCTGATAAATATCATAATGACGAGAATGAAATATCTGCAGAAAGTGTAGATATAGCGTACCTACAATTTAATAATAATACTGGCAGATGAAGGTTGCCTGACAGAGATGGCTTGCAGCCATAAGGCCGCCATTTGTACATTTAAATCCATTAAAATATTTATAAAATAATAGTTTATGAGCCCTAATAAATGATTTTTCTTACCATATTTATTAAGATTAAGAAAATTTTCCATAGTTAATATTGAAACCAAATTGCTCATCACTTTAACTCTCCTTGAAGTATTGGTCAGTCATTAACATTAGTAAAGACTTACTTACGTTATATTTACAACATCTTTGTCAATATTCTCGTACATTTCGTACATGCGTTTTGTACGTGACGCCACTACTGTGTGGTTAAATAATCTTCTATAATATAAAAATGAATCCCAAAATGTGTTGGTAAGCGCATAACTCGAGAACGGCTGAACCGATTTCGATAATTCTTTTTTTATTATATTTATTGAAGTACGAGGATGGATCTTATATAGAGAAAACGTAAACATGTACCACGGGCGAAGCCGGGGCGGACCACTAGTTAAAAATATAGATATTACGTTGACCATTGCTTAAATTAACAGGTTTTAATTTATTGTATTTACCTAATCAAATATATAAAAATCTCGTGTTTCAGTATAATTAAGCAGCTCCGAAATAACTTTATTGATTTCAATGAAATTTTGTGTAGGCCTGCATCTCGGTCAACAACTACTTTTCATCCCCTTAAATGATAAAAGTAAGGCAGTAAAACGTTTGCTGGGTTATCAAGTAGCTAACAAAAAAAAAAACAGGGCATAAAAGTGTGGCTGTTCTAATCTATTTAGAAAAAAATATAATGTTATAGTACATATTGTGATATACGAGCATTGTTTCATGTTTGTATTATGTGTATTATGCAATTCGGTTAAGATTTTGGTATGTTTAAAGTCAATAAATAGATAGTGAGCAAACGTTTATCTTTTTGCCAAAATTGTGCAAAACATCAAACATTGCTCTACACTCTACTACATCACTTTTCGACAAGTACAAACATATTATAAGTATGCCAAATGATGACTAATGAATATAGTTACTAAACATAAAGTACTTGATATATATTACATATTAAAACGTAATCCATACTATATTATTATAATATTATAAATGCGAAAGTAACTCTTTCTGTCTGTCTGTTACTCTATCACGCCTATACTACTGAACCAGTTTTCATGAAATTTGGTATGGAGATATTTTGATACCCGAGAAAGGACAAAGGCTACTTTTCATCCCAGGAAAATGACGCAATCCCGGAAATCCCACGGGAACAGGAACTATGCGGGTTTTTTCTTTGAGTGCGCGGGAGAAGCCGCGGAGGGAAACCTAGTACATAATATACATTACCAGATCTTAATAATTTATGTTGAAATTAAAAATTTCTCGATTGAATATTTTATTTAAATTATTAAGAATCTATTGTTTGTGTACAGTAATTTGTGACTAAAATATACCACCTACTATTTTTTTACTATAATATATTATATTATTAAGTAATCATGTAATTTAAAATCTAAAGAAAAAACTATGTACGTACCTATTAAAAGATTTGAAACGAACATTCATTCCAACGTATTTTTGCGTAAGATCATCTTATAATAAGTGGACGTTGGTAAGGTAATAAGATTCACGATTATTATGAAGGATAATAATTTGTACACATTTACTCGTAATTGTAGTTATTTATTTTGGCTACGAAATTCACATGGATTTGTCTGTTTGTTTAAAATTTAAATTATAGAGTTCGGAGATTGAAAATAATCATATGAAACTTAATTATTTGAAGGAATTTCACAATAATTATTCTAACTTCTCATAAGTCTTAGATAGAAATATCTGACCTACTCTTTGGTAGAATGACCTATCCTGGTAAAACAAATAAATAAGGATTAGTACTGACAAGTAAGTAATTTTATCCAATATTTTTCAATTACTAGCAGACCTGTCCGCCCCGGCTTCGCCCGTGGTATATGTTTATGTTTTCTTTCCATAAGAACCATCCTCGTACTTCAAGGAATATTATAAAAAAGAATTATCGAAATAGGTCCACCCGTTCACGCGTGATGCCGTGACCAAGGAAAACGGGTTTCATTTTTACTAGCTGCTCCGCGCGGTTTCACCCCCGTGGCTCCTCTCCTGTTGATCGTATCGTGATGATATATAGCCTATAGCCTTCCTCGATAAATGAGCTATCTAACACTGAAATAATTTTTAAAATAGGACCAGTAGTTCCCGAGATTAGCGCGTTCAAACAAACAAACAAACTCTTCAGCTTTATAATATTAGTATAGATATAGAAAGGTTTTAAAAAATTGTATTTAAACTAATTTAGGCAACATACTTAGTAAATAGTTGCTTAATAACTAATACCATTCATGAAATGTGACGTGTATGTCTGTTTGTTTACGCAAAGGGGTCAGGTTCGTTTGTTTAAAATTTTACGTAAATACCAACCGATACGCGTTTGAACTATTGTGTTGTTATGGGTCATATATTGAAATGTTTATGTTTAAACAATTAGATATTCGTGTTCGAAGGTTTGGCGCCTGTAATGTAATAAGTATTTTTAATATTAGTAATACCACAATACTTTGAACTATCGAGGATAGTTTTGTAGGGAATTAAATAATTTGCGATTTAAAGAATCTTTCTTTAAATCGCAAATTATTTAATTCTATCTATAGTTATACTATCTATAGTTATAACGTATTAAATACGAATTCTTTTAATAGGTCAAATAGTTTTTTCTTCAAATACGTAGGTACATGTGGAATACATAAGTAATCGTGGGATGGACTTCGCAGTTTTAGATTTTTCAAATACAATATTTTTTTGATAAAACATATTACAGTACATTAGTTGGTACCTTAGGTAGGCACATACATTGTGAGTGTGCCATCATTTTTTGCACCTTTATTGAAAATTTGATAATTTTCACCAAACCCAGGACTTTTCGATACTGGATCAGAAGGATTGATTCAATCCTTATAGCATTAAATAGCTTTTTTGTATTATGAATGATGTATGTAACCATATTACAATGTGCATACATTTGTATGTGACGTTATTTATAGACATTACTTGCATTATAATCGCATTTTAATAGCTATTTGCATGCTTAAGAGATACTTGTTTCAAGTTGTTTCGATTGTGTCGATTAAAAATTTGTCGTTTATACTGTTTCCCTCGGGCTGGCCAGAAAATAAAAATAAAATTAAACTCATTTTATATTGTGATGCACATAGTTATACTATTGTATAGTCTTTGAATATAAATAAATAATTAAATGAATATGAAGGAAACATAATTTTACTGTACCTACCTATGCACAGATAGGTACAGTAAAATTGTACACTTCGTTAAACCTTATAAAATATATTTTGTTTTTTAGGCTTAAGTATAGAAAAAAAATATTAAATAACTTCACGCTACAAATAGTTACTCACTTTAATAATTAGATTAGATACAAATTAATATTAATTATCCAGTTAATTTTTTTTTCGTTTAAAATCGAGGTTAGATGGCGCTAGTGCTATGCGTAAAATCGGCTCAGTTTATTTTAAAGTTTTAAAAATAGATAAAGTGCTCAAAACTAGGAAAAAAAGTGTTTAAAGGATTATATAAGTTATAAATATATAGTACAAATGTTATCTATGTGAAGAAGACACGATCAAAGTGAAAAATATAGTAATAAAAAGAACGACAGTAAGAAGAGGAATACATAACATTCTATATTGGCTTAACCACTTATTAATAATATAAGAGATAAAAGTACGCAGCAAAGTAAATATTTAAACCAAAATAACATCAACCCAAGAACCTTTCAGGTAAAAAACGTAAGTTATTTCAAAGAAGATTTCATATTATTAACGTACAAATTTGACGTGTAATGACATAAGAAAAAGACTCAGCTGATTGCAAGATAAAATTGCAATAAACGACATCTAGCGACAAGCAAGTACCGTATATAAAGATTTTCATTTATTAGAAACTAATGCTAAATTATATTAATTAAATTGATCCTATAACTTTACGAAATAAATATGGATAATATAACCCTGAGAAAAAAGCCACTCCGAAAGCAAAAATCCGAAACTAACCTTCAAGATATTATATTAAATGAATCTATATCATCATGTTTATCAAACTCAAGCTCTTCAGATTTTTCTACAAATCTACAGTCAACATCCGACATATCTGTAATATATAAGGAGACTCAAAACCTAAATCAATTAAAAACGCAACTTACGTCAACGCAAGATTCAATTAAAAGCCTTACAGAGGAATATTATAACCTAAAAATGAAATTGCGACAAAACGAAAAAAATATAGACTTTTTGAAAAATTTAATAGTTAACTCCAATCAATTGAATAAATCCTGCAAAACATTAAATATAACGCCTTTAAAAAAACAAATGTTGAATATAAGTTTTAAGACACCAAGACACTCACCTTTGAAGCGCTTCAACAACAATTTTATACACAACACTTATCCGAAAATAAAGAAAAATATGTTTACTTGCACAGAACAAAAACTTTCTCAAGAAAAAATTACACAACCGAATGAAAACACCATGAAATACTGTATAAACGCAACACAAATGATCATTCAAGATAATATGAATAAAAATCGTTCTACCTGCATTAACAAATGTAATACTGAAAACAAACTTATCACAACAGATGTCAGCACGAACCACCAAAAACGTAAAATTGTGATAATAGGCGATGAACGCACTAAAAACCTATCAATTTGTATGCACAACAAAAGGAGATATGAATGGAACGACAGATATGAGGTATTTGGCCTAACGAAACCCTATGCTACTAGCCAGGAAATATTAAATAATTGTGAAAATTTAATTCAATCTATCAACCAAGAAGATGTAATAGTATTGGGAATAGGTTCAAATGATAAAAATCCATACAACTTAATATCAGGGTTACTTTCTTTTATATGTAAATTGAAAAACAATAAAATATTTGTATTAAATGTGAAACAAAATCGTTATTTAAATGAAAAATTACTAAATGAACAATTAAAATTATTTTTAAGAGGACATACAAATTGTACCTATATCAATATTGATGGAAATTACAAATACTATAATTATGGATTAAATTATTTGGAAAACTTAACTAATAAATTGAATATCGAAATTGACAGTATTGAGTACAAAAAAATATATTTAAATATTAAACATATTGCCAAAAAACTGAAAGAACAATGTACACTACAAAATGTACAAAATAATTTGAGCTACTCTAAAATAAAAAAAGGCACAATTCCTTATTATTTCACTATGAGTAAAAAAGAAAATCTTAATAAAATAATAAATAAGACTAATAATACATCAAAAAGTACACCACCAGAATATCCAGCAGAAAATAATGAGCTTTTTCGTTCCTAAAACAAATTATCTAACAATTCTGCATCAAAATATAGCTGGCGCCACTAGTAAATCAGAAGAATTATATCTTGCAATTTCACAATTAAATACAACTTCACAGATAGATATCATATGTTTGTGTGAAACCTTTATAAAAATGGGAAATGAACGACTACTTCAACTACCAGGCTATAAAGTGCGTTCATCATATTCACGAAAGCAAAAAAGGGGAGGAACTTGCATATTAGTGAAACAAGATATTCCATGCACTAATTTAGACTACTTAAAGGATTATTCCTGTGATTTATATTTTGAATGTTGTGGAATTTATCTAAAACACTTAAACACGATAGTTATCTGTATATATAGAGTACCCGGACTTAATATTAACATTTTTGTTGAAAGGCTCCAAGATTTATTACAAGTTATTTTAGTTAACAATAAAAAGGTAATATTGTGTGGGGACTGGAATATTGATGTACTAAAAAATACTAAGCTATCGTATGAACTAAATACATTGCTAAAAAATTTTAATATTGAATGTCACATAAAGACACCGACAAGACAGGGAGCATGCTTAGACCAGATAGCTACCAATATAAAAAGAGGGGTAATGGCAGAGGTTATTCATCTTGGCCTTTCAGACCATGAAACGGCGCAACTTGTAAAAATAAATATCAGTAAAAAAAAAACAAATTCACATTGGTTTGAAATAAGGAGAGACTACTGCAAATATAATATAAATAAATTTAATGACTGTATATCATCATTGACTTTCTCGGAAATATACGAATCGAACGATATAAATGAGTGTTTCAGAGCATTCCATGAATTATATTCTTTATTTTATAATTTATGTTTTCCATATATTAAGATAAAAATAAGTACAAACAAAACAAACATAAACTGGATAACGAAGGGCTTAAGAAAATGTTGTGTACGGAAACGATACTTGTACTTAAACTATTTATATTCAAATAATAATAAAAAGAACAAATGGAAAAATTACAAGAAGTACACACATATATTAAAAAAGTGTATTTTCAAATCTAAAAGAATACAAAGTGCTAAGTACATACTCAAAAATAAGAATAAAGGCCAAGCTTTATGGAAAATGATATCAAATAACATCAATGAAGTCAGTAATACACAAGAAATAGGTGAGATTAAAATAAATAATATTGTGTATTCCTCAATTAATGACATTTGCGAACAATTCAATAATTATTTCATTGACATGACTAATCAGACGAACTTCCAATTCAATATGACAGACATTAAAAAAACAATGACCTATGAAAATTTAAATTCAATGTTTTTGACCCCAACTAGCGTTGAAGAAGTCTCTAAAATAATTCAATCACTAAAAAATACAAATGCAGTAGGATCCGATGGAATCTGTACAAAGATATTGAAAGTATCAAGTAAATGTATAGCTAGGCCACTATCTTTCTTGATAAATTTATCTATGGAACAAGGAATATTCCCTACTATTCTAAAAATCGCAGTAGTAAAACCTTTGTATAAAAAAGGGGATCCCTCTGATATAAAGAATTATAGACCCATATCATTAATACCTGTGTTTTCAAAAATCTTTGAGAAGGTGGTAGTAGAAAGACTAAAAAATTTCGTAAACATGAATAAATTATTAACTAGACAACAATTTGGCTTCAGAAAAAACAGTTCAACATCCTTAGCTTGTTTTGACTTAGTAAAAGAAGTTATTCAAGCCTTTATTGAAAAGAATGCTGCGACAGCTGTATTCCTGGACATGAGTAAAGCGTTTGATTTTGTAGACCATAATTTGCTTTTATATAAACTAGCGAAATATGGGATCAGAGGCAAAGCGAATGAATGGATTGAAAACTATCTCAGAGAAAGGGAGCAATATGTCGAACTAGTAAAATGTGTTAACAAAAATAAAATTATATATAAATCCAGTAGAAGGTTCAATAGCTCCGGAGTGCCACAGGGCAGTATTCTCGGCCCATTTCTATTTCTCATGTATATAAACGACCTGCCAAACATAACCAAACATAAAACAGTTTTATTCGCTGATGATACCACACTTATTGTGAAAGGCAACGCAAGGAATACTTCTTACAAATTAGAAATAGGTAAAGCATTATGTGATATAGTAGGGTGGTTAAAAAGCAATAACCTCCAAATCAACTTTGACAAAACTAAAATGATCCAATTTTGCACTAAAAATACTCGACCAATCGAATTAAAAGTTGATTATGAAAACAAAACCATAGAACAGGTAAAAAGCTACAAGTTTCTGGGTATCCATTTGGACGAAAATTTAAAATGGAATGTGCACATTGAATACATATGTGACAAGATAAACCGATTTGTTTATGTCATAAGACGACTCAGGAACACAGTGTCCATGGAGGCCGCCCTCAATGCTTACCATGCATATGTGTCATCAATCCTCTCATATGGACTTATATTATGGGGGCAATCTTGTGATAGACAAAAGGTGTTTATAGCGCAAAAAAAATGCGTACGGGCCATAGTAGGATTGAGACAAAGAGACAGCTGTAGACCCATATTTGCTAAGCTTCGTATATTAACATTGACATGTATGTATATTAGAGATGTATGCTTATTTGTAAGAAAGCACCCCGAGTATTACACGAAAAAAGGAGAAATTAATACTCAAATTATGACCAGACATCAAAACAAACTTTATTTTCCGACGTGTAGAATAAATACTGCGAAAAATAGTATAATTTTTAGAAGCATTACAATATTCAATAAAATACCAGACGATTTTAAAGAATTACCTGTACATATATTCCGGACGAGGTTAATAAACTGGCTAATTACAAAGCAATTTTATGATATAAGTGACTTGACAAATTAAAAATAGAAATTTAAAAATAATGGATATCATATCTGGACATAAATTAATAATATATTTTTTTATATAAGTGTATCTATAAGTGCTGTGGTATATAATATTGTATAATGTAGTTTATAATATATTTGCACGCTCAACTACGAGCAGAATGTTTAAGGATTTATATTATCTGTATCTACAAACATCTGTATTCTACATTCTGCAAATAAAGCAATTTGAATTTTGAATTTGAATTTTGAATTTGAATCGAATACAAATCTCAAACGATCTCCATAAAGCTCTTTCTGCTACAAGCACGATGAAGATACCTATAATATTAAAATTATTAACAAACCTAATATTACTAAATTAAAGATCATACAATCTAAGAAGACAAACGACATTATGGAATACATTAACATTATGAGGAAAAATAACATTTTAAAAAGTCAATTGAAGAATTTTTGAAAGGTTAATATTAGGTAATAAAATATGCAGTTGCTACATCTTTCAAAAACTTTAGTGTTAGTAAAATCAAACTCAACCTTTATTTATTCAATTAGACTTCTTCTAGAAGCACTTTTGAAACGTCATTACATAGGTATTTTTAACATTTACCACCGATTCGGAAAGCAGTATCTACGGAGAAGAACCGGCAAGAAACTCCATAGTTGTTCTTTTTAATCATGTCAGTTTTACAATCTATATCTATATTAGAAAATCTATAAAGAAACATAACAATTGTTTAGATAATTTATTTTCATAAAATTATTGCAATGGTTTCCTTTTTGACGACGTCATAAAGATAATAGAGCGCAAAATATAAATTACTAATAACGTTAGTAGTCATATAAACTAGTCGATAAATGAGATAAATAATTTATTAATTAGCATAGTAAATATACTTCTGTTACACGTGGATTGAATTACAATGGAGAAAAATAACGAAGGGTAATTAATATTTTTGGATTTTTTTTAAATATACGTCTAATTTCGTCAATATAGGTATAAAATTGCGAGTAAATGACAAATCTTGGACAAATCTATTTCACCCACTATGTTATTTGTAATTTTTTGACATGAAAATATTACATCCGATAAAATTGCTATCTAAGTTATTTAAGGCGTAAAAATTTTAGAAACATTATTCTGGAGGGGAAAGGGAACATACTAATCTATTTTTTTATTTTGATATTAAAGATAAAGTTGAAATTCAAATTATTTAAGGTATTTAAGTTACTGAATGTTCCTAAATATACTTACAGGCTATACAAATTCCAAGTTTATCATATTATTGAATGTTGATATTATGAACTATCTATAGAGGAAGCCATTTGCCAATACAAATTGACGCATACCATTAATAACCTAGGCATATCAATCAAAACTTCAACATACTCACATAAATACAAACTTAACCTGCAGGTCAGAAAGCTGAATGGTCTAACATGTTTGCAAAATATCCTTGACTTTAGTTCAAGTTATTTGAATTTTTAACTTCTTGTAAACATTGGTTTGGTTTGTCGAATATGCAAAACGTTAGCCTTCATTTAAACAGATTAAATCAATGAAACATCAATATTTTTGTTAACACAAACAAGAGAGGCTGTTAATCAAATATCAAGATAAAAAAATAAATATATTAAAAGATACTAATTCTTATCATGTTAATGTGCATTAAATGGCATGTTCGGTTTTAAAGGCAACAGTTTTTAATCCATGCGGCGTCTGTTGTTCTTCTACTCTATAACAAATTAAGCTATGCCTTATTAATATTAGTTGACAATTTAAATGTATACTTTTAGCTCTATTAACCATTTCTTTTCTCTTTCCAGAGGCTATCACTGCACATAGCGGTGGTACTGCTGTCGGTGTACCACACCTGCGCGGAGCGGCAGCCGCGCGCGATACCAAACCCTAGTCAGAATTATGCGGTGCTTGGCGAGCCTATAGCCGCTAACCTAGATGAGGATGGTTACTTCTATCCGAAGCCGAAGATACCATTCCCTCCACCGCCGTCGACGGTGCCACCACCTCCTCCACCTACCAGGCCACCACCACCACCACCTACTCGGCCACCACCACCACCACCCACTCGGCCACCACCTCCGCCGCCTACTCGACCACCAATAACTGAAACAACAGGATACGTATATGAACGTCCGTCCGTACCGTTCCCGCTACCACCACAACCGCAGCCACCACGGTTTCCACCATATCAGCCCCCTAGAATCCCACCACCGCAACCTCCAAGGTTACCACCACCACCACCACCTCAGCCGCCGCGGTTACCACCTCCACCTCCACCACAACCTCCAAGGATTCCGCCACCACCTCCACAACCTCCACGGCTACCACCCCCGCCACCGCCGCAGCCTCCAAGGATACCGCCACCACCACGCTTCCCTCCACAACCTCCACGATTCCCGCAAGCAACAACTGGATATGATTACCCTACTCCCAAAATACCATTTACCGTACCAACGAGACCACCACCACCACCAACCACACTACGTCCAGTGACTTACTTACCACCTACAACAAGACAGCCTCCCACTCGGCCACCACCACCACCCACCACGCCTAGGCCAGTAACTTACTTACCACCTACAACGAGACAGCCTCCCACTCGGCCGCCACCACCTCCTACGACACCTCGTCCAGTGACTTACCTACCACCCACAACAAGACAGCCTCCCACTCGGCCGCCACCACCACCTACCACACCACGTCCAGTAACATACCTACCACCATCAACAACAACCCAGAAACCTACAACCGGCTACGATTATCCAAAACCTACTATTCCATTTACTTTCCCCACTCGACAGACGCCACCACCCACTAGGCCACCGCCACCACCAACTCCACCCCCTACTAGGCCACCACCACCACCCACTCGACCACCTTCAACCTATCTACCTCCAACAAGACCACCCCCACCACCGACACCACCCCCTACTAGGCCACCACCACCCCCAACCCCGCCTCCCTACAGACCTCCGTCAACTTACTTACCACCAACAAGACCACCGCCACCACCAACACCTCCGCCAACGCGGCCACCACCACCACCAACTAGACCTCCTTCCACTTATCTACCACCACAAACCAGACCACCCCCACCGACTCCTCCTCCTACCAGGCCGCCACCCCCACCGACTCCTCCTCCTACCAGGCCGCCACCACCACCAACTCCTCCTCCTACCAGACCGCCACCACCACCGACGCAGCCTACCTATCGACCACCCACAAGACCACCTACTTACTCCACTATTATTGAAAATTTCAAAACCACAGGTTACGATTATCCAACACCAAAAGTAACATTTACTTTACCTACACAACCGCCAACCAGACCAACACCTCCTCCCACCAGGCCGACACCACCTCCTACCAGACCAACACCTCCTGCTACGAGACCGACACCTCCTCCCACCAGGCCGACACCTCCTCCTACCAGACCAACACCTCCTCCTACCAGACCAACGCCTCCTCCTACCAGACCGCCACCACCACCAACTCAGCAAACAACCGGCTATAGCTACCCGAAACCGTCCACACCGTTCCCGACTCCAACTCGCCCGCCGTACATTCCTCCCTCTACTCAAGTTTATATAACTCCCCCTACAACTAGACGTCCCATATACACGACCACTCAAGCACCTTTCACTACTAGACCACCATTTGTACCAGACGAAGGATATTTCTACGACAAACCACGCGTTCCATTCGTATTCTAAGCCTAAATAAGTTGCCATATTATTGTGATACCAAAATGTAAGAAAATCGCAAAATTTAAATTAAGCTAAGGCTGAAAAAAATATGTATTTGTCGTACTAAAATCCAATACGTACCTGCTAAAGATAAATTAGGTATAATCGAATGTACAATAACATTATTTTATCACATTTTGAAAGTACACGTTTTTTAATTCTAGTTCAAATAGAATTTTTAAAACCGTCTCTGTATGGTCAATAATTGTTATGTATATATCTAAGTAAATAATAATTATAAAATTAATACTCAAAACGAAATTATAACGACACTGCCAACTAATCCTATGTTAAGATAAGAAAATATTTTTAATAAAAAAAATGAATTTATACAATGTGTTTTATTATTCCCCTATAGATATTTTAAAATCTGTAACTTTTGCTATGGCGCAGTAATGAAAAAAAAGGTCTTACGTTTTTCAGTATATCGTTACTTTACCTCAAGATGGATAAGAAATCGAAAATAAAATATTAGATTCCATTAACTGTGGTTTTCACCAGTATTCAGTTCGTTTTTCTTTATATTTCGTATACCTAACTTGTTCATATTTACATTAATTCTTGTCAGATGTAGTTAACAGTATTTTTTTGTATTGTATTGTATTGTAATTGCTTGTTCCTTTTATTTCTTGTAACAATTACAATACTGTTTGTCCACTGCTATTAACAGACGCACAGACCGTTACTGAATTTTATACTTATCAATCAGTTTCATTAGGTAATAAACGTCTGCTTTTTTGCCGAATATATTTATAATAGAAACTAGGAAAGCCACGATCCTACTGACATTACACATGTAAGTTTTTGTTTGTGTGAACAGTGCAAAAACTGCTGGACGGCTTTAGTTGAAATGTAGTCAAAAGATAGTTAGGAATGTTGAGGTTATTTCTATAAAGTTCAACTTTGATTAATCCAGAATTATTGTATCTAAAGTTATACATTAGTCGATAGGCGATTTAAAATAAAGGCTATCTGAACTAATATTATATTAATTTTTTATAGAAGACTAGATTTTCACCCGCGGCTTCTCCCGCGTTTAAGGAAAACCCGTTCCCGTTCCCGTGGGATTTCCGGGATAAAACCTATCCTATGTGTTAATCCAAGTTACCCTCTATATGTGTGCTAAATTTCATTGTTATCGGTTCAGTAGAATTTGCGTGAAAGAGTAACAAACACACACACACACATCCTCACAAACTTTCGCATTTTTTTTTATGCTATAGGATAGCAACCGAGCAGACGCGTCGCCTGGTGTTAAGCGATACACGCCGCCCATAAGCATCCACTCCACTGGGAAGTGGATGTGTTGCTATCCTCAAAGGGATTTGGAAGGATTTAGGGAGAAGGGGCGAGGATGGGAGGGAATGAGGATAGGGAAGGAGAGGATGGGTAGGGGATGGGAAGGGATGTGGGCCTCCGGACCCCTCACTCACCGTACGGAACGCGACAGTAAACTGTCATTATGGCGCCGATATTCTGTGAGGGTGTGGTACCTTCCCCGGTGCGAGCGTGGCCCAATTCGTGCCGAAGCATGCTCGACTCCCACTCCAGAATTATAATAATTATTTATAATATTAGTAGGATAAGAAATAAAAAACTCTATTATTACACTAGTACTAGTATTACAGGGGTATTTGCAACTATTTTTGATTAAATAAAATAAAATGCAAGCTTTAAAACACAACATTGAAAACATTCTCATAGATAGGGAGGCGAGGTAGCTAAATGACGTAATTCAACGGCGTCGTCGAGACTTATCAAAATCGAAAGAGAAAATAATTTCGAAAAGAAAAGCTTCTATGGTAAAAACCATTTTAGCGGTGGGTTTGGCGTGTACGGATTTTCAAAAATGTAAAAAAAAACAGTTACTTGGGCATTCTCGAGCGCGTCAGATATTCATACTACGTATGCCCCAAGTCCCTCTGATAACAACGGTATACTAATCTGCCGGTTTGCGTGGTGGGGCTAGGCATAAAAATTCGTCAAAAATGCACAAAAAAAAAATTTACTCGAGCGCGTCAGATTTTCGGAAGGGGTGTTAAGTAGGCCCCAAGGAAGCTCCCCTTAAAAAAACTGACGATTACGACATGACGATAAGTTATGATGAATTTTTGAAAATGCAGAAAAAAAGAGTCCTTTTGAAATACTCGAGCGCGTCAGATTTTCATAGGGGAGGTTTATCTCGGTATCCTGAAAGCATATTTTCTTAATCTGACAAAAATGTTGGTGGGTTCTCTTAATCTGACCGAAAAAGGTTTGTGGGTTTCTTTTTTTTAATCATCGTTATTTCATATAAATTTTTCTTAACTCCCTCAGTTTTCGAGATATACACAAAAAACCGGGAGTTTGACTTTTTACGATGCTTCAAGTAAAAAAAGTTTTAACTTTGGACAAAAATGAAAAGAGACCTTTTTTTGTAAAATAAAATTACCTTTTTTGTTTATTTAAACTTTTTTTTTGGAAAAAGTAAAGTTCGCGACTTATATGCTGCAACGCGTTTTTCGGAAGATGAAATGGCTCCTCCAGACTTCCGGTCATGCGGAAATCGGCAGATTTTGTATTTTTAGTAAGTTTTAGATTATATTCTTCAAAATAAAAATAAAAACAATCGCGCTCGAGAATGCCGGATTAACGTTTTTTTTTTACAAGTTCGCGACCCTATAACTCGGCGGCGTCAAGGACTTATGGTCAGATTAGTTAAATTTAGTCTTAAAACACTAAAATCAACCCCCAATATCTTAATCTGACGCGCTCGAGTATTTCAGACTATCGATTTTTTTTTACTAATCTGATCGTCTATCCTGGGCGCGCGTCACTACTTAAAGAGCTAAATAGTTAATAAGGTTGTTCTATTAGGTCTAAGGTATCTCTCATATCTTAAACTGCCACGCTCGAGTATTGCAGAAAATTCCCCTCTTCGCCTCCCTATCTATCAATATGAAAAACATTCTCATTGACTGGCCGGTTGGCTTGGTTGGTAGTGACCCTGCCTTCCAAGCCACTGGTCGCGGGTTCGATTCCCGCCCGGGGCAAATATTTGTGTGTTGAACATGGATGTTCGCTCTGAGTCTGGGTGTTAATTATCTATAAAAGTATTTATTTAAAATTATATATGTATGTTTATCAGTCATCTGGTTTTTTTATTTATTTATTTATTGACACAGAATCATTCTTTGTACTTACAGTAATAATACCAAAGCATACATAGAATTTAGTAACAATATGTTAACAAAAATACAAACAAAATGGAGTAACATTCAATGTGCATCCAAGTACCTGATACAGAGGTCTAGGACAGTATTTATACTACTAGCAAAAATGTCAATTGTGGCATCGGAGGCCAGCACACGATTTAACAGATGAAGGGCCGAGTGTGTCGGAGCGGTGCCGGCCGCCTGCGTCCGCACACAGGCCTCCGCGAACAGCGGCCGGCGGCGCAGCGACACGCCGGGAGGCGGCGCCCACAACCCGCACATACCCAAAGCGACAGGATTGTCGACGCGATTATTTAATAATAAGTAATAGTGAATTATGAGAGCAAGTTTTCGTCTCAATTCAAGTGTATTTAAGCCAACCATGCCTATTACAAAAAGAGATGGATACATGTAAGGATAATATCCGTAAAGTTTTAAATACAAATAACGAGCAAACTTTCTTTGAACCCTCTCGAGCAGTAGTGTGTATTTCTTTTCGTGAGGGCTCCATATTATTGCGTTGTATTCCAATATACTGCGTACGTAGGCCGAGTACAATACGACGACAGTTTGAATAACACAAGCGAAAGCATGGGATCAGATCGTGCCGTGTGTGAAAATTGTCCCGAAATATTTATTTATTTATTTATGAACATAAAATTTACTAGTAACTAATAACTATATTATTCCATTATTCATGGCGAAATCAATGGAAAGTGAAGGTACTTAGTAATTAATTCGCAAACCACATTTCATAATCTAACGATATATTTATGTTAATTTCTGTTTAATAATACATTATGAGTTAAATAAAAATCTCTTTTTCATTATTTTGAAAAGTAACCCGATTTTATGCTGCATCACACTTTTCTTACGCTCTTTTTCAAAATAGCTAGACCTCTGTCCATTATGTCCTTGACTCTATTATCCATAAATAACCATATTATGGTATACCTATACTTACCACAATAAAAAAAAAACAATGGAAATGTATATAGGATAGTTAAGAATGCAGATATATTATTAAAGCAAAATAAATCTGCAATATTTGCCAGTGACACACAGTTATTTTTTTTTATTACACATAGTATACACATACATGTATATACTATGATTGTGTAATATTACATATAGTATAAAACAAAGTCGCTTTCTCTGTCCCTATGTCCATTTGTAAACTTAAATCTTTAAAACTACGCAACGGATTTTGATGCGATTTTTTTAATAGATAGAGTGATTCAAGCGGAAGGTTTTAGTATACAATTTATAAGGTTTTATACAAAGCGGGCGAAAACGCGGGCGATAAGCTAATAACTTATAAATGGCTCTACAGTACTACTTTGGATATCATTAGAATTGTCTCTTAAAGTAGAGAAATCACACAGACCTTGTTAAATTGCTTGTCTTTTGTTGTTGAATAATTACACCGTGTTTAAAAATGTACAGAAACATATTATAATCCAATCAAGCTAGTTTCAACCCGCGGATTTGCTGACAAAATACGTGCATAACGAGTCTATAAATTATTCTAGGACACAATCAATCGAATGAATGAATGAAAACGCTTTATTTTACGCCAATAACATGTAGCCTATATATTATTTTAGGATACAATCAATCGAATGAATGAATGAAAACGCTTTATTGTACACCATTACTAATAACAAAAACTTGATAAAAACAGACATACCTATGTCCATCCATACCTATATCGCTATTTGTCTATAATGTACCTACATTATATTATTATAGACAAATAGCGGCCTTATTACTAAACCATCTCTACCAGGCTCAACTTTCATCGATAAAGTGCTCTATATGTAAATGTGTACCTAATCTTTCCTCATATAATTAGTATTGTACTTAATATATGAGGCTTAGAATATGCATTTTAAACTAATCGTAAACACGCAGTTCCATTACACTCAAAATTACACATAACTCAAAGAATAGAAAGCATATTTAAATAGTTTAGTTTTGAAAATTTAAGTTATTCGTGTCCAAAATGTAGCAACCATCTCACGCGAACCTGGAAGTGATTATGAAAGTATAAATTCACGAATTACAAGCCAGCAATTTAGGAAACAATTTTAACTCACGTAATGTCGAATAAAATATACATAAAAACCGTTTCACTTGTCTTAGTGTGCGGGATTAGGAGTGAACAATGTTCGTCGTAGCACGCTCCACTGCTCTGCGCTTAGCGATAGTGATGTGCCCGTTATGTGTGAATGTCGATGAATCGTTGTTGTAATAGAAGTATACCAATCAATTTATCGACCTCAATGACTTGAAGTCGGATCACCTGATACTGAACTGGTGGTCCCTAATTGTTACAGAAATTGAGTATTTTAAATAATTTTTAAAGAAGCCAGTATTAAAACAAGTATAAAATATATTTATAGTCTCATATCATAGAATGAAGCCATTATACAACACCTACTATGTGTGAAAGTGTATCACATATTTTAACTTAATTTTTTACAAAATAAGTTTTCTAGGTGATTAGGTGCAATCAAAAAAAAATTCATGTTTATAATGTAGGCTCTGCAATGTTTTGCTTTTTTAATATAAATATTATTAACAATATTACAGCATATATATAGCAATAACAGCAGCAGATCTTTAGAAAGTCGTTCATTAGTTACACTAAAAATTAGTCTTGCAATATTATTTATTTTGTTATCATGTTTAAAACCACTATTGCAGTGCTGTATTTTATTTCGTCAATCAAAGTAAGCTGAAACATACACGAATTAATATTGCATACTAACCTTGGTCAAAACATCGATATAATGAAAGCGACCACCACAACACTATACATCAACAATCTCAAAGGAAAACACACTGTCGTGGACACTCACAAAGAATTCACATTTTTCAGCGCGGACGCAAGCGTCGGTCATAACATTTTTTTTTATTGACTAGTGATGTGACAATGTCGAGTGAGAGCAGCTCAAGTAAGCAATTCGGTTTGTACAGGACGATAGATGCAAGGACAGAGGAATTTCTCAAGTTGTCAAGGAAACGGCAGATGCGGCAAGGATGCCTCTGTGCAGCCATATCGACTGCTATTACGGTTACTGTAGTCATTGTAAGTAATAAGTGTTTTTGTGTGTTATATGTGATTAGTTGTGTAGATTTGTTGGGTGAAACTTCTAGTGCTATTTATGTGTTTTTCTAGTAATTACGATAGTACGTAGTGATGTGCTTAAATAATTTTTATAATCTAAATCAGAAAGAAAATTCGTAATATAAGTCAATATCCTATTAACTATGTAATTTTAAATTTCATTGCTCAATCATCTGAGAAGTTATTTTTGATTAATTTATTTGTATAAAAACAAACTATGCTCATGTTATGATTCTTTACATATTTGTGAAAACTTTTAATATAATATTTTTAATATTCGTACCAATCGCGGTTTAAAAATTATTTTAATTATTGATTTATGTTGAAATCATAGTTAGTTACACTACACTTAGGAAAAAATAAAATTAAAATAGATTGGTTCCTCTCCATAGTTTTATGTTTGTATTCACTGCATTAAATTAAACTGCATCTGTATTAAATTGTCGTTAATTAAATATTTGTCGTACTTGCTTGATTTTACAATCATTCTTCCGTATCAATGGAGACGCGTTCAGTTTTATAACTTTTGAAATGATGCCATATAAGGTGTTAACTTTGGTTTATATATCAAGAGATAATAAATCGTTTATATATGGAACATTTTAAAACTCTACATAACCTATCTAATATTATAAATGCGAAAGTAACTCTGTCTGTCTGTCTGTTACTCAATCACGCCTTAACTACTGAACCAATTTGCATGAAATTTGGTATAGAGATATTTTGATACCCGAGAAAGGACATAGGATAGGTCCCGGAAATCCCACGGGAACGGGAACGATGCGGGTTTTTCTTTGACTGCGCGGGCGATGCCGCGGGTGGAAAGCTAGTTGTGGATAAATAATTCTAAGCAACGATATTGGTTAAATTGGAGACTAAATATCTAACAAACATAATATTTTATAAAAATGTAGATGTAAATAAATAAGATTAATTAACCACAGTGAAATCGATACATCTTTGTTTACGTGTTACATACAGATACACAAAACAAAAAAAGAGTGTGTACATTATGTACACGCGTTAGAAGTTATACTTCTTTGGCGTATAGAAAAAAATACTAGAATATACAACTTGTACATAATTATCAATTTTCATACCACCTAGAACTAACTTCATGCTGTTTTTACTTGTCGGTGTGCGCGCATCGTAAAAATTCACTCTCATCATATTTTGTCCATCCTCCATCGCGCCAAAAGTAGTATAACTTCAAAAATGTTGCATTTTAGCAAATCTTAATATCATCGAAAATCTATTGTAGGCTGAATTTTATCCCAGTGTAATTTACGAAAGAGCTCTTAAAAATATTATATCTTTTACATTTAAAGAAAATTATTTAACTGCAACAATGTAAAATAAATTCTTGTGATGCTAACAACAATGACATTCCTCAAAGAAAGTATTTTAAACAACAACAAAGTTTTTCAAACCGTTTCAGTAAAGTTGTTGTATCCCTCTATCTAAACAAACTAACATGCCTACTTATTTTGCGGTTTATCTATCTATTTATCTATCTATCTATTTATGTATAAAGAAATATGATCTTTGTGACAAAGAGATCCGAACATAAAATTTTATCCAAATTGGTCCAGGCGTATTTCCGTGATAGAATAAATTATATGTAAAAAGATGCAATATTCTTAAGTATATAATATTCTTAATAGTTTTGCTTTCCTCAAATCTGAAAGCGATTTGAAACAAAAATTAGTGTGCACTTAACGAAAAATTTCACTCTATAATCTTTGAATGAGATTTCTAAAGTACATAGTTACATAATAAAACTGTGAATTTTTTATAATATATTACGTGTACATTTATTAATATTAATTTTATTTTTTTCTAGTATGAAATTAACTCTAGGCATATTTTAAAACAGTAATTACTGTTAAGAAGATAGCTTATTTAATTTTTTTTATCTGACTAGAGGCTAGATTTTAAAGATTTACTTATTTGTTTTTCAGTGTTTTTCTTTAACGTTAATAAAATATATAAAGGGTTATTAAGTAATTTAAATGCCAATTACTTTCTTCTATGTACTGTCTATTGAAATTTATACTAAGTAAATTTTTAGTTGATAATTATTGATGAGATTATTATGTTGTAATTAGTACTCTTTTTGTAAACTAACTATGTGTGTGTGTTTATCTCTAAAAACTGTTTATTTCTCGCTACTTGTTTGGTTTAATCATTTATTGAAACGGTAAGTTTATTATTAATTGTATTACTATAATTTTTAATAATGTTGAATTGCAATAAAATAAATATCTCGCTTCAATGCATTCATGTTTTCCTTAACAATTGCTTAAATGTGGGAATGTATAGATATTTTATAACTAAAAAAATACATTATTAAAAAATTCATGACCTACTTATACATGACTGTAAAACTAACTAATGAATCTTTTATTTTCAGTGCATCGTTCTCATCTACGAATATACCACGCTAAGTAACACGAATTCATACAAATCTAATTGGCTTGGCTTGATGAACGAAACAATAGACATACCTTTCGATACATCAGCATTAAACAAAGCAAAATTAAACTTTGACCACAGCACTATCGAACTTCTCCCCATTCTGCTAAAAACTTTCAAAAGGAACAAATATTACGATCAGTTCATAGACGACACTTCAAGTCCTAATTATGAAACGACAGAATATTCCAGAAACATCTTTGCTGATTCAAGGAACTGGATGAAAATGCCTTCAAGAGTATACGCGATTGAATATAAAACATCACCAGTAATTTATTTCAAAAGCCCGACACGAAACGTCGATTATTACACGAAGATAAGAAAGATCAGAGATTATAAGCGTATAATGAATTACGTGGATAAAATGATCAGTGAAAAAGTGACTGGATCAACACAATCGCTAATGAAAAGAGATTATAGTGCTTATGAGAAACCACTTTTGAATGAAGGTACCACACCTATACCTAATTTAAAAAAAACTAAACCGTATACGGTCGCGAAGCCAGTTCCTCAAAAGAAGACACGAATGAATTGTAACTGTTCCACGAAAATGGGTGAACTGTTGCGGAAAATTATATCTAGCCTTCAAAGTATGTTGCCAGATTTTATGAACAATAATACAGAAATAAAACCTTGTTCTCTTAAAGAAGTTAAACATGTAACTGAATCATACACCGTTGGCCTTGTTACACCGTTTACGGAGAAGAGAAATTTAATACCAAGAAATAGTAATTCAGATATTACTACCACTCCACCAGTTCAAAAGATAATAACCAAACACGAAACAACTATCGAAAAATCTTATGAACCATCATCATCTGAAGAAATAATTAACAGTAATGCTAAGCGTGAATCCAATTTAAATAACATTATTCAATTGATAAAGCCAAAAAATCATAAACCACAAGTAGTAAAAAATAGTACGTATTATGGAAAAGAAAAGCTACAAAGCTATTACAATTTAGATAATGTATTACCAATAAGTAATACTACTAATAAGCCCTTAAATCATACTGATATAAAACCAACTGTGAAATCAATAGCTCGTTATATTTTTGACAGAAACAAATTGGATGATAACAGTTTTAGAGTTTTGCCTAACTTTAGACCTATCCTGAATGATAATAGAAAAGGTAACGGGGAAACAACAACGAATATTGCAAATTTATTTGATATTTTAGACGCGAATAGCTTAGAATTAGTCAAAATGTTTTCAGGAAGATCAAATAAAAACAGTAATATATCGGTGATTGCAAAAACAAAAAATACACAGTCAGAATTCGAGGAATCAAAACAAACTATAACAACTGCAACTAATAGTAGTTTCAGTTCACCTCGAAAAGTAAATAATAATATAGTAGCTACTATAACACATGCTTTAAATAAACTAACAGAGAATGTGACTGGTACAAATATAAACAAAATACTAGAGAATGATTCCATTGTGCTCAAAACGATTACAAATAGAACAATACCACTTAGTAACACAGTCTATACCATAGCAGATACAGTTCAAAATTCCCAACAAGAAAATTTACCCAAAGGTTCTGGTAACAATAAAGCAAATAATGATTATCATATAGAAGATAGCACATTGGAAGAAGAAATGGAAAAATCTTCAGATGAGGACTCTGACGAAGAAAATACAATTAGAAATTTGGAACAAGTACTCAGAACATTTAAAAACGATACGGCTAATCTAAGGGCTCGTAACAGAACTGCGGAGAGTTCTGAAATGTATCAATGGGAATTGGTTAAGATAGAAGAGCATGCAAAAAATTTAACAGATTCCATTATGTCCCAAAATCGACCAACATATTTAGAAATTCAGAGGAACGACTGGAACATAAATGATAATTTAGAAGATGACAATAATATAAACAATTACACCTTTGATTAACTTTATTTATAAGATATTTATTATGTATTATGATTTGTATTAACCTTTTTATTGAAGAAATAAATTTTGTTTTCAATTACATCTGGATTTTTATTTCTGTAACCTTTGTATTATCATGTATTGCAAAGAAACATCACTGTACATAATATACTAACTGCGAAGCTATTTTGTGAGGTTAGTAATTTATTATCATGAAAAATTAATATAAGTTTTAACACACAAAACACAAACTTGACAAATGTTCCGCACTACATAAGCGTTCAAATCTGAGATCTTAGGTTCGTTTGCACGTACCAAGTCATCTCCGAAACTAATAATTATGTAGATTTTTTTTTTCACTTGTAAAAAGCTACTATTTTCCTTCTTATGCTGTTTATATGTTAATAAAGTATATAGGTACAGAAGTAATTTTCCTAAATAATTCAAAAATTATATTGCGAATACACATCGATAACGCAATTATTCAATCTCAAAAAAATTCAAATAATGTTTTATTTGCGAAGTTTTTATAATAATTGAAATAACATTGTTTCAGATAGTTCTACTTATCTACGAGAATCTGATTATAGTAGAATCTAATGCAGTACAAAATCTCAAGTCTAAATATAAGCTTGTTAAAGATCAACCAATTGCTGACAGACTTGATAGGAGCTATTTCGGCTTTGATCAAGATTACTTTGAGAGAATGCCATTACTTGTTAATGCTTTGCAAGAAAATAGTTATATAGATCCAACAGCAGAAACCTCTGTTCCTGCGACCATTATGAGGAAGAAGCAACGCTCTCAAACCCTTAGCCAAATTACAAGATCACAAACAATGTACAAATCAGTACGAAAAACAACACCTAAACCATTTTCGTACGAATACAGAAGTCCTAACCCGACACCGTTCAGTAAGAATTTTAATTCCAGGAGTTGGGTGGAAAGTTACCGCAACGCTCAAAGATTAAAAAATCTTAATCAAGTCATAAAGTATCTTGAAAAAACTTTAAATGCCAAGTTTGGGGATGTCAGCGAACCGTCAACCGCTCAAATAGCATTTTCTGGTGTTTATGTTGCACCAATTGAAAAGAAGAAATCTACACACCAAGATAATATTAGTTATGAAGCACAAGGGTCTAGGAAAGTTGAATATCAATCTAATCATGTTTCGGATCCATTATTTGTATTTAAACCAGATAGTCCAGGCGATATAAATTTACTAGCAGAAGGCTACAGGTTCTCACCTTTACTGACATCACACCAGACAAGTAATAAATACAGACCAATGTTTAGACCCGTAACTCAACACAAAAGAAAATGTTTAGGAGTTACTTGTAATAAAATGTCTGATTCTCAAAATGTCGATGCAATTGATTTTACTGGAATTCATGCGAACAAATATGATAAACCAAGAGCATTCGGGGTAATGCTCGATTTGTATCCTATAAAATCAACAAGTTCATACGAAGACTTAGATCCTAAAAGCACTTCGGCTATAGATCACATTTATATTACGACGTCAAGGCCGCAATTTCAGTTTAAAAAGAAATCAAACAATTCAAAGGATAGAAGAACGTCATTCAAGCCTAGAAGACCCAAAATTTTAGCAAATAGAAATATAGAATTAACAACAACACAAGCACCAAATTTTGAGACTACAAAAGTGCCACAACAAAGAGTTGTGCATTTCAATGTATATTCTGTAAGAACAAACCCTTCATATCCAAATGAGCAAAACATATATACAAGTACAAGTACAAGCACAACTACGACTCCCCAAATACCATACGAACCATATTATGACCACAATTTATACGACGTACAACTGCCTGTTTTAAATACATCTTTTGTTGAAGATTATCACGCAGGAAGTTCGGGCGTAATACCGGTTGAATACACTCCTCCTCCTCCTGTTTACCAATATACAACACCTACAATACCACAGTTTGATTCAACGTATTCATCTACAGAATCATATGTAACTAATCCCCCAGAAATTTTCAAATTTAGTCCCGAAGATGCTAAAGTGCCAGACGAATATTTGAATTTGAATATGCGGAAATCAGACATAAGTATGATGAGTGAATCAGATATAGAAACGAGAAATGGCGAAGATTACACAAAAGCATACACCGAATCTGACAACGATAGTACACAGCTAATAGATGATAATGAGGATTCCAAAATGCTAGTTATTAAACTAAAGAATGTTTTACAAACAACAACAGACGCACCAGTCACGGAATTCTATACAGATACCACGACAGAGATTCAACCTACAGAAACAACTGAAAAAGAAGAAGACACTTACGTACCAACAATAAACGGACACTACAGGAGTATGAAACGCAAAACATTAAACATATTGTTTAATGAGAATTCAGAAAAATACAGGAAGAAAAGGCTTGAAACGTCGATCAGTTTTCAACGGTCAACTTATGTTCCTATGTATGTAGAAATAAAAAGGAATCGAACTAATACATCTATTGAAAATGACTAAACGTGCTTTACTGTATATTTCTTTACCCACCGAATTTTTTTACAAACTAACACTTTCGTGCTTAATAATTTCATAGTTGGATTTGTTGCAACGTTACCTTAATTTAGCTAAAATGCATTTTTTATTTATACTGTGATCCTGTAACAGCTTTTAACTGCATCTTTGATTTTCTTTTTCATTTTCTTAATAATTAATTAATTATTGTTATTTCATTATTTTCTAATTTAAATATTTATGACGTGGGAGACTCGTTTGTAAATTAAAATAAACCAATAAATTATTATTAAGTTGTTTTATTTCTATCTCGCAATCAATCGTAACTTGAGTTGTAGATATTCAAATAATCTTAAAATAATTAACTTCACATGCATGCATTCAAACTATCGATAAAATATTATGTTACCTATTAGAATTATTTACTAATATACTTAGTGTTATACCTATTGTCTGTGCTAATAGTTAGATAACAGGGGAACTTTTTTAAATAAAATTCTATAATCGTCGTTAAACCTATACCCGCGCCTTTAAACGAATTTCTAATGATTATTACCTAAACTAATTAGATAATTATTTTAAAAAGAAACAGAATTGATACCATAATAATTACATAAGCGGAATACATGTAATTATGATCATTAAAAAGATACGATAATTATAGTAAGTATATAGTTAGTACCAAGACGCAAAGACACGGAATATGAAAAAATATTAAACATGCACATTCATAATGTATTGAATTAAGCAAATTACGTAT
The DNA here is from genome assembly GCF_905220415.1 of Colias croceus. NCBI lineage: Eukaryota > Metazoa > Arthropoda > Insecta > Lepidoptera > Pieridae > Colias > Colias croceus. Next base: position 11,812,826 of record NC_059542.1, on the reverse strand, counting down.
TTACCATACACATTAAATGTAATTCGACAATGCTTACACAATCGCGTGGTGGAAGTTTTTGCTCTAGCGTAGTTTTACGGTGAAAGGTGGCCAAAATAACATCTTCATATTATCATATTATATCGCATCTATACAGACGCATCAAATTTAATTTGAATTGATAAAATTTGAAGGATTCTCAATTTGACTCCAAAATGCTGTACGATTGCAATAGGTACTAACTTTAAATGCCGTAAATTAAAAGAAGAATAAGAAAGAACTTAGTGACCAATAGTCTCTTATTGAAATATCTTATTTAATAACACACCATTTTCACAGTTAGTTAGTAAGAAAAATAACGGCAGTAAATCATCATCAAAACTGAAGTACAAATTTTGTATCGCCTGGTTGAAAGATGTTAGCAAATTTGTGTCTAACAATGATGTAATTTTTGGAAGGCGCATAAAATTTGCATAGCAATCCATACTAATATTTTAAATGCGAAAGTAACTTTGTCTGTCTGTCTGTTACTCAATCACGCCTAAACTACAGAACCAATTTGCATGAAATTTGGTATGGAGATATTTTGATACCCGAGAAAGGACATAGGCTACCTTTTATTGCGAAATATGTACCACGGGCGAAGCCGGGGCGGCCACTAGTTAATTATAAAGATAGGTAGTAGGCAAATGAAAAGGTTATTGTTCTAACGGTTATGAGTCGAAACGGTGTTTTCGTGAACCATTCAGGGTTTTTTAGTTTGAACACAATAAAATTATTGTTGTCAAGTAAATTAATGAATTGAAGCAAAATTGGGACATTCAGTTGTGATGTTTTACATTCAGACTATTTGTGTGTACATCGCACACAAACTATTACATGATTGATGGCATAGAACGCACTTTTACAACAATTCATTATTGCTAGTAAAAGTGGCACACGTCTAATACAAATCCCCATTTTATCAAATATTTTCCTGCTTGACCATCAGAGGTTGCCTGGAAGAGCTGTAGAGAATAGCATCGCTGCTTTGGCGATAAAACCGTCTTATGCTAATTTTTTCTGTTTAAATATCACTAAGAAGCAAGGTTTGTAAAAAAAACAATACATTTCTTTAAAATTAAAGCCTTCTTAGTTCTTGGAACTCCTTATAAAATCGTAAAAGCCTTAAAAATTCAAGGAAACAGAATTTACCATAATGCATAAATTTTCCAATTACCTTGCAATTTTTAGCCCGCAGTCAAGTCAATCAAAAGGTCTGTTTCTACTTGAGCACATTTTAAGAACACAAGCAGATAAAATAATTATTTTGTGCGATTAGGTACTAACACTAGGTATGTTATGTATGCTGTATTTCTTCCTAAACGTACAAAAAATATTTCCCACGAATATGGTTACCTATGTATTACTTAACATTTAAGTATGTGTACATTTTTTAGTACGGCCCTTTTTTAAGTATTTCCTGTATAAAATTGATATGTCCAAGAGACCATAGAATTGCGTTTACGCAGCTTTTTCGTTCCCGTGACCTTAATGCAACTATTCCGTTCTCCATACATGACCCCTATTTCTATCTCACTCTAACGCAGATGTGACCTTATATGTTTATCTCACCTCACGCATCTTAAGTTACACCGTTACTTTTACCCGTGCAAAAGGCTCGATCTGCAATAGATTAGAAACGAACTGATCAAAATATAGCTATCCCTTTCTATTCCACTAAAGAGTCGCTAATGTGATGAAACAAAAAACAGCAACAGACCGGTGGTGCAAGTTTTTGACAGTTTTTAAACAGTCGTGTCTTGAGGAGATACAAGATGTGTTGTTTTGTGTGATTTTTTTTTGTAAACGATAGATAATTTGACAGAATTATGTGTTATTGTGTGTGATAATGTGTGTTTGTTTATAACTTTACTGGAATATTGTCAAAACCGGTGATAAAAGGCAAGTTCACACAACTTTTGCTTGTTAGTCATCAAGGATATTTCGAAATTTATTATAATAGGTATATAGAGGTCTGACATTTCATATTTTTTATGTTTTACTTCGAATTTATACGGAAGTTAAACACACTTAATTATTTTAAAGAATGAATTAAATGCTCTCTATATCTCTTATCCATACTAATATTATAAATGCGAAAGTAACTCTGTCTGTCTGTCTGTTACTCAATCACGCCTTAACTACTGAACCGATTTGCATGAAATTTGGTATAGAGATATTTTGATACCCGAGAAAGGACATAGGCTACTTTTTACCCCGGGACATAGGATAGTTTTTATCCCGGAAATCCCACGGGAACGGGAACTATGCGGGTTTATCTTTGACTGCGCGGGCGAAGCCGCGGGCGGAAAGCTAGTACCTAGCGGATAAAAAAACAATTAGTTATCTAGGTAGATATAGGTAATAAATTTTCAATTTTTTTTATACAGGGTGGCTTTATGAGACGGAAAACGTTCATATAGATTTTACAGTCAGAAAAGCTAAAATACTGAAAAAAAAAATGTTGACTTCGATCCTATATTCTTGTGGAGATCAAAAGAAACATCAGATCAAAAGAAGTTCAGTACAGAAATTGCCTTACTACTAGAAATATTACATACTAGCCGCGCCCTGCGGTTTCACCCGCGTGGCTCCGCTCCTGTTGGTCTTAGCGTGATTATAGAGCCTTCCACGGTTAATGGGCTATCTAACACCGAAATAATTTTTCAAATCGGACCAGTAAGTAGTTCCTGAGATTAGCGCGTTCAAACAAACAAACAAACATACTCTTCAGCTATACAATAAGTATAGATTTTGCAACTAAAATTTTAAAACAGACACTTCGGTAAGTCGTATCTCACCAGCTTCACGTTCGCATATATTATTTTCTACAGGTTAAAGTACCCGTACTGATCTGCCCCAAAAATCCATCCTGTACATCACTACATAGGTATATACCTACCTACTACCTGCTACTACATAGCGTCATACGTTTCGTTTGATACGTTTTCAATAAGGATCTAGAAAAATAATCTCAGCAGGATACTTGTACACCTTATACCTAGTCTAACACACATGCCAAAAAGATGTGATGAGATCTTAATTGTGAATGCAAGAAGATTTGTAACACTCAACGCAGGCTATGGTCATTCATTAGAATATTCTCAGAATTGTTCGGAATTAGGTCGTTTTGAACATACCTACGTTACGAAAAACTATATGATAGAATGACGATGAAGATATGAATTGTGAAGGTAGGTATCTAAAGAAATAATATTATAATATGTTCGATTGTAGCTAATTTTATTATACAGGTGTCCCAGCAACGGTATACTAAGCCCCAAGGAGGTTATAGTTTTGCAAACGCTGAGTACCTACGTAAAAAATATTTATAAAATTCCAGACGAATTTTTTTGACAAATAGATGAATTCATAAAACTCTATGTGCACAACCCTCAAGCAACCCACTCAACTTTGCCACCCGCACGTGAGCTATCGTGTTTTCATAGACAAAATGCTCACATTAGCGAAGGGGTATATACCGTATATATGCCGGCTGCGCGAAGCTAGAGACGAAAATGGATTTTAAGGAAAAATTAAGCAAAAAACTTTTGGCTTAATCTTGTTGTTTAAGTATTTTTTACGTGATCAGTGTATGCAAAACTACAAGTCCCTTCGCGCTTAGTATACCAATAGTGGGAGTAGTGGGACACCCTGTATAGGTAGGTAGTTAAATTGTGATGAAGTACCTTTAATGAAGGTAGGTTTTATCGTAGATATTACAGTTAATAAAAATTATGTAAGTATCAAAATTATTTAGTAGTGAGTATAGATACACGTACAGTTTGTTATATTATGTACTGTATAATATATAGGTACCTAATACGAAGAAAAGTCACGTTTTGACCTTAATGTAGTCACATGGTAACCACACTCGTTTCTTTACATACCATCACTTACCTACTCTTTTTATACTACCTACGTAATATATGTATATTAATTACATCCTGAATTCAATCCTGTTTTGGCTCCAGCTTTCAAATAAAAAAAATCGTCAAAATTGGTTCACCCGGTCGAAAGTTGGTTGGTCGGTTGATACCTAAGTTTGTAGTCAAACTTAGCATTCACTTAAGCATTTTCTTGTATTTCATTTTACGAATTTGCAGCGAGCGTGGGTGGTCACGGGCTCCTCGTGCGAATCGTCGGGATAATTAGATTATAATTTATAATTAATCGCATTTAAAATCCGTTAAAATCTTTAATTTCTAAATAACTATATATTTTTAACCAATAAACCAGGTTATCAATTATCATAGACGTAACGTTGCACAAAAACTTGTTATGGGACTAATTATGTTTATCAGCTTCCCACGATCCATTGTGCGAAGTGCATTGACTCCGATACGTCGTCATGGCAACCCACTTCCTTCCTATACGAAGAAATTGGAATCCTAGAATTGATAGGAGAAATTTTATCAATTGTAGCCATTGTTTGCAAAATATAAACCTACTTTAACATGAGATTTAGAACAGATTGAAAAAATACTAATCTCATTTTTTTCTCAATTTATGTTTTAGTGAGATTAGATTTCCTATGCAAGTTCATTTAAAATAAAATTAGTTCTACATCACTTCTACATTATACAAATATTAATAGTCATTATTTTATGAAAGAAAACGATTATTGTCCTTTAATTGAGTATTTAACCCTAGAAAGATAGTCTGCGTCAAAATGACTCCTGCGTTTTCGAAATATAGCTTTATCTTTTTAAATGTCGCGAATCCATAACTGTGCTTATAGGACATTTCATAAGTCACTAAGAGCTACCCTATGGTATACGTCTCAATAAAGTTAGAGTAACCAATTTTGAAATATAACGACTACGTGAGTCAAAATTACGCATGATTATCTTTACCGTGACTTTTAAGATTTTGACTTCTATGGTAGTTTGAATATTTTTTAGCTTATTTTTACTGTATATTGTGACTTATGTTTAAAATTTATTTTTATACATATTGAAGCAAATATAGAAAACAATTGGGGATAGAAAATTGGAAGAATATTGTATACTAGCCGCTCTTATGCAAAGCGATGAGGGTCCCTGTGAAGAAACCGATAGGGAAGTAGGAGGACCACGAAATTGAAAATGACGAGCAAAGTGACACAGAAGAAGCTTTTCCCGATGAGGTACAAAGCAAAGATGATATATTACATTCAAGCAAAAGGCGAAGTAGATGCATTAGACCGAATGTGTTCCCTGATGTTCAATAGTAGTAAGACAATGAGATGGCCAATGGCTTTATTTTATGGAATCAATAAAATTGCTTGGATATTGCATATTAAATTTATAGCCACAATGTTAACATCAAAGCACAAAAACATCCGAGTCAAAAAAACATGAAATATAGAAGCATGGAACCGTCTTCTTTGTTTATGCGTGGGTGTTTAGAATCACCAGCTTTGATAAGATATTTGCGTGATAATATCTCCAATTTGTTGCCAAATGAAGTATCTGGTACATCGTAAGAAAGTACTGAGGAGGCCTTCCGTAAAAAAAAAACGTATTTACTATACGATTTGTCCTTCTGAAATATGACGAAAGGCAAATTCCTCCTGCAAAAAATGTAACATCGTTATATTATGTCGTGAGCATACGTTGATATGTGCTAAACTTGTTTCTCACTATTTTTTATATAAGTATATGTACAACATATATATAAGATATAAAAAAGTCTGATAATTGTAGCCAAAAATAAGTTTTTATTAGAAATAATACGTGTTACAAGAATTGTAGATTTAAAGCAGACGTTTAATGTTTTCGTTTTTTTATATGTATAAAAATAATTAAAAATAAATTATTTGTAATATTAATTATTCTAACATAACTGTAAATATATAATAACTTACAATTTATAGAAAAAAAACAATATACCGCGACTTAGAGCTAACTAAAAAACATGCGTAAATTTGACGCATGACTATCTTTCCCGTATTACTCAATATGATTATCTTTCTAGGGTTAAAAACGATTGATAAATTCAACGAATAAAGCACACTAATAACGAGAATTCAGTAACTATGAACTTAACTAATTAGGTGGGTAGGTACTTAACTTATTATTTTTAATTACGTGAAATGCACAAGAAAATAAGTTAATTACTCAATAGTCAATGGTCGTAAAAGTAAGTAAGTAGTTAAGATATTAATAATTTTAAAGTTTATTAAGCGTAACATACACTCCATATTATTTTTGGTGAAAAAGCTATAGTTAATTCTATTCTCTGTGAAAGAAATATTAAGTAAAGAGGTAAGAACTAAGAATAGTAATAGTTACTTAGATTTTGTAAAACAAAATTATATGTGCATATAATAGGAGAACGTTAATTAATTGTTTAAATGTAGTGATAATGTAAAGTGTAAACAATCGAAAAACCGTCAATAGGCCGGGAGGTAATCGTGTTTATTATATCAAACTAGTTATGCCCCACGTTTTTACCCGCGTTGCTCCGCTCCTGTTGGTCTTAGCGTGATGATAACCTCTATAGGCGGTTGGCCTTCTTCGATAAATGGGCTACCTAACACCGAAAAAAATTTTCTAATCGGACCAGTAGTTCCTGAGATTAGCGCGTTTAAACAAACAAACAATTTCTTCAGCTTTATAATATTAGTATTAGTATAGGTAGCTATGCAAATCGCTACATTACATTTATCAAAACAATCTTAATAATTCATATTTTCAAAGTTAAGTTGAGTATAGAATACATTCAGTTTGTTTATGTACATCAGCATGTTTGTAGGTACCACTGCACTAGAATGCCGTTTAACGTACGTGAGATTTGTTCGAAACAATTCTAGACCAACGGCAACGCAACGGTCCGAGAACATGTAATGGACAAGTGCTATGCTAACTGTTCTTTGAAATTTACATATATTATACTAGCTGTGCTCCCCGCATTGCTCCGCTCCTGTTGGTCTTAGCGTGACTTAGCGTTTGCCTTCTTCGATAAATGGGCTATCTAATGTCGCCTCTACACATAGGCCAGCGCATTCGCCAGCGCGCTGGCGGTGCGCTTGCAAACGCGCTTGTGAGTAATCCACACATTGGAAGGTCGTTCAGTATGGTTTGGTTCGAGCCAATGTGCGGACGTATTCAAAATGGATGTAACAAACAAAGAAATAAACACACTTTCACATTTATAATGCAATGTCTTGAGACATTGGATTAAAATCCATGTCTCAAGCACATTTTGATTTAAAATAGTATTGTTAATAATTAATTGTGTAATTTTAATACTAACGTAGTTTTTAAGGTACCAAGATAGTTACTAACAATTATATGGATATTGCAATTATCTGAAATAAATTGAATAAATAAATAATATTAAAGTAGGATGCTCTTTGTGAAGTAAAACATTGTGAGAAAAACGGCATGTCCAAGAACCTTATTTATTTTGCACTTTTAATACATAGGTACAACATTTTTATTTTTATGGTACTTATTTTTTGGGTTCTACAGGCAGTTTTCACTCTGATAGAGCTCAATAAATTTAAATGTTTCCTCGTTACTCATATTGTTCGCCATTTTGTCAAGTTAGGTGTTAATTCGCCGCACGAAAAAAACGTGCACTCCTGATAGCTGCTACAGTCAAACTGATCGCGCGGCCAATGTGTGGATGGTGCGCCAAGCTTGCGACAAGTGTCCTTTGATGTTTCCGACACCGCGCGGCAAGCTCGCGAGCGCGCTGGCCAACGTTCAAATACCTACCACGAGCGCGCGAACGCCCGTTCTACACATTGGACAAGTGCATGTGCCAACGCGCTTGCGAACGCGTTGGCCTATGTGAAGTGCCGGCATAACACCGAAAGAATTTTTCAAATCGGACCAGTAGTTCCTGAGATTAGCGCGTTCAAACAAACAAACAAACTCTTCAGCTTTATAATATAAGCACAGACTAATAATAGGTAATATACTACGTACTTATATATAAATATAGATTACCTTCTATACTAGTACCTTGAACCTTCGTTACAGTAGTAGATGGAGTCTCTTATACGGGTATATTATGTGTTTAAAGGTCTGAATAAGGAATATCATTTCCTCCTTTGGCACCATATTCATTACTGATAGCGTGATGATAGTATATGTTCTATAGCCTTCTTTAAAGTGGTTACCTGAAAAAAAAATCTTAATTCGAACGAGTGATTCCTGAAATAAGTTCATCCGAACAAAACCTACTTCTGTTATACTAATAACAATAATAGTTGTATACGTAGTATATTATTAGTCTGTGCTAATAGCATAGTCTTTACTCGTTTCCAATTTCTATCTGTTAATTAATCTCCTTGCTAATATGTGGTTGTATTTTGACGTAATATGATTAGTTAACGATCTAGTAAATTTAAATGGTTAGTATCAATGATAAAAACACCTGTGACATATGTAGTAAAAAGAGATGTAGGTGTGTTCAATCCTTTTTAGGAACTGGAGAAATGTCGTGTGATCAACACTATCTTTTCATTTCGGCCAAGATGTAAGTATACAGTACATATTGTGTGCATTAATTAAAGATGTGTTGAAAAAGTTTTTTAGTTTATTTGTAAGTTATAGATTTTGAATGAACTTTAACCAAATAATCTGATTGTTACTTAATGTCATACGCAGGAAAAACTAATCGCTTTTCAATACAACAACAGCATAATAATTAACAATGAGAAAAATGTCTTTGCCGTTGATTATTATCGGGACAATACCCTATTGTTATTACCGAACTTAGTCTATCAATTGAAACTATGTTACATAATGATACTATTTAGTGTTACATAGCATTAATGGGAACTAAACACAGTATGTAATGTTATTAAAGGCTATAATATACGCGAATACTTAGGCTGCGCTGGTTGCAGAGCTTGACCGACCGTCAGTGCGTACCGTCGGTCCTGACGATACGCATCATCAACAATTGTACGACTATGACACTATTAATGCGCATGACAATATTGTACGCGTGCGTATGGTCGGTCTAGCTATGAACGGTTTTATGAATTTCCATACATATGACAAGCGAGACTGACGTACGCACTGATGGTCGGTCAAGCTCTGCAACCAGCCTTATTGGTATCAAGTTTCGAACATAAACAGTGAAGTGTTTGTAATGCAGTATCCTACTAAAAACTATTATAAATGCGAAATTTTGTGAGGATGTGTGTGTGTGTTTGTTACTCTTTCACGCAAATACCACTGAACCGATTACAATGAAATTTAGCACACATATAGAGGGTAACTTGGATTAACACATAGGATAGGTTTTATCCCGGGAATCCCACGGGAACGGGAACTAAGCGGGTTTTCCTTTGAAAACGCGGGCGAAGCTGCGGGCGGAAATCTAGTAGTATTATATTATTATCTCTGGTAATACTATGATTTCTCTACCAGCAAATACGTGAAAATACTCAAAGGCGCCAAAAGAAAGGTTTATGACGTAAAAAGTTTATTCACACTCTCGAAAGTAGAATGATTCATTGTACGTTTTAGTGATTCATATTGTTCAGATTTTGGAAACAGTGCGATATTATTATATTTGGACCATAGATTTGGACTGACCGGTTGCCTTGGTTGGTAGTAGGCCCTGGCTTCCAAGCCAGAAGTCGTGGGTTCGATTCCCACCCGGGGCAAATATTTGTGTGATGAACATAGATGTTTGCTCTGTGTCTGGGTGTTATTTATCTATGTAAGTAAGTATATATTTAAAATTATATATGTATGTATATCAGCCATCTGGTTTCCATAACACAAGCGAAAGCTTAGTATGGGATCAGATCGTGCCGTGGGTGAAAACTGTCCTGAAATATTTAAATATTTATTTTATTATTGTTGCAGTGAGTAGAAACAGCTATATCACTGTGTAAAGATTTTCCTCACGGACCATCATCTGTTTCCTGCTATACCGAGACTTATCTCTTTAGTATTATCACATCAAATGCAACCTAGGACCTTGGTTTTTGAAAGAAAACTTCAGCAGTATCAGAAATAATACTGTATTCCCTTTAAATCTTACAGAATTGACAGCATAGAGCGGTGTTATGTTTTTGTTACGATTACGCAATAGTAACTGCCCTTAGGTAACTTACCAACTTATTGTGTAAGGAAAGCACGACTTCCTATTGGCAATTCAATATTTAGTAATAGAGAAAAGAGTAAAAAATAGCATAATAGCTTATGAAATGCCTAGATGATATGTTTCTAATGATCGAAATGTATAATCTATAAAGATTAAAGATTAATATAAAGATAAAACGATTAATATAATAAACGATTAAAACGATTAACGATTAATTAGGAAATGATCTGAAATCTGAAAATGACCCTTGATTCAGAATAATAAATTAATGGCAATAAATTATAAGTTACATGTTAATGTATTCCATAGTTATTGTTTTATTTTTTAATATTATCTTTTATACTCCACAGATGGCAGAAATAATCTTCCAAAGACGAAAGCCCGCGCTTATCTGTGAGCCAAACCCGCTCATAATCCTGCTAGTCCTGGCAATTGCTCAACTATGTATGTCCCAAGAGATCAACAGGGCCCCGCATTTTGTGCCCCAGACCGGGGACATGTCCCAGTTTAGTGTAGCTGAAGATACGGCGGTGGGGACGCCTGTTTATCAATTAAAAGGTAAAATAGATTTGATAATAATACGAAAAACATATTTTAAATTGTACAAAAACAAAAATTAAGTGGCAAGAGATGAAGAAAGGCAGGCGTTTAAGCCTTCTTTTTTGCAGAATATAATATTTGCGATCGCAGGCATATTCTGAAGATCGAAATAAAAATTTCACTTAAAATATGTTTTTACAGTTTGAATTATTTAATAAGTACTAATTTTATTGATTACATACTTTGAACTTTTTTTCATAGTAATATAAATAAAAAAAGTGTGTAAGTGTGTGCTGACTGCTGCCACTAACAAAAATTCCAACTTATTTTTAAATACTTTTTTATTTTCCAGGAATCGATCCAGAGAACAGTCGGCTAACATATTCCATATCTGGCCAATACTTCAGTGTTGACTCCAACACGGGTGTGGTCACGTTGGCGAAGAGCTTAGATAGAGAGGAACAAGCGACTCTGGAAGTCATTATTAGTATAACAGGTAAAATGGCTATGGTCTAAGTGTAGGTACCGTTAGCTAGACACATTTTAGGGTTGTTTTTTATACACTTAAAATATATTGACTATTATTACTTAATGCTAGTAATATAAACATTTATGAAATGAGAAAAAATAGCACTGATGACTATTCTACGCCGCAATCCGCATGTTGAAGACAAAACGGTACAAAATATCAAAATTTGACAAAAAATTACATAAGTCAATAAGATGATATCGAGCGTATTTTTCAGCTTACAATATGCAAATTTATTCACAAGAATAACTGCTGCTAACCAATAATTTAATTCCAGATGAAGGCTTATCAAACACAGAACCAAACACAGTGTCCCTACGTCGTGTGATACCAGTCCGGGATGTGAATGATAACCCGCCTGTGTTCCACAATAGACCGTACATCGTTAACATAAGTGAGGCTACTCCCGTTGATAGTGAGATTGAGGTTAGATTCTACTATTTTTTAATAAAGAACATCTGCCACGTCTGTCTGTATGTTCGCGATAAACTAAAAACTAGAGCACCTATTTTCATTCTGTTTTCGCCAATTGATGGCATGGTTCTCGAGGAAGGTTTTAGTACATACTTTGTTAAGTTTTAGACAACGCAGACGCTGCCGCGGGCGAATAGCTGGTTTATGAATATTCCTCTATTTATTAAACAAAAAATTTCAAAAAACATGAAACAGAATGTGAAAATTCTATTTTATTTTACAGGTGTCTCCAAAGATATTGATAACGGATCTCGATGAAGGTGAAAATGCGAATATTCGAGTTTCTTGTTCTACTAAGGACAGGGGAAGCGATGCTGAGGCTTGCTCGACGTTCAGAATTGTTACTGACATGGTGAATATTTAATAATTCATAATAATTACATTCTATTTAATAAAACACTGACTTTGTTTGTAACAACATTTTGAACTTAAATTATTAATTATAATTTGCTTAATATTTAACTGTGTTCAATTATATTACGTTCTAGTTTATTTAATAATTTTAACACAATACAGTACAAAAAGTAAAAATACAAATACCCGCAGATATCACCAAACGAGTACCAAGCGCGTATCTACCTAGCCAAGCCTCTCGACTACGAAAGCCGTACAGCATACGTCATAACGCTCGCAGCGCTCGACCAGAGCGCACGTCCGCTGCGGGCGACTGCGAGCGTTGCGGTCGGGGTACGGGATGTACAGGACCAGCCGCCCGTGTTTGTAAATTCACCGTATTCGCCCACTGTGCCTGAGAATACTAGTCCTGTAAGTAATTAGACTTTTAATCATTTGCTTGTTTAATTGATACTGTGGGTCTAGAAACTAGTGAGCTTAGTGTCTGTTTTATCTAATACGTAATGTTTCTTCCTGTGAATCATAGTGTACCTAATGCAACTTATCTTGCTTAATAATGAAGTAAAATTTTATGTGTACATAACTGTATGTGAAAAATTTAAAATACACATTATATTATTGTATTCTGTGAATAAATATTTAAATTTAGCTTTCAAAGAAAAAATTATCTTAATTTGAAACACCTTTACTTGCCTTTACTTTTCTGTTTTCATCTGACACAGCTTGCTGGTAAATCAAGAATACATTTGAAAAAATATAACAATACTATTTGTATAATAATTTCAGGATACAAGTATTCTAGAAATAGTAGCTAAAGACGGCGACACAGCAAACCCTCGACCAGTTTTATTGACCCTTGAAGGTGATACGCAATCCTACTTCAAGTTATTGCCCGAAAGAGCAATTGGTCGTGCTGTACTGACTACAACGAATAACCCGATTGACAGAGAAAGCGATATTATAGTGCAAAATGGTGGAGTTTATACTTTTAATGTTAAGGTAAGTTTTTACATTTAACAAAACGATATAAAACATTTGATTGTACATTCGGAATCAAACTTATAAGCATAGTTTACATATTACATTACAAGCTTAATAAGTTAAGAGAAAAATCATATGTATGTACCTTTTCAGGCCACAGAACTAATAAATAACGAAGTGCCATCAGATTTCACAGTAATTCCAGTTACCGTCATAGTTACCGATGTCGATGATCATGTACCGATTTTTAATAAAGATACTTTTGACATATCGATACCGGAAAATATCGATAATGGCAGCCCAATACCCGGCTTATCGATATACGTTGAAGACATTGATTTAGGGCAAAATAGTAAATACGATTTGAAACTACGCAATGTGTTTAATTCAGAAGGTGTGTTCGCTTTAACTAATGAACACGGTGAAGGAAGAACACCGATTAGTGTTAAAGTTAAAGATTCGTCCAAACTAGATTATGATGTCGATGATGAAGAAAAAAGGCTATTTAGTTTCGATATAGTTACATCACTACACGATCAAGAATTATCATCAGCTAGAGTTAATGTAAAGTTATTAGATGTCAATGATAATGCACCAGTATTTGACGAACAACAATACAAACTGAATGTACTAGAAAACGCTACAGTTGGTACCAAAATTGGCGACATTATTGCAACAGATAAAGATTATGGTATATTCGGTGAGATTGAATATACTTTAAGCGGTTTTGGTGCGAATTTCTTCAAAACAGATAAGAATAAAGGTGGTATTTACGTGGCAAGAGAGCTAGATTATGAAAGTCAAAAGAGTTACAGTTTAACGTTATTTGCTAAAGATGGAGGGGGTAAAGGATCAACTACTAGTGTGTTTATTGATGTGTTAGATGTAAATGACAATGTTCCGATTTTTGAGGCGTCTGAATACAGTCGAACGATACGAGATGGCGCCACCAGCTTCGAACCGCAATTGGTTATTCGAGTGAGTATTTGTTTAAATAATATTGAGTTTCTTGGTCAAATACACTAATCAAAATAGGTAAACAAATTTTATTGTATGCAATTACAATGTAAGTGCACAGATAAGTGCGGATTTTAATTTGCGTCTTACATAAAAATATTCATAAAAGCTTAACAAATTGCGAACTTACTACAATCGTCAAACTGTTGAGTGTTTGCGTTCTGATTACCTTCTTTCTTCTTTTATGTTTAAAATTTAATTTAATTTTAGCCAAATATTTAAAAGCTTATTTAATTTTAGGCAACCGACATAGACGGACCAACTCAAGGCGAGGGACGTATTCGCTACTCTCTCGAATCAGACAACAGTATAGCTCACAAGGGACAAGTGTTCACAATCGACGAGCACACCGGGGAACTGGATATAGTGCAGAAAGTGGAAACTATGGATACACCTCGAGGGCAATATGAACTGGTTGTTAGAGCTACTGATTATGGTAAGAAGTTATTCTTAATCTACATAATATATCATAGTACTAGCTTTCAAGTAGGATACGATAAAACACAATTTTCGCTCTCGTCTTCATGGTTATAGAGTGAATTCAATAAATAGGTATTCACTGTAATATTTTTATTAAAAAACAGTTGTTTCTGAGATAAGCTCATTCAATCTAAGAAATACATTCATTATTTATTGAAGTAAAATAACTTGTTAGAATTTTTAAAATACCAATTGATCCTATACTAACTTTATTTCTACAGGTATCCCACCACTTTTCAATGAAACTCGCGTATTTATTCGCGTAGGAGTACCCGGGAACCAACGGCCTACATTCAAAGGCAACTACCACCATTACAAATACACAGTGAACCAAAAGAACGATGTCACTGATGATTTTACTTTCGACCTTAATCCTATGAACTATAAGGCCAATATTAGAGAAGACGCAAAACCGGGAGATAACGTTACTATGGTTGTAGCTAATGATCCAGATGGATTGGATGATTTATTAACGTATCATATATTAACTGGTTCTAAGGACAATTTTGTTATAAATGAGAAGTAAGTTTTATATTATTTTTAAGAAATTCATAGTGCAATAAACGCGATCACACTTTCCACATAATACGAAAGAGAAGTTGAATCTGACATATTTTTGTTACTTAATTTGCATGGTAAATAATTATTTCATTCATTCATTAAAATAGATATTTATCGAGACATTTTGTAACTTTCAGAACGGGTCTCATAACAGTATCAAGCGATGCAAACTTAGATCGCGATCTAAACACCGATCGATACGAAATAATAGTCTCTGCTGTTGATAGCGGACGACCTGCACCAGAAACAGCAACTACGACCGTCTTCGTTCATATATCAGACGTTAATAATAAACCCCCAGTGTTCAACATCACACAAGCGACCACATACATATCAGAAAGAACACCTATCAATGAAACTGTAACGAAAATTATCGCACACGACACAGACTTGACGGCTAAGCTGAAATACTCTATAATAGACCCCATTAAAGCGTTTTCTAAAGCCGGCGTACAATTGAAACCAAACGCTAACTATGATTATAAGAATATCTTTCGTATAGATGAAGACACTGGAGATATATTTGTTAATGGAACTTTAGATTATAGTCAAGTATCGATTGTAATACTTACTATTAAAGTAGTCGATGTTAATGCAGAATTGAATAAAGAACAATTCGCAACAACAGAACATACTATTTATATACAACCTTACGCTGATGATAATCCAAGGTTTATGAATCCTGGTTGGACAAATTCCAATCCATTGATTTACCACAAAATTAAAGAAGAACAGCCTATTGGTAGTACTGTGTTAGTTCTAATGGCTGAAGACCCTATATCAAACTCTAAAGTGACAAATTTCAAAGTAGTTGATTCAGAAACTGGTCTGTTACAAGTAGATCCTTTCAGTGGTCAAGTTGTGTTAACAAGACATCTAGATTATGAAGAACTAAAGAGTCCTAATTTAACATTAACCGTACAAGCGATAGGTAGTGATGAAAGTAAGCATAGTACAGCGAAAGTTGTTATTGAAGTGATGAATATTAATGATAATGCTCCAGTGTTCGAGAAAGAGGTGAGTAACATTTCTAGGGGGTTAGACAAGTGGCTTTTTATTAGCGTAAAGTTTGATAGAATAGACTATGAATGTATGAGATTGACATAAGCTGTAGATAAACGTATCTCCACTCCACTCCACTCCTTACGCTAATAGAAAGCCACTTTTCTAGGGGGGCTGGTATGCCTAATAATGGGAAAATGTATTAGTTCAACCAAATGAACACCCTATTTTGTTGTAACATTATTTTTATGAAAATTGTATTGAAATGAATAAACAAATTTAAAAACCTTTACCTTTAAATAAATGATTGTGATATACGTTTACAGTTATACAAAGTCAGCGTATTAGAATCAATTCTGTATCCCGAAGCAGTAGTTACTGTTAAAGCGAATGATAAAGACGCAGTGTTAACTAAACAAGATGAGCTAAATGGGTATTCTGATGTTCGATACATGTTGAGAGGAGAAAACACTGAGCTGTTTGTGATTAATAACAAAACAGGGGAAATACAGGTATGTATTTTGAAAGTTTAAAAATGTATGCATTTGCCTAATTGATACAAATTTCTATTCCTCTCATAGAAAACTGCATAATAAGGTACTACCTACTGTCCCTATGAATCTGTAGAAAAAATGAACACTTCTGTATTACAATGTGTGATGAAAATTCTTCATCAAATTGATTAATTTGCCAAAATTTTCCCTAATCTCCAGGTGGCTCCAAACAAATCTCTAGACCGTGAGCGTCAATCGGTCCTCCGTCTAGAAGTGGAAGCTGTAGATGGACCATCATCTACAGATAGACTGCGGTCCACCACTGCAGTATTGATTGACGTACTTGATGTGGATGATAACTCGCCGACTTTCGAGAAAACTGTTTATACCGGTAAGGATTAGTTTTATAATCGAAGGAAAAGGATAGTTGTTGAAAGTGATAATGGAATGACGAAATATCAGATATCGTAAAAAACGTGTCGCTACAAATGTAAATAATGATTGGAACAGATTATGTTATCATCATCATTATGTTATTTTGAAACAATATAGTCAGGCCTCCAGCATTCAAAAATAAAAAAAGAATTTACCATCAGTCATCACTTTGCAAAATATTGTAGACCTGACTTCCACATAAAAAACGAGCAAGTAAAATAATAATAATATAAAATGGTATTTTCAGCTGTGGTTCCTGAAAATGTTCCAATTGGCATCAGCGTTGTTAAGTTGCTGGCTACCGACCCTGATGAAGGTTTAGGAGGCGAAATTAAATATGAATTTCTTGATGAGGGTGAAGCGAATGGTATGTACTAGTATATAATCCTTACATAAATAAAGTGTTTGGTTGATTTTTTTACGTGTATCTGGAAATAGGCTATGGAGCGATATAGGACACTTTGAAATTTACTTTGACCACGTGGGCGAAGCCGAGGACAACAGCTGATATACCATAATAAGAATCGCACGCATTACACGATTTTTGTCTCTTCTTAAGTCTATGCTACCTTGGCTACCTTCCTAACCATATTTTTTTCCACTTTGTGTGATTCCGGCTGCGTATAATAGTTATTTAACTTAAAATAATAAAAAAAAAATGAGGAAAGGATATAATTTAAGTATTATAACTTTCAGGTTTATTCACAATCGATCAAACAACTGGAGAAGTGAAAACTCAAAAGGAACTCACGGGTAGGGGTCGAACTGATCCCTATCGGCTGTTAGTTGGTGCCACGGATGGTGGAGGACATTCAGGGGATGCTTCCCTTGCGATTTATATAGGGGATGTTAGCGCTAATGATGGAGTACCTAGGTTCATACGACCAGCGGAAGGCGAGGATTTGTATGTTAGCGAGGTAATTAAATTTGTTGTTTTTCATTGCAAAAGGCTTAAAATTTATATTTTCACTGAAAGAGCCCGGGTAGAAAAATTCTGTATATAAAAATTTTCGCTTTTAAAAAGAAAAAGAAAACAAACGATTTTACAAAGTTTACCCTAAAATATTATACCAAAATATTTCGGCATGTAAAATCGGACTTCTTTGATCAACTACAATTAAATTAACTTTCACCACCTTTCACATAATATGAAGATCACTAATTGCGTATTAAATATTAATATTTAAATTCTTTCATACATTTCACAGAATGCAACAATAGGCTCTATGGTATATCAAGTAGTGGCCAGTGACCCCGATGATCCGACGCAACCAGCCGGGCAAATATCTTACCGCATACAACGGACTGAAGATGCGTCTGTTTTTTCTATCGGTATGAATAAGATTAACTATTAGAAATTACCTACAATGAGGAATTATTGAGGACGGTAATTCCATAAAAAGAATCTTAGAAACTTCACTGTTTATTTTATTGATAGGGCTGTATTACAAATTTGTAAAAAAATGTACGCAGTATAATTTCAAGCGCGATTCTATTAATTCTAAAATCTTTAATTTTTTTTTTTTCAAGAATTTTTATGAAATTTTAATTTTAAATCGTGATGTTCTTTCATACTTTCGAACATTATTAACTTTGGGTTTGGTTTTTGAAAAATATTTTTTTGTTCCCCCCGATTTCGCTAAAGCGAGTTTTTATTATCAATAACACACAACAAACTTCTAATCAAGATACCATACCATTTAAAAGATACCATTATACCAATCCCGACCATAACAAATTATTCCAGACCCAGACTCCGGTACTATAACGACACGGCAACCACTAGACCGCGAACGTAAAGCAGCATACACACTAGTGCTCGTCGCACAAGATGGCGGCTCCCCGTCACAACAGCGCACGCGCATTGTAACCGTGCGTGTCACTGATGTGGATGACCATAAACCGCATTTTGCTAGACACCTGGTGAGTTTTTAATATAATAATGTGGAGTACGGGTGTATATTATTATTAAATTTATACCTATTTTCGTTTTGAATAAGACATAAAAAATATTTAAAAGATAATCGTGATACGCATATTAACGATAGCCTTGGTGCTATTCCAGTCTGCAATATATCTACAAAGTAAGTAACGCGTAAAAGATCGATCAGTTGTTTTAAAAAGAATAGCAAATTCTTTAAAATAATCGATCTAAATTATTTATAATCCGGTTAAAAAGGTCATAAAAGCATTAAATATAATTTAAAATTTTAGGATGCCCCGCCAGTATTAATGACCACGAAAGAAGAAGTTCCCATTGGCTCTGTTATTGGTAAAATTAAAGCAATTGATGAGGATATCGGAGAAAATGCGGCTATAGACTATCGTATTACTGGTGAGTTAAAAAAAAAAACGTAAAAAGACGAGAGTTAAAAAATACTGAAATTATTTTTTTCTCTGTACACGTAGTTAATACAAGCTCAAAACATTTTAGTACATTAAAACACACACGTCATTAACAAAATAATTATTATATTTGTTGTTCTTAACATGTTTTTTATTATTTTTAGCTGGCAATGAGCTAGAATACGTACAGTTACAAAGGACCAATGATAGTGAAGCTTTAATAATAGCAGCAGCACGATTGGACAGAGAGACAATGTCGAGAATATTGTTGACGATACAGTGCTTTAAATTGGGTACCAACCCGAGGTTCAGTAAAACTTACAATAGATTGGTGAGTTAATTCTTATAAATGATATATTTTGTATTAAACATTATTTATCTGAGTAGAATAAATAATGAAAGGTTGCCATTACTCTATTAAATAATTGACCTCATATTATTTGACCTTTTATATAAAACAAAATAATAAAATTCCAGGACCCATCAGAAATCCAAATAGCCATTAAAATTCTCGACATAGATGACCACCTTCCGCAATTTGATACAACCAACGTAACCATAGGTGTCAGACTAAACGTAGCTTTAGGAACCACTATCGCACTAGTCAAAGCTATAGACAAGGATCCAGATGCATTGCCCATAGACTATAAGATAGTTAACATGAGTTTCGAATCGCCTATAAAGTCGAAATCTTTGAATAATGTAACTGATGTAATTGTGGTTAATGATACGACAGGAGAACTGAGGATTATGATGAATCTTATACATTACGCTGATGGGATATTCAGGTAAGAGTAGGGGATTTTAATCTGTTAAATAATTATGTTAAGATGTTAATGGAATTCAGTAGAAAAAAAGTATTTTTCGGAACGCAGGGAATTTTTTTTTAAAGATTCTAAAGAATAAAAATAGGTTTGGGAGAATAACCTCCTTCTGTTTTGAAATCAGTTAAAAAGGAGAGTTAAACAAGCATAAAGTAATTATTTTTGTAATTTTACAGATTAACAGTACGAGCAAATAATTCTGATGATCCAGAAAGATTTAGCGATCTACACGTTGAGGTAAGTTTTCCTCCTTCAATTTCCCGAAATAGTATCTTTCCAGTGACCTGTTCGAAATTTTTTCCTCGACAATAAAATATAATATGCTATATTTTTTAATATCCAGGTGGTAGTAGTACGTGAGAGAGATCTATTAAGGCTAGTGTTGCCGAGTGGTCGCGCTCGTTTATCCGCGCTCAAGGAAAGCATATCGAAAGTACTGGAATTGAAAAAACTTAAGCTACAAGTGCATGACTCTACACATGACGCTTTTAACGATAATATGGGGTGAGTTATGGTGTTTTCACATTTTAATACTAAATAATTATAAATGTTATTTAATGTGGTGGGAAAAAATAATTTACTTCTATTTCACTAACTGCCAGTTCTGAAATTTTAAATTAAGTGTATGATGCTTGGGAAATTTTAAAGAAGGCCTTTGATTTCGTTGATCATAGGACTCTGATAGCCAAGTTAGAATTCTATCGTGTTCATGGTTAATCGTTTGCTCTCATATTATCTGTATATTATATATTTATCCAATAGGCTTCAAAAAGTTAGTATCATCAATACAGAAATTACACTAAATATTCTGAGTTTCAAAGGTGTTTCACAGGGCACTATTCTAGGTCCATTGTCATTTTTATTTTATAATAATAATTCAATTTATCCTACTTTGTTGTTTCACGTTGTTATAAATTTCTAACTGTACGTAGGTCGTGAATCTTATTTTGAACCTGCGAATCATTATTTTAAGCTATTGCATAGCTTCTATCGCGGGCCTTGAGCGCGGGGACCGAATCGAGAAATTTCGTAACGAGAAAACCTCACGCTCCCCACTCCGACGGGCTCGGAGGTGTGTCTTGAAGGCATAGCATGCAACAGCTTTACCACGGCAGTCCCCGAGTGCCACACGTCTTTTTTTACCTTCTTTTAGGCCGTGCTTCCAGTTCCGCACGATGGAGGGCGCGGCGCTGACGCCGCAAGCGATGAAGGCGACGATCCGGTCGCTGGGCGCGCAGTTCCAGCTGGTGCTGCAGCAGCACGCCGTGCGCAACATCACCGCGTGCGGCGCGCCCCGCCCCGCGCACTCGCTGCCGCAGCGCGCCCTGCTCGCGCTCGCCGCCGCGCTGCCGCCCGCCGCGCTGCTCGCGCTGCTGGCGCTCACCTGCATGCACTCCGCCGGTAGCTATGCGATTCCTGTCAACATTTTATAACTAGCTGTGATTCGCGGTTTCATCCACATTGCTCCGCTCCTGTTGGTCTTAGCGTGATGATATATAGCCTTCTTCGATAAATGGGCTATCTAACACCGAAAGAATTTTTCAAATCGGACCCGTAGTTCCTGAGATTAGTGCGTTCAAACAAACAAACTCTTCAGCTTTATAATATTAGTATAGATACGATATATTTTGTTATAAATAGCCCTATTTAACACATCTGCCCTTTCATACACGCCCCAAAAACCCAGAATTTCGGTCAAGTCGTAGTCGGACTCGAAACACTAAAAGTTCCGTACAATTAAGCTACAGAGCAACTGCAAAAAATAGTTACCCATCCAATTTATGACCGTGCCAACCGTTACTCAACCTTCGATTTTTGGAACGAAGTTCCTTATCGCGCGTTGTGAAAGGACTAGACGGAAAAAATTCTTACGAAAAGTTGTCACGACACTTTTTGCTAGAGTTGTAAGCCGTGCAGCGTGCGCGTGGTTCTCTGTCTGTCTCTCTCTAACTTAACACTTCATTCCATCCGGATGTCCCTTGACATCGCTCAAGTTCTTTTATTGTTTATTGTTAACAGGGATAATAAGATCATAAGATATTAACTAATATAAAAGAACACATTATTTAGAATTAGTTACTTATAAATTGTATTGTCTTTTTCAGCGAAACGGCGCATGCGTGCTTCGTTGCTGGCCTGCCGGGAAGCCCCTACCACCATTTCCCAACCGACAAGACTTTACGCCGAACCATTATATTCTACATGAAGGAATTAGGAACGTCACATATCAATTAAAAATAATAAAGAGAAATAATGAAAGAATGGACTAGATAGATTGCATATGTTTATACTTATTATTATCAAGTTGAATTGTGTATTCAGGCATCCTGGTAAAATAAAAAGAGCGTGTATGCCGAACATACGTGTCAGAAGTGAAACTTCTTTGGCAATATTCAAAGATACCAAAATCGTCGCCTTACACCATGACGTGACGTTGAAATTTTACTCTCAACTTTTGATTCAAAAACATCTGTTCAGCGAAGATATAACGATAATATCTGTAATCGATACAAATCTCGTGTACCTATGATAAATAGAAATACATCGATTAGAGAATTATTTGAATTGATATGCGATAAGCGAAAACAACTCAAGTTAAGTGAACTATTTATTATCATATTTCTACAAAATAGGCTCTTGTAAATGCCTAATTTTCAGGCAGATTGCAAGAAAAATCAGATATTAAAAAAATAGGCTCTTGTGATTTGAAAAAAAAATAGTACCAATATTTAAGTGTAAGATTGTCAAGTCATGTTTTTATTGGAATTTAAAGATAACAAAAGACTCGTGTACGACCGTCCATATATTTTTAAGTTTGTAAATAATCTATACTAATATTATAAATGCGAAAGTAACTCTGTCTGTCTGTCTGTTACTCAATCACGCCTAAACTACTAAACCAATTTGCATGAAATTTGGTATGGAGATATTTTGATACCCGAGAAAGGACATAGGCTACCTTTTATTGCGAAATATGTACCACGGGCGAAGCCGGGGCGGACCACTAGTAATATTATATTTTGTTGTTTAGCAGTAATAACGACATATTTACTTAACTAATTTAATATTTTAAGACATCTTGAAAATTTTGCTCGTAATTTAAAAAAGCAAACATGTACAATACAAACAGGGCCATGTATGAAAGTTCAATGTAAAAATATAATATGTATAAGTAAGTACTCACAAACTAAAATATCCTATTACCATTTAGATTTTCACAAAAGACAATAACTTCTTCTTTTCAAAAGATAGATAATAACTTCTTAGTTTTTATATAAATATTCGAACTCGGTGCCAAATATTATTTGTATCGATAATAATTTAAACTTTATTTAGCACTGATTTTGACAATAAAAAGAGCGTGTGTGCCGAGCACACGTGTCAGAAGTGAAACTTCTTTGGCAAGATTCAAAGATGCCAAAATCGTCGCGTTAATCCATGACGTGACGGTATTGACATGACGCGACCTTGAAATTTTACTCTAAACAGCCTAAAGAAGTTTCACTTCAAAAATAAATATTTTTTTATTTGTATAAATATTTTAATAAGCTTACAGTACAATGACATCAATATAAGTCAATATTCCTAAACAAACAATAATATCGGTCATTTAGGTATAGTTAGTAAATAATTTAATTATGTACCTTGTGCACGGAAATATATACAATATACATTTTATTTCCATGATCTTGTGACATGTGATTTGTACAATATAGTGGTACAACAGTAAAAATTCAATGTTATTTATGTCAGTCACAATAACTATTTGTAAAATGTACCGAGATTTTGATATTTATTTGTATTTTTGTAAATAAAATTATACTACATGTTTTTGAATAGTTTTATTTTAATTAACTAAATTTTTCTTTTTCTATAGACGAATCAAGCATTATTCCTTGGTATAAACTCTAGATCGAAATTACTCAATCTAACTTGAAACTGCTGTTGACTGTACTTCATCCCTTCTTCCAGAATGATTGTCTTTACTGTGAAATTTCGTAGTAAATGTACTAAGCCGGCCTTCAACTGCAGAATACCATATCTTGCTCCTAGACATACTCTATTCCCCCTCCCAAAAGGCAAATAGGTTATATCAGCTATTTTGTGCTTATTTTCAGCAGAGAACCTTTCTGGGTCGAAAACTTCTGGGTCAGGATAATATTTAGCATCATGGTGTAGCTCAAATATTGGTACGAAAATCTTAGTTCCCTTGTCGATTTTAATATTGCCAATTGGAAGAACAGTATCCTTCACGCATTTTCTCGTCACATAGCCCACGGGTGTGTGAATTCTCATTGATTCATTCACAACCATGTCCAGCACTTTCATACTACCTATGGCATCATAATTCATCGAACCATGTAGTTTGAATGCTTCGTCTATCTCATTGTGAACTTTAGCTAAATATTCTGGATGTCTACCTAATTCCAATAGACTATTGAATATAACAGTAGCAATAGGTTCCACGCCAGCTGTGTAGAAGAAGAAAGCTTGAGCTGCCAATAGTTCATCTGTAGGTTCTAATTGTTCATTTGAATCCTTATCCACCATTGTTCCCGCATTTTTCAAGGACACACACACATCAGCAAAGTCGTGTCTCTTCACGTTATCAGCTTCCCGCTCACGTATCACTCTTTTAATTGCATTAATGATAAGATCCTCGAAGTCTTTAAACATCGATATGCCCAGCAAATTAAACAGAGGATTACACAAATGTCCGAGAGAGAATTTGAGATTTAATTTGAATGATGATTTGAAAGCATTCTGTGACATTTGAAGAAAAGGCGAATCGAAGATGGACTTTGTGCCTACACCAAATACAGCGGCTCCTATCGCAGCACAGCAAAACGAAGAAATAGTATTGAAAGCATCACCTTTTAATAAAACTGCATTTTCTTTCAAATGTGTTACAAAATCTATGGCACTTTTATCAATTATATAGTACATGGACTTCAGCTTTGTTGTCGTGAAAAGGGGAGTCATATGTTGACGCATTAGCTTCCAGCGATTTCCGTCCATGAAAAGGATATTATCCGCTAATAGGTCATCTTTGTTGACATCCAGTCCTCTGTGGTTAAAGGAGTTGAAATCCGTAATCAACACATGTTGAACATTCTTTGGATGAGTTACGTATAAAGTAGGTGTTAGAATAGATCCGAGGCCAATAGCGGGTTCATTAGGATGCTCCTTGTAAACTTCCCATAAGTTTTCGAAAATTGCTTTGTCCTTTGTTAGAAAGCCCCAAAACACTCCCATAACTTTATTCTTCTTGTAAAACGCGACATTTCTCCTTTTCCAATAGAATTCATTGTATCTTCCAGTAAGATAAATAAAACATAAAACTGTTATTATAAATGCAAGCAGTAACACGATCATGTTATACATGAATGTTTTCTTCGATGGATGTGTTAATACTGATTTTATGGCGTATTTATATTAATGACACACTCTAGTGTTATCTTTAGAGATAATGTACTTAAATAAATAAGCATCGAGTGCACGCTTATTTTAATATTGGATATGAACATATTAGGTTGCCCTGAAGTTCGTGACCGCATCTACGCTTACGACCAAGCGTGATCGCGGTCAATTGCCGTAAAAATAAGTTCCATGACAAATAATTTTCACTTTTAAGACAGCTTCTATGAACTTAATTAACAATTTAGACATCTCTGTCTATCTTGTCTTGATCAGTACCTAAATAGAGTTAAAATGTTATACTTATGATAAACAAAGTGCCAAGTGGACAACACTCATGCACCACTCAATAATATTCGAAACAATAACGTCATTAGATGAACAACGTTATTAGACGTCGTTGATTCCAAACATTCCTTATTATCAGCTGCATCTTCAAGTGACACTTCAAACAAGAATCAATTTAAAGTAATTTAAATACCTAATTGAAGTAAGTAACTTAGAACATTATGATAATATTTCCACGTGTCTTATCAAACTGTAATTAACACGGTTAAAAGGGCAAATTTGATTTTTAAAAGTATTATTATTAACCTTTGACAATCGACAACATACTATAAATAACTATCTAAATAACTATCTAATCCATACTATAATAAATTATTATTAATATTATAAATGCGAAAGTAACTCTTTCTGTCTGTCTGTTACTCAATCACGCCTTAAACTACTGAACCAATTTGCATGAAATTTGGTATAGAGATATTTTGATACCCGAGAAAGGACATAGGCTACTTTTTATCCCGGGAAAATGACACAATCCCGGAAATCCCACGGGAACGGGAACTATGCGGGTTTTTATTACTTTATATAATTTATGTTCGCAATCCAAAACGTAAATAAGTACTATAGGTCAGTATTGACACATGCTTTTTAAATTGCCGAAGCAGGAAAAAAAGAAAGAAATAAACAACGCTATCACCTTGACAAAACTCGTTCTCGGATGAGTCGAAACGAAAATTATTTCATATTTAATAACTCAGCCCCCGGAATCACAGACAATAGAAAATCTATTGTGTCGTGGACCGATCGGGCCGCTGGGGGCTCAATGGGTTAATGAACATAAAACAATAAATATTTAGCTATTTATAGACCTTCTGATACTGTTGAGAAAATGCAACTAAGTAATTTTTATGTGTAATGTCAAGTAAGTAATTTTTAAAGAATAGGTAGAAAAATCCCGCCTCTGGATCACATTTTTTCTATTATTTAAAAATTTCTTATGTATGGAGCATTTCATTAAAAAGCTACCTATTAAACTAAATATGAAATTATAGTATCAAGTAGTCATAGCGAGGTCCAATACCACATTTACAAAATGAGGGCATCACTATTTAACGTTAGTCAATGAAACACAATCCAATTGAATTTCAAACATTTATTCACATTGTACATTAAGCTTATTGTCCAATATGCGGCAGATCGGCCTCTTTGTAGATCTGGTCCCAGAACTCCATTCGCCGCTGGTCCACGAACCTCCCGACGGAGTATTTGTCTTGTATGTTAAAGTATTCCTTGTCTGCTGGCGTGTACGGCAGCCAGTTTTCACCCAGACTGCCATCGGATGTGGGGTTACTGTAATTAAATGAATGTCAAAATGTATTGCTAAGCGTAAACTCGAGAAAGGCTCGACCAATTGCGCAAATTTTTTAAAAGTTTTGTTTGTTAAAACAGAAGGAAGATATTTAAGAAGAAAACACTATTTTGAAACTATAGTAAATTTTAAGATTCAGAACTAAAGATACTATTAACTTACCCAGTTTTGGCGAAATCGGTCCACATTTTGGTAATATCATAAGTATATTTTCTCAATTTCGTATCACTATCAATAATGTTTTTATTCAACGAATTGTAAAACAAGTAAAATAGGTCATCTGCGTGACTGGCGCCTTCTAGATTTTTAAATGGCGTCATTTTTTTAGCTATGTTCAAATCAGTATCGAAGTTAAATCTATACATGTATACTGGTACTTGCTGACTACTGTATAGATAAGCAAATCTATGGACATTGTATGCAAAATGTAAATCAGTGGCCATATCTCGTATACTTTCAGGATGATCTTGACTAAAATTCCCATTGCCAACATAGAATCTTTTTATTCTTTCTCCAACTTGTATTATCTGCTCTTCAGAAAGTCTATCAGCTAATATACTAGGTACAAGGTATGAAGGATTTATATTACTTATGTTCAATCTTAATAATTCTCTGGAAATTGATTTTATACCATCCCCAGAATTATACCCAAGCATAAGTGGTACTTTTCTCGTGTTACCATGCGCAAGAAGTAACACAGGATCCTCGTTTATAAATGGCTGAACATTAGGAAATTTAGCTTCTACAACTGGAACAAATTTTGGACCCAAATCTCTATATCTTTCATCTTGAGTCGATGTCTTGCTATTAAGGTTTGTGAGATTGCCAGCTGGTAGACTGCGAAGAAATTCCAATAATTCCCCGACATCATTTGTCTTTTTTCCTAGTACTTCACCTGCTCTAAACGCTCTCTGTACCATGTCCCTCCCTTGAGCCCAGTCCTGCAGAGAAACTCCACTCTGTGCTATAGCTTTATGGAACAATCCCTGAGCCATCGGTGATAATATAAGATACGTGACAGCCGTCCCTGCAGAGCTTTGCCCAAATATGGTGATGTTATCAGGATCACCGCCAAATATAATAATGTTTTCTTTTACCCAGCGAAGGGCCATGACCTGATCTCTCATTCCCGCATTACCTGGTACTTCGGGTATGTCTAAAGAGATATAACCTAAAAGTTCCAATCTGTAGTTAATAGTTACCAGTATGACGTCATGTTGTATGATAAGATCTGGTGAGTACATATCGGAGTTGCCTGATCCCTGGTCATAGGAACCTCCATGAATAAACACCATCACCGGTATTTTGGACATTGTATCTAGAGATTTAGTATAGACATTCAGGAATAAACATTGTTCGCTTCCAATTGACTGAGAAGATTTTAAATTAACTTGTGTACATACAGGTCCATGCTGTGCGGCATCACGAATACCGTGCCACGGTTTGACTGGTAGTGGTGCCTGAAAAAATCGCATGTAATCAAATATCAGCATTATGAATATGTATGGTAGCTACGATAAATGATAATTTACTAAACCAATAATGGCACTATAACCCTCTGGTGGATTTTAAGTTTAATTGTTGCAAAGGGTCTGGTAAATTTCAAATCATTTTTAAAATTCACCTACAACCTATTGATAACTACAGACAGTACCTCAAACCTGTGCTTTCCAACAGGAGCTTCAGCATATGGTATTCCTTTAAAACTATAATATCGGGATCCATCATAAATCCTTTCGACCGTGCCCTCTATCTTGCCATCAGTAACTGTTACTATGGGTCTCTTCTGAAAAGGAAAATGTATTTTTAAATGTGGAAATATATGTAGTATGTTATTTAATATTCATAGTTTTTCATATATTGTTAAAGACACTCCATTCTGTTCTGGATAATAATGGAAAATAATGTTCTGGATATCCACAGAATATTTAACAGACATAGCATAGAAATTCAGTTAAATATATTTACACGACAGACAGAAAATCAAATAACTATAAAAAAGGCACCATATACAGGATGTTCCTATAACTAAAAGTTCTATTGTTTGTTTGTTGTTAAACATTAATAAAATAAATATTTGAAGACAATTTTAACACACGGCACGATCTGATCCCATACTAAGCTTTCGCTTGGCTCGAAACCAATGGCTGATAGCATACATAATAAATAATTTTAAATAAATTTATATATAGGTATTTAACATCCAGACACAGAGCAAACATCTATGTTCATCACACAAATATTTGCCCCGGTTGGGAATCGAAGCCACGACCTCTGGCTTGGAGGGCAGGTCCACTACCAACCAAGCCAACCGGTCAGTCGAAGGTAAAACACTTACATTTCTTATGTCCGAGTGAAAACATGATGTACTAGACACGTATAAGAAGATACAAATGATTTTGTTTTTATTAAACATTTTCCTGTAGACATAACAACAGATAAACTCTGAATGAGAAATGTTAATAATGGATACCGTTATTATATGCAATCGAGTTGGCATACCTCGGGTTAAGGAGGAAAAATAGTCTGTCTGTATATATAACCTATAAGATATGATATATGAGCTCATATTGTAACTATATCAAATGATATGCAATTAAACCACCGATCAATTGTTTTTACTTTACACTGACAGTTGTACATCTCTGATATAAAATTATTTGCATATTAATCCAAATGCCTGAATAATTCCGTTTTTTAAACAAGTAAAAAAATATCGTACCAAGAAAATATCGCTTACTTACATTAAATTTTATTAAAATTTCTATAGTGCTTCGTTTTAACGAAATTATAAACACATTTGAAAACCATCCTCACTTCAAACAAAAAACAAACAAAAATACTTTATTGTGCACCAATAAGTTAAAAAAAATTACAAGAGTAAATATATAAAATAAATAGACACAGTTGAGCACAACAGGCGGTCTTATCGCTAAGACAGCGATCTCTTCCAGACAACCTGGTGGTCAAGGAAAAACAGTGTAAGTATTAGTTTATGGGCAAGAGGTGCATTTATAAAGTTTAAAATACATAAATAAAATAGTATAAACACAGAGAACATATATACATCCATAATATACCTACATGCATATACATATATACATAAACCTACATACACATACATACATATACATACATACATAAAAGTAGGTTACGTAGATAAAATAATATAAATACAAAGTACATATATAAGTACATCACTTCTGTGGCACCCTGTATATACATATTATGTAGACTATATACTGTGCATACCAATCACAGTAGATTTTTGATAAGAGTTCGGATCACCAAATTAGATAGAGCCAAAAACCAGAGTAAACTAAAATCCTATTAAAAAAAAATAACAAGCTGTTACATTATAGCCTATAGGTAACTAAGGTTCCGCTTTTCGTTCGGAATCCTAAAAATATAAATATACTGTATTTAAACTCCAAGTCTCCAGACTCCAACAATATAAACACATAAATGTACCGACTTTCTTTCACACATAACGAATTCTATTTGTAACCTTGACCATTGTCAATATTATCTTTATGTTACAGTTAGGTACACGGTGGTCCATATTGTTCATAAACAATAACAAACATTTTCCTCATAGAAAATCACTAGCGAAAAACCTATGTCTCGAGACATCGTATTAATCTATACAGGAAAACAGGTATAATAACCGACTCATCTATAAATATTCCTCAGTGTCGCATCGTTCTTTGTCGCGCCATAACAAAAATGGCGGGCGCAAAAATAATCGCCATTTTGGCGTTTTGTATTGCAGTTGTAGTGTGCTATCGCAGTAAGGACAAACAGGTAAGTTTTTTTTTTCAAACGTTTTACTATTTTTGTGGAAAAAGTTGCGCCTTCCATATATTTATAGCAATTACACGTATGCGTTAAATGGTTACACCTAGCAAAAACATTAAAATCCTATAAAGATAACGGAATCGCAAGAATTTTTAGAATTTTATCAAAGATTTAACAGTAAAAAGTAACCAATACGTCATATAATAAATACAAGACGATATACGCATGTCTGCCTGGTATGTATCAAACTGCTATTAACCGCAGCACCGATTTCGTAGAAAATTCAAAAATATTCTTTTTTCCAAACATCAAATGCTAATGCCTATTGTGCCTACATAACTACTAATAACTTCTTATATTTAATGGATACACACATGCCTTACGTTTTACGTTGCCTTATGTTCGAGCCATTTAAATTCACTTTATTTTGTTGACATAAAAATATGCACTTGCATTTTCGATACTTCACCTTGAACTCAATGAACTATATTGTTATCAGCAGTATATTTATAGTAAGTACTAAGTACCTATATTTTTTATTTTCAGCAAAAGCCTATAGTGACATTAAGAGAGGGTAAAATCAGAGGCACAATCGGGACCATATATGACGGCTCATCATATTATAGTTTCAAAGGTATACCATACGCCGAAGCGCCGGTTGGAGAACACAGGTTTGAAGTAAGGACCTTTTTGTATCAAATTAAGGATATTTTATATATTTTGCCCATGTAGAATTCCTTTCTTTAGAAGCAAATAATAATATATGCATTATTTTAAAAAGAGGAAATAACGGTTTGATAAAACAACAAAACCATATTTTACTTGTAAACACGTACCCACTCATCATACCTTATCTGGTTGGTAAATAATAAAAAGGTAGACATCCTCCGATAAAAATATTTTTGTGCCAATTTCTTTATCTTTCATTATCTTAATTAATGTTTTTATTTACAGTCTGACTCATTACCACCAAAACCATGGAATGGCATCCGGGATGCCTCTCAACATGGTCCTGTGTGCACCCAATATGACTTTACCATCTCACAATACATAGAAGGCAGTGAACAATGTCTATTTGTCAACATATACACAAAGTCTTTGAAACCAGAAGCCAAAATACCAGTAATGGTATTCATTCACGGTGGTTCCTATATGTCAGGATCCGGTAATTCAGACACGTTTTCTCCAGATCTCTTACTGGAACATAACGTGATTCTAGCCACTATTAACTATAGACTGGAGTTACTAGGATTCCTTTCTGTTGACACCCCAGATGTACCAGGAAGCGGGGGTATAAAGGACACAGTAAAGGCGCTGAGATGGATCAAAGAGAACATCGCTAAATTTGGCGGTGATCCAGATAACATTACTATATTTGGAGAAAGTTCAGGCGGGTCCTCCGTTACGTATCTTATGCTGTCTCCAACAGCCAGGGGATTGTTTAATAAAGTCATCGCTCAGAGCGGTACATGCTTCGAAGACTGGGCTCAAGCTAGAGGAATGAAAGAGAGAGCTTTTAGAGCAGCCAAACTATTGGGCAAGGATACAAATGATGTTGGAGAATTGTTACACTTCTTGAGAGGCTTACCAGCTCTTAATCTAACTAACCTTACTGAAAAAACAATGACGGAGGAAGAGATATATCGAGGCTTCCCTGAACAATTCATCCCTGTTCTTGAAAAACATTATAAAAATGTTCAAGCATTTATAGACGAAGATCCAGTACAGAAAATGGTCAATGGAAAAGTGTCAAATAAAGTACCGATAATGTTGGGTTACAATTCCGGCGAGGGCATATCAGTTATATCTGAAGAAATAAAAAAACTAGACGTTAAAAATAACAATGTAACATATTTCGTGCCAAGGCAAATCGTTGAAGCTGTCTCAAAGGAAAAAGCTTTAGAATTTGGTGACAGGATTCAGAAATTCTATGCAGGAGATAGAAGCATATCAAAAGAAAACCCTGATATAGTCCGTGATATTTTAACGGATACAAATTTCGCGTACAACACACACAGATTTGCTTATCTCTATAGCAAATTGAACGCTCCAGTATACATGTATAAATTCAACTATGAAACCGACTTAAATATAATCAAGAGATACTCCTCTTACAAAGACTTGCCAGGAGTTAGTCATGCTGATGACTTGTTCTATCTCTTTTATAATAACCTTAACAAGGAGGCATATGACAACCAACCGAAGCTGAGAGATATTGCGTATGAAGTGACCAAGCTATGGACTGATTTTGCTAAATATGGGTAAGAAAACTTTAATTTATTACGATGAACATATCAATTTCTGGCTTTGCATTATGGTAATCGGAGAAAGATCGATGGCGTCAATGTATTAGCTTCTGCGCAATTGGCTAGTCTCACATAAGGTTGACCGTCGAGATCAAAATGCATACTATAATCCGTATTAAAGCAATACATCCTACTCTAGGCAAAATCTTATTGATATTGTAAAAAAATTTTTCACTTTAGTAACATAGACGTGAACTTTAATATGCGTCTAACTCAGGCCCCGGAACCACAGACACAATAGAAAATCTATTGTCTCGTGGACCGATCGGGCCGCTTGGGGCTCAATGGGTTAATCGTAATATTATAACAGTCATCATAATATATTGAAAAAAACTATTTGCTTGTGAATAATGGAACTATACAAAATGTTCTGCCTATTGTGGTTTTCAAGTGTGTGGTATAATTACGTGAAACTAATATGAATGAGTGTAACCATCTGGTATTACCCTAGAACAAATTCGTCATCCGCTTAAAGAATTTAACTGTCTAATAATATAATTATCAAGAACCGCTGGTACAGTAGATGACGCGTCACGCGAGGACGTAAAATACTCCATCCAGATAACTTATTTAACTTGCTCAAATAAAAAAATGGCTCACGGAAAATGCTGAACATCTTAAAATCTTGGGTCCAGAATTTGCGTCGACTTCACTTAATAGATCGATTATACTACCCGTAGAGTCTACGCATAGTTATTAACTTCTTATTTCTTATCATTGCAGTAACCCTACTCCCGATGGCAGTCTGGGAGTAAACTGGCTGCCGTACACGCCAGCAGGCAAGGAATACTTCAACATACAAGACAAATACTCCGTCGGGAGGTTCGCGGATCAGCGGCGAATGGAGTTCTGGGACCAGATCTACAAAGAGGCCGGTCTGCCGCATATTGGACAATAAGCATAATGTAGAATGTGAATAAATGTTTGAAATTCAATTGGATTGTGTTTTATTCAGTATCATCAATAGTAATGAACTGATTTAATACTGTATGGATTTGTTATTCGGCAATGTAATTTAATTGTGATGGAATTCGACTATAATTGAATTATATTTATTTATAGTTTCTTACATAAATTAGCATACCTATATTTATAGCTATGGATGACTTGTTCTTATTACTCTTTACAAAATAGAGAATTTTATAAAAATTTGAATTTCTGCCCTTTTCGGGTGTGTCTAGCCTTAAAAATGATATGATTCGGGCTGAAAGAAAGCTATGAGATACTAGAACTGTATAATATAATAATTCTGTAAAGCTTTTCCTAACAATATACATCTAAATAATATTTTTTAGTGTATTTTTCAACACGAATCAAACGAGCCTAAACTCGATAAAGTTGAGTCAATATATTACTGAGTTCCCATGGCCACCTTCCGATTCCATCATCAAATCAGCACTATGTCATGATAATGTTTCATCGCTCTCCAATTATCATAATATAAAAACTACTGGGCCTATCCGAATAAAATTTTTATGGGACCAATTCGACACCATCCTGCATCGAACAAAAAAAGAATCACGTAAATTGGTTCAGAAACCTCGGAGTAATCGGTGTACATACATAAAAAAAAATACCGGCTGAATTGAGAACCTCCTCCTTTTTTTTGAAGTCGGTTAATGCAGTCTACCACAGACAAACTACTCGCCTTCAAATCGTTTATACTTAAGCCGGTACCTTTTACCTCCTCCACTACATATAATAACGGGTTCCTTCATAAATATTTCTCATTCAGTATTCGTGTGTTGTTATGTCTAGAGGAAAATGTTTAACAAAAACAAAATCATTTGTATCCTCATATACGTGTCTAGTATATCATGTTTTCACTCGGAGATAAGAAATGTAAGTGATTTTCCTGTACCTATACAATTAAATATGCATACGAATGTGTAGGAACAATATATGGTATCTTTTGTCTTTCTGTATGTCACTTTGGAATTATCAATGAAATAACTTGCCCAAATTTATTTAGAACTAGCTGTGCCCGCGACTTCGTCCGCGTGGAATAGTGACTGCATAGTAGTTACCTACTACTTAACTTTTATTGAATAAACACGTCCTAACATAAATAATTAAAAGAACTGTTAGTAAAATTTAAATACTAAACTGATCTAAAAATAAAAAAATAAATGCCTAATTAATTTTCTACGTAAAATTTATTTTAAATTATGTCATATTATTTTTTAGGCACCAGGAGGGAGAGGAGCAAATTTATTTACCTTCCTTCCTTGTATGGATGCTTTTGACAATATATTGTGCAGCAACTGAGTGCCGAGACAAACGTCAAAACGTAAAGGAATAGAATCCGCTATCGATAGATACTAATTGACATAAGCGTATGTTTTGCTAAGGATTTGTTCACCCTACCAACGACGACGACGACCACGAACAAAATTTTCATCCAGTCGCAATTTAATAAAATTGTGCAAAACACAATTAGAATAAAAAATTAAAATTACCTGTCGTTCTGGTGCTTGGAAATTTTTTTTTGAGATCAATGAATGAAAAAATAGATTTTTCGTAGAAACGGTGGCTCCTAGAAAAAAAATGTATTTGAAGTTTTTTGTAGATAATATTATGATCTACAATTTTGGTAAAAGGTACCAATTTTTATATTAATTGTCCTCGAATTGTTTTTCTTTCCGAATACCAGTATGACGGGAAATTTTAATATTTTATTTTGAACTAATTTTGTCTGGAGGACAATTTTGGTCGTAGTCATCGCCGTCATTACTAAAATATCATGAGTTTATGACAAAAATTAGTAGCAGGCCGAGACTAATGTCAGAGAATAGAATAACGCTAAGGAATAGAAACTGCTATCGATAATTTTTGACATAAGCTCATGATATTTTAGTAATGGTTCGGTCACACCACCAACGACGACGACGACCAAGACCAAAATTTTCATCCTGACAAAATTGGTTCAAAATAATATGTTAAAATTTCCCGTCATACCGGGACTCAGAAAGAAAAAAAAATTCGAGGACTATTAATAGAAAAATAGGTTTCTTGCGATATTCGCCGAGACGGCAAGTTAATCGTTTCCTCCTTAACTTTTACCAAAATTGTAGATTATAAAATTATCTTTAAAAAACTTCACATACATTTTTTCTAGGAGCCACTGTTTCTACAAAAAATCTATTTTTTCATTCATCATTGATCTCAAAAATAAAAATTCCAATCACCAGAACGACTGGAAATTTTAATAATTGATTTTTAATTGTGTTTTGCACAATTTTGTTAAATTGCGACTGGATGAAAATTTTGTTCGTGGTCGTCGTCGTCGTTGGTAGGGTGAACAAATCCTTAGCAAAACAACGCTTATGACAATTATTATCGATAGCGGATTCTATTCCTTTGCGTTTTGACGTTTGTCTTAGCGCTCTTATCTTTCCTGTCTCACGCCTGCAGTAACTAAACCGTATAGACCGTTCAATAAAAATTAAATTAAAAAAACTCAACGCAACGAAGAAAAGTGCATAGAAAGAGGAATAAATAATTTCACAAACTTCCCGAAGATCTTTAAAAATAAATATAATAAAAAAAACAAATCATCGGGGCTGCCATACCATAATTATCATAATATATATAATATATATATTTTATTATGGTACTTATTTTTAAAGATCGTCGGGAAGTTTGTAAAATTATTTATTCCTTTTCCTTCGTTGCGTTGGGTTTTATTTTAATTTTAAACTTCGGCTTCTTATTTTCATGTAATATTTTCAAGTGAGCGAGACCTACTTCTACCTCCATAATACATTCCTACATCATATTGATATCTATAAGTTTGTTGCTCCTTGACATCTTTTAAGTTGGGCCGTAACCGTGCATAAATTTGGACCACAGTGGCAAAAGAAGTGGTATATTTAAGAAAAAAAATTGCCAAGGGCCAGGCCTATGTGGCTTTGAGAACAGTTCAAAATTTCCAGGGTGTGGCTGTCCTCTCGCTCCCCTATCCCCCTCTTCTTTCACAGACTTTCAACCCTTCCCTTTCCATCCCTAGTAAATGACAGAACCGATTATGATGTAAATAATATTATCTAATTGTACCTGGCTATATGTACACGTCATATCCTATCGTTTGATGCTCCATTTGGTTTATTTATCTAACCACTGTCACCCCTAAAGTGCCCTATATGTAATAAACGGATGAACCGATTTCGATAAAACATTACTAATTGTAATTCACCCGTTATGCACATTCATTTGATATATCACTAAGGTATATTTGACAACATTCGTTTCTTTCATTCCCACTTATACCTATTTATAGGTATAGTAAATGGATGAACCGATTTTGATTAAATATGTCTAATTATACTTTACACGTCATGCCCTTTCATTTCATATGTCACTTGAGTCAAAATTCACTTTTTTTATTACCTACCACTTTTATACCTATATCAAATAAATGGATGAACCGATTTTGATAAAATTTGACTTATTTTTACTGATAGGTCGTTCACTTTCATTTAATATAATATCAGTAAAGTATATTCGACAACTTTAGTTATTCTCATTCCCACTTTTACCCCTATATACCTAGGTACAATAAATGGATGAACCGATTTGATACAGTTTATTTAAGAACCAGCGTCGGAAAATATGCTGCCTAACAAAAAAACATCATCTAATTCGGATTATTTATTTATTTATTTATTGACACAGAATCATTCTTTGTACTTACAGTAATAATACCAAAGCATACATAGAATTAAGTAACAATATGTTAACAAAAATACAAACAAAATGGAGTTACATTCAATGTGCATCCAAGTACCTGATACAGAGGTCTAGGACAGTATTTATACTACTAGCAAAAATGTCAATTGTGGCATCGGAGGCCAGCACACGATTTAACAGATGAAGGGCCGAGTGTGTCGGAGCGGTGCCGGCCGCCTGCGTCCGCACACAGGCCTCCGCGAACAGCGGCCGGCGGCGCAGCGACACGCCGGGAGGCGGCGCCCACAACCCGCACATACCCAAAGCGACAGGATTGTCGACGCGATTATTTAATAATAAGTAATAGTGAATTATGAGAGCAAGTTTTCGTCTCAATTCAAGTGAATTTAAGCCAACCATGCCTATTACAAAAAGAGATGGATACATGTAAGGATAATATCCGTAAAGTTTTAAATACAAATAACGAGCAAACTTTCTTTGAACCCTCTCGAGCAGTAGTGTGTATTTCTTTTCGTGAGGGCTCCATATTATTGCGTTGTATTCCAATATACTGCGTACGTAGGCCGAGTACAATACGACGACAGTTTTTCTATCCTGAAACCTCGCCGATTGCCGTACGATAAAGCCGAGGGATTTGTACGCTTTTTGACACAGAGCCTCAATATGTTCATTAAACGTTAAAGTTTTATCAAAAAGTATTCCTAAATCGCGGATGTGGTCGACTCTGCGCAGCGTTGTGCCTTCTAAGCTGTATGGATATACAATAGGTGAACGCGAGCGAGTGTATGTCATTATGTTGCATTTTGAAATATTAAATTCTAATTGATTTTCGTGGCACCAAGAAGTCAAATTTATTATGTCATTTTGTAAAGATAAGCAATCGGAATGAGATTCGATAGTTAAGAATAGTTTTAAGTCATCGGCGAACATGAGACATTGGGCTGATCTTAGTACATTAGGAAGGTCATTTACCATGACCAAGAAATGAGTAGGTCCTAAAGTGCTGCCCTGACTTACGCCAGAATGCACGGAATAAGGATCGGAACGTAGACGTCCGAGTTGGACGTATTGGACGCGACCGTCAAAATAGTTAGCGAAGTATTTTATCAACTTGGGTGTAAAACCAAATTTAGAAAATTTCGATAAAAGAACATCATTATTTACGCGATCGAAAGCCTTTTTAAAATCAAAATAAGCTACGTCAACCTGTCTTTTTTTATCGAGTGCTTTTGCAGTATAATCGACAAAATTGATGAGATTTGTTGTCGTAGAACGTTATTACCTGCTAGCGAGCTACGGTGGCACAAACAGATACACACACATAGCGGTCAAACACTTATCACCCATATTTTTGCATCGGGGGTTTATAAATATAATACGACATAACTTAAAGGATATTTTATGTATAAAATTTACCTAGAAATAAGTATAATTTTAATTTGACCCCTCCCCCCTACTACCTCAGCCGGTTAAAAAAAAGGAGTAGTTTTCCTATTACGGTGGTAGTTATTTCCAGGTAACTCTGTATTAGGTTATATCATCTCCTATTACGGCCCTATTCATAGAACATATTAAAATTACCAGCCCCCCTAGCCAAGTGGCATACGATTTATAGCGTTTCTCTTTCTACAAACGTTGACGCCCTAACGAATACGATAAACGACAGGTAGCCAAGTGGATTAGAACTTGGCGAACGCTTATTCTATTGGATCGTACGCTAATGTCTTCTTCTTCTTCTTCTCTTAATTAATGGCTCCACCCAATAGAAAGGGACTTCGCCAATGTCCAGTATATATGGGAGAGACAGGATTCAAATTTCAGCCAGTTAGACTTGTTCGGTTGTGACATTTAACATTTGGAACTGAGTGGGAAAATGCAGAAATTTTGATCAACTTGGAGCGGCTAGAACAAACACATAAGACAATACAGGTTATATATATTACAGACTACAGGATACACTAATATAGTTTATAAATATAATAAGGGGTTAATACTTTAGTTTGTTAAAGGAAATAAATTTAGATAAAATTTCAACAAATTTGGAAGGCACTAATGTCAACAAACATTTAAAATTTGTGGGACGAGGGATTTCAGGAGGGAGGACGTCCAGTAATGAAGAACGAAGCTTGGTACATTCAAAGAATAGGTGGTCAGTAGTACCTTCATCCAATCCACACTCACAAATAGAGTGATCACGTACTCTAATTTTCGCCAGGTGGACAGGAGTACAAGCATGGCCGAAGCGGAGTCGACAGATAGTGGATGTTACTAGTTTGTCAAATTTGCGAAAACGGAAAAACCACGGTTTGTGTGGAATAGTAGGCTGAATATCCCAATAGAATTTACCTTTTGTGCGGCTGGACTCTTGCCAAAGATTCAACCACTTCCCATCCAAGCGCAATTTTGATAGTGGAACAAGGTCTTGACTATAATTACTGAAGTGAGTATTGCAACCCACTTGCGTAGCAGACTTAGCCAAAGAGTCAGCCATCTCATTACCCCCTATACCAGTATGACCTGGTATGTAAGTGATTTGAATGTGGAGACCCTTGTTGAGGCAATTTAGGAGAACCACACGTATTCTTAAAATCAAGGGGTGACAGGATTTAGATCGAAAAGGATTAGATAGAAGGGCTTGGAGGCAGCTTAATGAGTCGGAAAATATAACCGCTTTATCAAGGTTGTGAGAGTTAATGAAATTGAGGGCTTCGAGAATGCCTGTAGCTTCACCAGTGTAGACAGTAGATAAAGGGGGGCACTTAAACTGAAGAATAATGCTGGATTGAGGGTACCAAACAGCGACTCCCACACATGACATATCGGACATTTTTGAGGCATCGGTAAAAAAGAGGTGCCAATTGGGCCATTTATTGGATACAATTTCATTAAATGTAGCATTTGCATTAATTGTATCTTTAGTTATGCCACAATTTAAAAGGATGGGTGGATTGTACGTAAGGGACTGGAAGTTAACGGAGAAGAGAGGATAAAGTTCAAACTGAACAGTAGGATCAGGCAGACGGGTTAATCTTATAAAGCTTTTTAGTAAACAAGAAAAATTAGCAGAGGGTCGGAGATTTTGACTAGTGGAGATTTGAAGGAGATTATGGAGTTTGGGCCAAAGGATATGGGAAGAGTTATAGATGGATTTAAAAAAATATTTATCACACAGATACTGTCTGCGAAGAGCTAGGGGAGGGTCAACACACTCAACCTGCAGGGCGTTAACCGGGGTAGATTTCATTGCTCCGGTAATCAAGCGTAGA
Source organism: Colias croceus (assembly GCF_905220415.1). Taxonomy (NCBI): domain Eukaryota; kingdom Metazoa; phylum Arthropoda; class Insecta; order Lepidoptera; family Pieridae; genus Colias; species Colias croceus. The sequence goes on along the minus strand of NC_059542.1, from coordinate 11,771,578 downwards.
CAACGAGATTGCACTTTGTCTAGTTTATTCAGTGCCGTCTTATTGCATGGATCGAGTATGAAAGAAGCATAGTCTAAGTGACTACGCACCACAGCATTATAAATAAGTTTCTGACAGTATGGGTGGGCCCCCCACCATACTCCTGCCAGGGATCGTAATATATTAATCCCCTTTTCGCATTTTTGACTGATGTAGTTAACATGAGGGGAACCAGATAACCTTGAATCCAATATAACGCCTAGATACTTAACTTTATTAGTGACTGGAATTGGTTCATCGTCCAGTAATAAGGTTGGTGCGGGGATGTGGCGCTTTTTAGTGAAAACTACAACACAGCATTTTGGTACAGATACAGTCATACCATGATCCGACAGCCAATCACGCAGATACGACAAAGCTGAATTAAGGCGCGAGGTGATTTCATCCATGTCATGGGACTGAGCAAATAAGGTTATGTCGTCTGCATATTGAAGTATGTCACAGAATGATGTGACCGTCGTGTCCAAGTTGAAAGTGTAGATAGCATATAGAAGAGGACTTAATACCGATCCTTGAGGGAGCCCCTTCCAGGTAAGCCTAGTGGAAGAAATATGAGAGTTATGACGCACTTGAATGGATCTTGACATTAAAAGATTGCAGATAAATCGTATCATCCTCACTGGGATACTCAGCTGTAACAATTTGCTTCTGAGTACCGGAAGAAGTACACTGTCGTAGGCTGACGCTATATCTAAAAAAACGCCTACCAAATACTGCTTTCTTTCAAAGGCTGATCGAATGTCAGTGGATAAAATGCCTAAACAATCCAGTACACTCATACCCTTTCTAAATCCAAATTGAGACCTGGATAACAGTCCCCTATTTTCTACAAGCCACTCAAGTCTATTTTTAACCATGTGTTCAGCTATCTTAGACAGACACGAAGAAAGAGCGATTGGTCGATAGGAGTCGGCACAAGAGGCTTGTTTGCCTGGTTTTAGTAAAGGAATTATGAGATGTGATTTCCAAGAATCAGGGATGTGACCGAATTCATAAAATAAATTTACTAAATTTAAAAAGTACTGTTTGGCTATGGGACCGGATTGGCGTATGAAAGAATAAGGAATGCCATCTAATCCGGGAGAAGAGTCTGAGAGGCCACTGAGGGCTACATTTAGCTCTTCCAGGGAGAATATGGCTTCCATATTGTTATCATGAGACGAGACGAGCGGACCAGTGGCCATAGGGAAAGAATCTAACGAAGGAACAAAGGGAGGGGAGAACTTATCAGCAAATTCTTCAAGCCACCCTGAGGAGTTATTGGAATCTATGTCGTTATAAGAAAGAGAGCCACGAAATTTGCGTATGTTCTTCCAAATAACTGTTGCAGGTGTTCTAGGTGACAGACTCTCACAAAATGTTTGCCAGCCTGCTTTCTTTTTATTTTTAAGAAAAAGCTTGGTACGCGCTGCTATTCTTTTATAGTATATAAAATTTTCAACGGACATGGAAGCATTATACTGAATTTCGGCCTCTCTCCTTGAGTTGACAGAAGTTGAGCATTCATCGTCCCACCATGGCGGAGAGACTTTGCGAGAACCAGAGTTAGAAACGGACTTAAGGGGGATGTTATTCGCTGCTGCGTTTTTAATACAATCCACAAAGTCCGAATAAGTACATAGATTATTATCAAGAGAAACGGAAGGAAGGGACTCAACCAAATTGTCAAGACCAGTAGCATAATCCTGCCAGTTTGCTTTACAAAGTCTGTACATGAGTAAGGGTGGAAAAGGGGAAGTCAATGGGATAACAGACTGGGAAAGAGAAGAAAGAAGAGGAAAATGGTCGCTACCGTGAGTACTAGAAAGGGTTAAATTAGTAAGGGACGGAGCCAAGGAGGAAGAACAAATACATAGATCAACTACAGAGGAGAGACTCTGATTAGGAAGGACTCTCCTAGTGGGAGAACCATCGTTAATTACACAAAGGTCAAGGTCATCAAGCAGATCCATTAACAGGTGCCCAAATGTATTGCAGACAGAAGATCCCCAAGAAGTATGCTGAGCATTAAAATCACCCAATACTAAAAGAGGAGACGGTACGGAGGAAAAAATAAGTGAAAGATCAGGTATAATAGAAGGATGAGGATGAGAAATGTAGACAGAAATAATAATAATAATAATAATAAATTCTTTATTTGAAAACAGAAATACATGTGTACATATGCAATTAGATTTTGGGATAACTTACATATAATTAAAACATAAACCGTAGGTTAATTGCGCTATTTAAACAATGTCTCCTATACTAGGGAATGTCCTGTGTTACAGGAGACATTTATCATTTTAATAGAGACATTATTGCATCTTGCAGCCACAGCGTTAATACACTGATCATGCAAAGGTAATGGAATTCGAGAGAAATTTAAACAATGTTTAAGTAAAAGTGCTGTCCCAGCATATCCATCGGCTCTGTCATCTCGCAGACAGAAAAAGCCAGGAATCCGAAAATGACTTCCGGGAACTAGCCATGTCTCCGAGATGGCAAAAGCTATAGGGTTGTGGGTTGAAATAAGGTCAAGTACTTCATGACATTTCGGACGAATGCTTTGAGCATTCCACTGGAGGATTGTGAGGGCCATTACTGTTAAATAGAGATATGAGATTTATTAGTCTATGGGCAACGTTGGTCGGTATTGAATTTGTTTTTTTAAGAAAAGTTTCTAATGCTGAAACATAAAGCTCAACATTAGAGTTGAGTACAACCGGGGGGTCAGGGTTTTGGGATAAGGCACAACCATTCGGTTGAGCAGAAGGTAATTCCTGAGTTATTTGGCGGTGTGCAGCTACATCATATGTTTTACCTAGTGGTGCATGAGTGCGAGGGGGTATAGAATAGGTCTTTTTGTATGAAGTTTTATTAAGAGGATGAGTTTGACGAACACTATTGGATTGTTTCATAGAAGGGATGGGAAAAACAGGTGATTGTTGTGATCTGGGCGCAAAAACGAAACTGGCTGTTTCCGAAAAGGGTCTGTACACTGTAGGGGTAAGCTTAGAGGCTTCCTCGAATGAGATACCTTCTGTGGCCATCAAAAGTTTAATTGACTTTTGCCGGCTGTGTTCCGGGCAATTTTTGTCAATGGCGAAGTGAGTGCCATTGCAGTGGACACATAGTGCTTGAGATTCTTGAATGGGACAGGAGTCACCCGAGTGGTTTTGTGTACATTTGTAGCACCTCTCTTTTGAGCGGCACTGGTCGCGGATGTGCCCAAAGCGACAGCACTTGTGGCACTGGATGGTTGGGTAATGATAAATTTCTACGGGGAGAGAAGTGTACCTACAGTAGATTTTTGATGGCATTACTTGGCCCAAGAAAGTTAGTACCACTGTTTGGGACGGGACCCAAGTTGTAATCCCATCAAGGCTAGATTTTTTGTTAAGTCTACGTGCTTTAAGTATGCGTCCGTGCCTGTTAGGGAATTCTGCACACTCCACCAAATCATCCATGGTCCATTCTACAGGTATTCCTTTCACAATACCCATGCGGGTGATGTGATAGGTAGGAATGAATGCCTTAAATTTAGCTTCGGCCAAAGCAGGTAAAGATAAAAAATTATTAGCATCCTCAGCCGATGCAAACTCAACCGATATTCTATTGCGGCCAACAGATTTTACTCCGTCTCTTAAAATATTAGGTACTTTTTGACTGTACAAGAAAGATCCAAATTTGATAGGACGGATGGACAGGCCAGCAGAAGGATCGTTTTCTACGCGAGATACGTGGACAATGTATGGTCCAACTTCATCACCACTATATCTTATAGGATTATTTAAAATAGGATCAACAAATAAAGACGGATTAACAGAAGGTAAAATGGGATCTGATGGAACAAAGCGTTTAATTGGGGATTCATCTGTAGACTCAGGTGACGGACACCTTTGCCTCTTATTCTGAGAGATGTCCAATTCCATGCTTCTTTCCTGGACGTCCGGGGGCTTAGGAGGATCGGGTGGGTCAGGGCCCATATTAGTTGATTGTTAGTACACTTACCACTATAACCACAAACTAAACACTTAAATACGAACACAATACAGCTCAAAGTGAATAAATTATTGTTAAAATAGCCAAAACACTAATTTAAAAACCCAAACACGTGTGACAGAAATCACGCCAAATGTCAAAGTCCCCTACGCTAATGTCTATGGCTTCGAATTCTAACGTCAGTCAGCGTACGTCAAACTGTCAACTGTCATTCAGTTTGACATTAGTAATGTTGAAAAATATTCTTGAAATATTCAAATTAAACTGCCGAATTCCGAAAACGGAAAAAGTAAAAAGTCAAAAAATTTTTGAAGTGAACTAAAAAATACAGGTTGTGCTTTAAATTATAAAAATACAAATAGAGGTAAGTTAATTTTGCATTTGCAATGAGGCATAAAAAGATATAATGTCTTCAAGGTTTAAATTTAATTTATTTATGTGTACTTATTTTTCTAGTTTAGAAATGGAGAGACTGCGCGCCAGCCAGGAGCAATTTTCTGCTCTTATAGAATTCATGGAAAGGTACTATTAAAAAAATACAGTTTTGATTCCAAACTTGCTTCAATATTTTTATAATAAACAATGAAATCATTAATACCAAGTGCTTCATTGGTGTGTGTTACCCATAGGTATGGTGACCTCTCTCGACCACAGCGGGGACCTCAGGGTCGACTAAAAGCCGACCAAATGTGGGCAAGGCTCACATTATTACTTAATTCAGTTGGTGGTGGGGTTCACAAATCACAAGAGAAGTGGAAGAAAGTAAGTTTGAACTTGCATCTTGTTAACCTAGCTGTATATTTCAAACTCTCAATTGTTTTGCTATTAACTTGCATCTTGTTAACCTAAGTGTACATTGCAAACTCTCAATTGTTTTGCTATTCACTTGCATCTTGTTAACCTAAGTGTATATTGCAAACTCTCAATTGTTTTGCTATTTACTTGCATCTTGTTAACCTAAGTGTATATTGCAAACTCTCAATTGTTTTGCTATTAACTTGCATGTTGTTAACCTAAGTGTATATTGCAAACTCTCAATTGTTTTGCTATTTACTTGCATCTTGTTAACATAGCTGTATATTTTAATATATTCATTTATTTTGCTATTGCCCTTTTCATGCACCGCTTTAACTCACAACATGTAAACCTAAAGGTCTGGGCAGATTGGAAGACTAAAACAAAAAAAAAGAAAATGTTGATTTCCAACCACACAAATGGTACTGGTGGTGGTCCAAGCAGCAGGCTGTCTCTAACAGTTTTGGAAGACCGAGTCTGTGCCATACTGGGAGAGACTGCTGTTCTTGGTCAAGCTGGCATACAAGAGCATGGCTTTAATGTTAGTACTATTATATTATAGCAACTTTACGTATCACACCAATTCCTCTGTAACTTGCATGGCCAATAATAGATATTTATTTTGAAAGAGATTACATATAAGCCTCTTTCAACTTGTGTAAAATGAATTGTATTAAATAAATAAAACAAATAAACAGCTTGAAAATCTATACTAATATAATAAAGCTGAAGAGTTTGTTTGTTTGATTGAACACGCTAATCTCGGGAAATACTGGTCCGATTTGAAAATTTCTTTCGATTTTAGATAGCCCACTTATCGAGGAAGGTTATAGGCTATATATCATCTCGCTAAGACCAACAGGAGCAGAGCACTGCAGGTAAAACTACGGAGCACAGCTAGTGTTTGAAAATGTAATTCCATCACAATATAATTAATAGATATTTAATGTTGATGAGAACATTAAATATCTTTTAATTATATTTTATTCTTTATAAATCTATATCAATTATACAAAATACTTAGCTAACAATTCCTAATCGTAACATTTGTAAGTGTTAAGAGTATATGATAAAAGTTATAAATAACTAATATATTGATAAAAATAAATATTTTTCAGGCGCCACCAGTACCAAGGAAAGAACCCATTCCTGAAGATGTGGAAATTGAAATTCCTGTAGGCTTAGAGAATTTTAATTATAATAGTAAGTTTTATTAAACTCTATTTACTTATTAAATTAGCCTTCTTCTAGGAGCTGTTTTCAATCGTCATAATATAGTTTAATCGATAATAATTGAACATAATTCATTAAATGACTTGAATAAATTAGTCTTTGCTTGTATCCTAGAGAATATTATTCAACAGATGGAATGGATGAACATTTCTAATTTATAATATAAGTGGAAGTCAGAATTATATTTGCCTCCTTAACATTATTTTCATTACTCAACAGCAAGTGTTCCAACATTGCCAGCATCACCGCTACTGCTAGACCCACAGCCCTCACCACCACCACCACCAGTACGTCCGCCGCCCCCTCTACCGCGTTCTCCTCCGCGTCCCACTGGTCGACGGTCATCGGCGTCACCGCGATCTGCGACTGCCTCGCCGCGACATGGGATGCAGAGAGCTCGCAGGAATCGCGGCTTAACGCCATTTGACCGGGCCGCTACAGAATTTGTGGCGGTTGAACAACGACGCCTTGCACTGGAGGAGACGCGAGAGAAGCTTTCCCATGAGCGAGAAAGAGAAAGGGAAAAGCTTCTCCATGAACGTGAGAGGGAGCGTGAGGAACTTTTCCACCAAAGAGAAATGGAGCGACTGCGGCTGGAGTCGCTAAAGGTTGAGGCAAATCGCGAGCAAACTAGGGTGATGCAGCAAATAGCTGTTATCGGGCAAAGGTTGCTCGAGATATTGCCTCAAGGGCCCGCATCTTAATTTTTTTTTTCATAGGGTTTTAAGTGTATTATTTAGTGCCTTTCTTTTTATTTTTTTTAAGTGCTTGTTTTAGATTTTAATATTTTAATTTAATAGTTTAAGCATGGACGAATATAAGTTTAAGTACAGTATTTTCTGTCCTCAGTCTTTAGTTGTTTTACTTTTTACACGCTTTTTATTAGCTTCACCTGTATGTTTGAATGTTTGTTTGTAACCGACTTCTTTGGGCGCGATTTTGACCCACTTTAAACGGCCAGATTTCGTTCAAACTTTGTAGATTTATTGAGGACCGATGACAATACACTAATTTGATAAAATTATTCCATTTTTCAATTTGCAAAAAGCGTGTTTTTTAGTTTTTTTTAAACTATTATTATATATATCTTTAAATTTAATAGGATTTATATGTACTTAATTTATTTTAAGTGTTTGTTTTAGATTTTAAAGTGAAACTTTTATTACATCGCCTCAAACTTTTTGGTCTGTGTAGCGCATGTCGCGTGTATCGCGGCAACCGAGTAGGTATTACCTACTCGGCACGCGACATGCGCTACACAAAGCAGTGTTCCGAACCGTTCGAACAATTTCATTTTACCGGGGTTTCATAAAACCACACCCTTGGATATGTCGCCATGACCTCACCTTCACCGAGTAGGCCGAGTAGGTAGACCATACCTATTACCGAGTAGACCAAGTAGACTGCACCTTGGAGTAGACCAAACCTATTACCGAGTAGACGAAGTAGACCGCTCCTTCGAGTAAACCAAACCTATTACCGAGTAGACCAATTAGACCGCACCTTCGAGTAGACCATACCTATTACCGAGTAGACCAAGTAGACCGCACCTTCGAGTAGACCAAACCTATTACCGAGTAGACCAAGTAGACCGCACCTTCACCGATTAGTCCAAGTAGACCATACCTATTACCGAGTCGACCAAGTAGACCACACCTTCGAGTAGACTAATCCTATTACCGAGTAGACCAAGTAGACCAATCCTATTATCGAATAGACCAAGTAGACCACATCAATTTCCGAGTAGACCAAGTAGACTGCACCTTCACAGAGAAGACCAAGTAGACCGCACCTTCACCGAGTAGACCAAGTAGACCGTACCTTCACCGAGTAGACCAAGTAGACCACACCAATTTCCGAGTAGACTACATCAATTTCCGAGTAGACCAAGTAGACCGCACCTTCGAGTAGACCAAACCTATTACCGAGTAGACCAAGTAGACCGCACTTTCACCGATTAGTCCAAGTAGACCAATCCTATTATCGAATAGACCAAGTAGACCACATCAATTTCCGAGTAGACCAAGTAGACCGCACCTTCACCGAGTAGACCAAGTATACCACACCAATAGACCACATCAATTTCCGAGTAGACCAAGTAGACCGCACCTTCACCGAGTAGACCAAGTATACCACACCAAATTCCGAGTAGACCAAGTATACCACACCAAATTCCGAGTAGAACAAGTAGACCGCACCTTCACAGAGAAGACCAAGTAGACCACACCAATTTCCGAGTAGTCTACATCAATTTCCGAGTAGACCAAGTAGACCGTACATTCGAGTAGACCAAACCTATTACCGACACCGAGTAGACCAAGTAGACCGTACATTCGAGGAGACCATACCTATTACCGAGTAGACCAAGTAGACCGTACATTCGAGGTGACCAAACCTATTACCGAGTAGACCAATTAGACCGCTCCTTCGAGTAGACCATACCTATTACCGAGTAGACCAAGTAGACCGCACCGATTAGTCCAAGTAGACCAATCCTATTATCGAATAGACCAAGTAGACCACATCAATTTCCGAGTAGACCAAGTAGACCGCACCTTCGAGTAGACCAAACCTATTACCAAGTAGACCAAGTAGACCGCACCGATTAGTCCAAGTAGACCAATCCTATTATCGAATAGACCAAGTAGACCACATCAATTTCCGAGTACACCAAGTAGACCGCACCTTCACCGAGTAGACCAAGTATACCACACCAAATTCCGAGTAGACCAAGTATACCACACCAAATTCCGAGTAGAACAAGTAGACCGCACTTTCATAGAGAAGACCAAGTAGACCGCACCTTCACCGAGTAGACCAAGTAGACCACACCAATTTCCGAGTAGACTACATCAATTTCCGAGTAGAACAAGTAAACCGCACTTTCACAGAGAAGACCAAGTAGACCGCACCTTCACCGAGTAGACCAAGTAGACCATACCTTCACCGAGTAGACCAAGTAGACCGAACCAATTTCCGAGTAGACTACATCAATTTCCGAGTAGACCAAGTAGACCACACATTCGAGTAGACCAAACCTATTACCGACACCGAGTAGACCAAGTAGACCGTACATTCGAGGAGACCATACCTATTACCGAGTAGACCAAGTAGACCGTACATTCGAGGTGACCAAACCTATTACCGAGTAGACCAATTAGACCGCTCCTTCGAGTAGACCATACCTATTACCGAGTAGACCAAGTAGACCGCACCGATTAGTCCAAGTAGACCAATCCTATTATCGAATAGACCAAGTAGACCACATCAATTTCCGAGTAAACCAAGTAGACCGCACCTTCGAGTAGACCAAACCTATTACCAAGTAGACCAAGTAGACCGCACCGATTAGTCCAAGTAGACCAATCCTATTATCGAATAGACCAAGTAGACCACATCAATTTCCGAGTAGACCAAGTAGACCGCACCTTCACCGAGTAGACCAAGTATACCACACCAAATTCCGAGTAGACCAAGTATACCACACCAAATTCCGAGTAGAACAAGTAGGCCGCACTTTCATAGAGAAGACCAAGTAGACCGCACCTTCACCGAGTAGACCAAGAAGACCGTACCTTCACCGAGTAGACCAAGTAGACCACACCAATTTCCGAGTAGACTACATCAATTTCCGAGTAGAACAAGTAGACCGCACTTTCACAGAGAAGACCAAGTAGACCGCACCTTCACCGAGTAGACCAAGTAGACCATACCTTCACCGAGTAGACCAAGTAGACCACACCAATTTCCGAGTAGACTACATCAATTTCCGAGTAGACCAAGTAGACCGCACATTCGAGTAGACCAAACCTATTACCGAGTAGACCAAGTAGACCGTACATTCGAGGTGACCAAACCTATTACCGAGTAGACCAAGTAGACCGCACCTAGATTACCAAGTAGACCAAGTAGACCGCACCTTCGAGTAAACCAAACCTATTACCGAGTAGAACAAGTAGATCGCACATTCGAGTAGACCAAACCTATTACCGAGTAGACCAAGTAGACAGCACCTTCGAGTAGACCAAACCTATTACCGAGTAGAACAAGTAGATCGCACATTCGAGTAGACCAAACCTATTACCGAGTAGACCAATTAGACCGCTCCTTCGAGTAGACCATACCTATTACCGAGTAGACCAAGTAGACCGCTCCTTCGAGTAGACCAAAATGCATCGGTCGAACCGTACGATAATAATTATCGTACAAATACGATAATTTTGTGCCTAAGTTTCACTTTTACCGTGGTTTCATAAAACCACACAACATTTTTTTTAATATTTTAATTTAATAGTTTAAGTACAGTATTTTCTGTCCTCTGTCTTTAGTTGTTTTACTTTTTAATCTTTAAATTTTATAGGATTTATATGTACTTAATTTGTTTTAAGTGTTTGTTTTAGTTTTAAGAATATTAAATAAAACATATATATACATAATAATAGTATATTTTATTACTTAATTAGTTAAGTAGTTTATGCCACCATTAATTCAGTACACACTTTTTTAAATACTAACAAAAAATACAATAATAAAAATTACAAACTTAAAAATATAAAAACCGGCCAAGTGCGAGTCGGGCTCGCGCACAAAGGGTTCCGTAGCAGCAAATATAATAAATTACAGTTAAATCAACCTATCTCAAAAACTATAAGAGATACTTTGATCAAACCAAAAATCGTTGAAAGAGTTAATTAGCATGCATCACCTCTATTTTTTTTAGAATTTTATACCCCGTAGTTATAAAAATAGAGGGGGGGGGGACATACTTTTTACGACTTTGAGAGCTGATATCTCAAAAACCGTTCACTTTAAGAAAAATGTTTTTTAGAAAACTTTATATCATTTTAAAAGACCTTTCCATTGATACCCCACACGGGTATGTACATCGAAAAAAAAAATTTCATCCCTCAGTTACATGTATGGGGGGCCCCACCCCCAATTCTTTTTTTAGGGTTCCGTAGCCAAAATGGCAAAAACGGAACCCTTATAGTTTCGTCATGTCCGTCTGTCCGTCTGTCCGTCTGTCCGTCTGTCACAGCCGATTTACTCGGAAACTATAAGTACTACAGTGATGAAATTTGATGGGAATATGTGTTGTATGAACCGCTACAAAAATATGACACTAAATAGTAAAAAAAAGAATTGGGGGTGGGGCCCCCCATACATGTAACTGAGGGATGAAATTTTTTTTTTCGATGTACATACCCGTGTGGGGTATCAATGGAAAGGTCTTTTAAAATGATATAAAGTTTTCTAAAAAACATTTTTCTTAAAGTGAACGGTTTTTGAGATATCAGCTCTCAAAGTCGTAAAAAGTATGTCCCCCCCCCTCTATTTTTATAACTACGGGGTATAAAATTCTAAAAAAAATAGAGGTGATGCATGCTAATTAACTCTTTCAACGATTTTTGGTTTGATCAAAGTATCTCTTATAGTTTTTGAGATAGGTTGATTTAACTGTAATTTATTATATTTGCTGCTACGGAACCCTTTGTGCGCGAGCCCGACTCGCACTTGGCCGGTTTTTTACTATTTAGTGTCATATTTTTGTAGCGGTTCATACAACACATATTCCCATCAAATTTCATCACTGTAGTACTTATAGTTTCCGAGTAAATCGGCTGTGACAGACGGACAGACGGACAGACGGACAGACGGACATGACGAAACTATAAGGGTTCCGTTTTTGCCATTTTGGCTACGGAACCCTAAAAAACAGGTTGAGGCTGCAACAATGATCAATTTTTTCACCTATGACCTGCACTAAAATATGAGCAGTTATCAGAAACTTTAAAAGGATTAATATATACTGTAACTAATGCAGTTTCATTATTTAAATCTGTGTAGGTAAACAAAATAATGTTTTAGGAGCGAAAAAATATTATACAAAACTACTTGGTCAGGCATACTAAATTAGGCTTAAAAGTAATACACATTAAAACTACACACAACACACTTTAAAAAATACAAAAATACAAAAATAACCTACTAAACTAATCTATTAACTAAATTATTTAGCATTATTCTGCCACTCATCAGCTCATCTTGGTTGCTGGAAATGGGTCCAACCCCCACACTCGGTTCATCACCATCCTCTTGTTGCTCAGCCATATTATTAGGGGGAGGTAATTTAGCATCCAGTGCAATATTGTGCAGAACACAACATGCAATAGTTACCTCACTGGCAACACGAGGATGGTAATGGAGTGTACGATGCTTCAGCAAGCATCTCCAACGAGCCTTCAATACACCAAAACATCGTTCAATACAATTGCGTGCCTGTAAATGGCGTGTAGTGTACACCTCTGCTCGAGAACCTGGTTCGGCATTTAAAATTGGTGTCATCAGCCACGCTCTCTGTGGGTATCCAGAATCACCTTAAACAAATAATGTAGTTAAAGAGCTTTATAAATTATAACTCCAATATTTTTATGATAAATATGTAGAAGTAGGTAGGAATTAAATGATTTACCTAATAGCCACGTCAATTCACCATTTTCGTGAAGTCCACGCATGTATGGTTCCACTTCACTGGATGACCATATGAAGGAATCATGCGTGGACTTCACGAAAATGGTGAATTGACATTGATAATCTTTAAATTATCATCACATATCTGAAAAAAAAAATTTAAGTTATAAAAAATATTCTATTTGCAGTTGCTTTGTTATTTTGTTTTAATGAAACATGATTAAAAACAATGCTTACTAACTAATAATACATATGCAAAGAAAAATAGCTTACCATTTGCACATTTAAGGAATGGTATCCTTTTCTGTTAAAATAATTCTGTTCATCAATGTGGGGTTTTACAATTGATATGTGAGTGCAATCTATGCATCCAATTACCCCTGGCAATTGAAATTTCCTTTGAAATCTGTAATTAGGTACATTCACATTTTATAATCAAAGACAATTACCTACATATATTAAACATATAATACAATTGTTAAAAAGACTTTCAAATGAATTTGTCATAATATTTTGTAAACCTTTAAAACATTTAGAATTGAACAGAAACAAACATTTTGTGGTATAATAGAATTGTTTGTGACTACAATAGCAGCAACCTTCTTCAATGCAAAGGATTATGTTATTTATTAAAATTGTACAAAACATTGAAAGTTTTTTTTTTTTTATGTCAGAGCAAGCAACTTAAGCATAAGAAATAAACACTTGCAACATAAGAAGTGTTGCAGGTGCTTTGCCGGCCTTTTATGGACAAATAAGCTCTTTTCTTGAAGGCCCCAATGTCGTAGTTGTACATTGAAAGTTATAAATAAATTAATAAAAACACTTACTCTTGTCGAATTCTTGTTCTTTCTTGGTGTGTTTGAGGGAAAACTATCCATTTTTTCACTATCCGAGGACTGTTGAGTGCCTCCACAACTTGCCTAATGCATCTACTTGTAGTGCGTTGTGGCAAATGTTGTGTGACACCCACAATTCTCTGATAGGATCCCGTTGCGAAGAAACTCAGAGCGCAAAGAACCTACGAATATAAGTAGAATTAGGATACGTAATATAGGTACTTAGTAGATATGCACAACACATGCCTTTCATTGGGCATTTAAAATATCGGACATCACTAATAATTATAAACAATCGCAGTGAAGAAACTGTGGATTACCTTTACTTCCAAAGGAATTTCTTTAGTCCCCCGTATGTTTGTTTCGTTACGTAGGCTGCAGCAAAGCTCGCTAAAAGTTTTTTTATTTAACCTAAAACGCTCCTGAAACAATTGTTCCGGCATTTCATTGATTGTCTCTAAACTCGGTCTGGACGCATTTCTTTTTTGGCGCCTGAGCCAAAGTTCTTCATCGTGCGCAGCTTTTAAAAGTCTCAAAGCGTGCATTTTATGAAAACTAAAATTTTATAATCACTAAACACAACACGAAACTTCGACAGCTGATTATAAAATCGCCATTTTGTTTCGATTTCTACAAGATGCTATAGCGTACGCTAGTTATCGAACGCCCATTGGCGTAGTCTCCTGTCAAAAGTGCCACTTGGCTAAGCATTTGTATGGCGCCTGTCGTATGACTTAGGTACCTAACGTTTCGTCACGTTTCGTCTAATAGAATAGAAAAACATTGCCACTTGGCTACCAATTTTCGTTTCGTTACGCTGGGTCACGTGACGTATCTCCAGCTTATGTCAATCTCATACATTCGTTTATCTATTCTATCAAACGCAATGACTAAGGAATCCTATGGACAGGGCATATTGTTCTATACAAACAACTGATTATACAAATATCATGCATTTCGATACCGAAATAATAAAACTAATACTGTCTCTTTCTAACTAATGAATATTCTGATATGTGAAAAAATATGACTATACGTCAGTCAGTGCTAATTCTATACCGCTTGACATTTGAAGTTAGCTCAAATACCTACTGTGGCCGGTCGCCATTTTATGTTCTCGTTAATACGATGTACATGCTCTGTCATTGCTCCGTAGTAAACATTGAAAAATATTGAATATTTTTGTGATTGTGACAAACATTTGTGTCTAAAACATATAGAGTGGTCAAGGACAAATAGTGGCATAATGCCAAAGCGCAGTATTGTGAGATGTGGCTCCGGAAAGAATGAAAACCAGAAAAGTTTGTCTTTGCACCGGTATGTATACGTTTTGACTGAAATATTAGTTATTTCTTTGCTGATTTAGTTATTTTCATGTATATTGAATTAAGGAGTATTCACAGACTATGTTCAGTGCAAAATTGTTACCAAATATAGCTTTATTTTGTATATTTTCGTTCTAGTAAAATAATGAATTTGGGTGCTAGTGATGGCTTATAATATCGACATCAGCAAAATGTTCGATGATGACGTGCGTCTCCCAAGGCTGTGTCATTAATCTTAAGAATAGTTGCTTTGGTGAATACACTTCCAAAATAACAAATTAATTTTGCCAAGAGCAGCAGAAGGAAAAATAAAACACTTAAATTTACCTAATATGAATTTTAACTTAAGATTAATCGCTTTTATAGTACCTACTTTAATTAAAAATGTATTTATAAATAAGTCAGGTCAGGATTAAAATTATAATAACCTAAATATTCATTTTTTGAAGGTTACCAAGAAGTGAAAATAGAAAAGGAGAATGGTTAGAAGCAATTGAAACTGAAAATATCAAGCCAAATGTAAAGGATATATCATAGTACATTTCCCAGAAAGTGCTTTCAATAGAACAATGGATGTGATTAGTCTGCACGATGATGCTACACCAGTATGTCTGCCGCTGCATTCACACAGGGTGAGGTTTTTATCTGTAGACACGTGATGTCTTCCAATTTACTTTTGGTCTTTTTATTTAGATTTAGGGCTGTCATTTATAATCTAACGTTTCTCCTATTTTGAAGGAGGCCTGTGAACAAACTGAGATGGTTTTATATGATTTTTTGAGTACAAACTTGGGTGATATTTGGTTGTTGAAATGTTATTGACTGAGGGAAAGTGCAATTTACTTTAAATACATGGGGTGTTTTAAGTTATTTTTCTATTCTTTATAAATTTATATATATAAAGCATTTGAATGCCATAAAACCAAAAATATAAATTCAAATTCCGCTATTGTAAGCCCTAATGTTGATATTAATTTCAAACCATCAGCATTGCCCTTTTAATTAAAATGTATTGCATTTTAGTTTAAATGTAAAGTGAACAATGCTAGTTAATGTAAACTGTGACATTTCATTTCCAGGTACCAGTTGAGCCTCAAATCCCGAACTCAAAAATGAACAGAGTGAATCCGAGTGCATCCCAGGCTGCACAAAATAGTTTAGCTCTATAATTTTCTCTGTTATTAGGTATATATTATTGTTTTTTTGTCTTATTATTTATAAATAAATAAATTACTGTATATTGTGTTGTTCATCGTAATAAAATACTATTATATACCTGTATTATTATATATGTTGTTTCATTATATTACATTCCTCAAAACTGAAATTACCAAATTGTAAGTCTACCGTAATCCTTATATCGAAGTCAAAATTGAACTGGATTTATCAAATTATACAGCTATCTTGTCCTGCGAGGTTGCTGGTGTTTTACAAGTAACCCTGTATAGGTGTTACCGTCACGAGCAGCCATCGCCATACTTAATTTTATTAATTGGCATTGTCATTTTTTCCATTTGTAATTTTACGTCTATGTTTTGTACAATAAAGTTAAAATAAATAAAAAAGAGTGTGTGTTTATGTACACGCGTTAGAAGTTACTTCTTTGGCGTATGGACAAAATACTAGAATATACAACTTGAACATAGTTATCAATTTTCATACCACCTAGAACTTACTTCATGCTGTTAATTTTAGGTGTCGGTGTGCGCGCGCATCGTAAAAATTCACTCTCACTATTTTTCTCCACCGCGCCAAAACAAATACTTATAAATTCAAAATAAATATATTAATATTATTTTTATATCGATAAACATAATAATGTTTATCGATATATTCTCGGCACTAAACACCGCCATGTTTTGTTACAAGCATTATGGCGCCGGCCACACTTTTTTTGTAGGTATGTCACTTCCATGTGATTCCATATTCATTGATCAAACGTTACGCTAATTATAGAAAGCCACTTGGCTAGGGGGGCAGAGACGTTAGAGCGTTTTCACATTGTCCGGTCCGATATCGGATATCGGACGCCGATAGCCGATATCCGATATCGGAGGCTAAGTAAAATGTATGATTTACGTACCTGTCTTTCACATTGTCCAGTCCGATATCGGATATCGGAGCCAACACCGATATTCCCGTGAACTATCGGACGATAATGTTCAGTGTTACCAGCTCAATTTTCGAAAAGGTAGTATACCAACAGCAAAAAAAGCACTAGTTTGTGTATTTTCAGTCATTTCTAGGCGCTAAATGTAAAAAAAAATCCTTTCATTTACTTTAACCTCCTGAGACCCAGGATTTTTTTTTCTTTCTTTTTTAATAAAAATTAGCGGCATCTGTTCTAATGCAATTATAGATATTCAAAAAAATGAAAAAAAAAATCTTTCGTGGAAAACTTGGATTTTCTTTATGTCATTTATATATTACAGGGGGTCCCAGTTCCAAGTGTAATAAGTTTATGAAAATGAAGAAAAACTACATGTTTTTTTAGTTATTATATATTTTTAAACTTGAAACCTAATATTTATTATTCTATCTATTGTTCTGTATCTATTTTTTGTAACTTGGTTCAAAGATAGGTATTTTTAAGGGTGAGAAATAACCAGTTCAAGTATTTTGCACCGGCGCGGCGGTGTATTTATATTGTCACGTCCACCCCTAGGTCTTATTTCTAATCCATCCTCTTGGTCAGCCTCCTCTAATGCTTGGTCCACGTCATGTGCGTCCCCGAAATGGTCTGCCAACAACTGAAGATGACATACATAGTGACGATTCTGTTCTGACGTGACTCATACTCATTGGACGAATGGAAGAAGACTCATTTTCTGGTGTTTGGGTGGCTTCGTCGGTATCATTTGGGGGATTATCTTCATCTCAAACATTTATTTATTCAATTAGACTTTTCTAAAAGCACTTTTGAATCGTCATAACAGTATTAACATTTACCACCGATTCGGAAAGCAGTATCTATGGAGAAGAACCGGCAAGTAACTCCATAGGTCCATCATATAGGTCAATATTTGACTCATCCAGGTGTTGGTAGACCTCAGTATCTTATAATCCTTGAAAATTATAATAAAATCTGTACATATAGGTAATACATGTTTTGTAACCACCTTGTAACCAATACCAATTTGGCAAGAATTGAGACCAAATGTCTTACCAGTATGACATAAGAGAAAACATTCATATTTTTCACAAGTTTAAGATTTATCTTACAAAATAACTATTGCGGTTGCAGAAATAATATCTATTATAATTAGATATACAAAGATATACTGCAATATACTAATGGTTCCACTAAAAATGTAAGATTACTGACCACGTGTTTGCCGTCGCACAGCCACCGTCAACTTCGAAATGAGAATACTTCAAATCAGTGTCACTTATAAAACCAAAAACCGTTTAGTATAGCGGATGACATACCACTACATCGATTTGAGGTATTATTCCCGCATATACGCAAAAGATGGCGTTGAAATATTTTTTTATTGTTTATGTAATATATATATGACCGCAGGCCCCAGGAGGTTAAACCTTTTTATTAAGAAAACATTCATTTAAGTATTTAAAGGCATTAAAAATACGATTTATACGGGAGCTATTTTAATATCGTCCTATAATATACGGCAATTGGCTGAACTGAAGTAAACAAAAATATATTGTGTTCTTAAATTCAACCGTATCTTCGAAATATTAGTATCTTTTATCTTTATTTACTCATTCTGCCTCGCTCCTCCTCCTACTCGGACTACTGTTGTGCTGTAAGCTGTTTATTGTATTGTTGTCATTGAGTCACAGATTTAGTGCTTTGTTTTAGCGCCGATATCAAACCTGTATAATAAATAGCACATCTAAATAATATTAAGTAATTAATAATATCAAATCTTTTTTATATTTTACTTTTCCAGCTGTTTTTGAAGTCGGTTTCTTTATTGTAGTTATTTTTACTGTATGTACAACTACGATCTATCAGTTGATTTTTTTTAAATCAAACCCTTTTTATTGAAAAGAAAATTTACAATACGGCAATTTTGTTTAGTTTTCTCTAAAATTTCAGAATTAGAATGCGGCAACCCTTAGACTAAGGATTGGTCTCCGCGCGCGCGCTACGACTAGATACCGCTCCACCTAAAAACAATAGCTCCGTGAGTGCGGCAACTCAGTTCTGTAGTGTGTGTAAGGCAATTTGTAAGGACGCTAGTGTGTGTGAAGAATTGTACTGCCAGCTACATAAATTTTACCCCATAAATGGGAAATGGGCTATCTTGGAAAGAAGTTTGAAAAATATTTTCATTTCATTTTGGCCTTGCCGGGAATCGAACCCATGAACATGTGACTCAAATCCACTTGCGATGCCACTATACTATCACAAAGGTTTTTTAAAAGTAAAAAAGCAGTAATAAAAAAATAACATATGAGTCAGTTAAACAAGGTTAAACAGAAATAAATTATTGTTATTATCATTTTTTTTATAATATGCGTTAGTACCTAATAGTATTGAAAAAAAAAAAACATTATGAATAAAATAAGTTCAAATTAAAAGTGTGTTTTTGGGATATGCAGTACGGCAACACTAAATGGCGTCGTATTTTCGTAAACAACATTTTCAAAGTACAGGTGAAATATCGAATAATACGATTATTCCTGATGTTACGTGATCCCAGTGTCTTTCTTATTATTTGTTGTATTTTTTTTAAACAGTTTTATGGCACAAACAGGCATTTTACTTCAGGTTTTGTCCAAAATCTTTAGAAACTATCGGTACACCCTCTCCACACAATGCTCGTGACACGACTGGCTCGGGTACGCCGATTTCGGCGTACTTTTAGTTGCCGCATTTTTCGAGTACGCCGGCGGTATCTAGTCGTAGCGTGCGCGGAGACCAATCCATAATCTAAGGCGGCGACCCTAAATTTTGTCAAGAACGCGCGGCGACTATTGAGCTTGTTTACTATTTTGGTTGTCATGGCTATATTATTATTAGTCTGTGGTACTATGTACATTGCGGAATCTGTGACTGTGAATTAGTTTAGTTTAATTTATTTCTGTTTAAATATTTGCACCCCCAGATATTAGGTAGAATGTACATATTAGCACTATAAAATTGTAATAACAGCACCTACATTTGTAAATGTAATTTGAATTTGTATTTGCTAGTTTCGTCGCTTTAATACTGAGTTGAATTTTTTTTTTATTTTATTTGTATAAGAACATAACAGTCATACATGATTTAATATAAAAAAGTTCTAAAATTCACTACGACCACACAACATGTTCTAATAATAAAAAAAGAAAAACAGCATATAAAAAAACAAGCCTCACAATGAAATTGAATATTGAAACTAGATTCTGACTCTGCAGAGGGTACAAATCCATACTCCGCAGTCAGCAGATTAAACCGGTTTGAAAAACATCAGTTTATTTATTACTATTTATTTCATTTAAAATAAAGTTTATTTTTTGTAACACAAATGCATCCACTGTTTATTTTAATTCCCAATATATCTACTTTTCCAGTTTCTGGCAACACTCATGTTATCGGGACGATATTATCGGATAATGTGAAAGGGCAAATTGTGTCCGATATCGGATATCGGCTATCGGCTTCCGATATCCGATATCGGATCGGATAATGTGAAAACGCTCTTACTCTAAAAATCGAAATCTGACATCTAGAATCGAATGCATTGATTACTTGTGAATAAAAATCATCATAAATTAATAAATTCGATTGACAAATATTTCAAATCCGTATCGATTAATTCACTTTAATCGATGTTTTTAAGCAGGTTACCTCTCTTTGAAGATAAAATTGATAGACGTCAAATGTTGCCTATTAAATTGGCTCGACTATAATATTTCACTTGCATAAGTAAGTAATGCATTTACCAAAAATCGTAAATGATCGAAAACATGATTTTATACATCATTTTTATTTTAATACAGATTATAACACTTTTCGCTAAGGATGGTAACACTTATTTCTTGTGTCTATGGTCATTCGATGGATTTCAAAACGAACAATGTTGTTTATGAAAATTCAAAAAGTACGATACAATTGTGCGTTTGGTATAACAAAATATATAATGTAGTTCAGTAAGAGAGCGCTGTTAGCATAATGTTCAAGCATCAGCGTCCGCGCCCTTCAGCCTGAGGCGCGCGAAGTCTTCGAAGATTATGTCGTCGTCTTGTTCTTGGCCATTTTCGTTTCTGTAAACAAAATTCGATATTAGTTTACGTATAGTGTAAGTATAGTGAGGTCTTAGATTACAAAATAAAAGACAGATGGAGCGTTGCCGAACTAAACCGAATGATTTATCGTCATTTTCAATAAAGCTATGTGTGCTGTCATTTCGCCGCTGCACTGTACGTATACGGTGCTTCTGTGTGCGTGTAATGTTACCAGATATTGAAAAATTTCCCAAATTTTTCCCCGACTACGGAAAAAAGAGGGTTATGTTTTTCGAGTTTATGTATGTATGTATAATATTTCTTTGACACGCCCTGCAGTATAAACCGTTGGACCGATTTTGAGTTGTGAGGTTTCATTGCAATCATCTGAATTATTATGTTAGTGGCGGTAGTGACGTAGGCTATACATATACATAAATTAGCAGTCAAGTTTTAATTTTTCTTACCTTCTCGGTAACCTAGCAAAGATGCCAGTCTTGAACCGATGATTGATACATACCTATCACTAAACATAATATGTACAACACCTAATGTATTTAGCTCTAAGGTTAGGTTAAGTTTGATTGGATAAACGAATTTGAATTTGAATTTGAATTTTATTTTAATATAATTTCGGGTTAGTGATTTTTTTTTATAATATTACATAAAGTACCTGCCTACTAAAGTTATACATATATGGCCGAAATAATTGTTT